>NC_041380.1:284270812-284341162 GCF_002162155.2 Triticum dicoccoides | reverse complement strand
GCAACGCTCACTATTCATCCAAACGATCGGCTTTAGTTAGCAGCAGTAGCGAAGGAATCGCTCGATCGGGTTCAGTTAACAGCCATCGATCGGTCGCTCGGGTTCAATAACACGTAGCCTGCAGTGCAATCGCTCGGGTTCAGTTAGAGCCCAACTCCTCGCTCGGGTTCAGTTAGAGCCAACGCCTCGCACACACGCGCATACGTGTACGAGAGAAACGCGCATCGCTCGGCCCCCGACCTCCCACCGTAATCGGGAACTCCCCGAAATTTTCCTCCCCCTCGCTTCTACCACGGTTTTTTCCATCATGGACGACCCAAAGAATGTCATGCAGCTGCGTCTCCGGCCCGCCCAGGATGAAAAGCCCATTTTCTGTCATGATTTTTTGTCACAGAAGTAGGAGCCCACCACATCTATGATGATACCGGGTTTTGTCACAATTATCATCATAGAAGTGTCATATGTATGACAGAAAAAAATCGTTCGGCCCAAAATGTCACGAATGTGTCTTTTTTTGTAGTGTTTCTAAGCCATTTAATGCCCTTAGCACCTCAGCTAAGCACCATTTCATTGGAAGAGGTCACTCCTTGGCAAATGCAATAAATACTATGAAGAAAGAGATAGAGAGAATTAAAAAATACTCTTATAGCCAACCTTATAGCTAACCTTGTTGTATGAGTGACTAAGTGATGACTATGTATGACATGCCAACATCAGATAGCCTAACGCACCTGGACGGAGGAAGTAGTTTCATGCATGCGAATTAGGCAATAAAAATGCTCATCTATAGCCGTCTGAAATCTCCAAGGGCTCGACCGGGCGAGCGAGGCGACGATGGTGGTAGGCGCGACCATGATACGGGCTGCTGACAACCCTTGGATCTGAGATCGAACGGTCGCATGCTCAGTTATTGAAACTTTGCAGAATAACCCTCCAGGATATGATATTCACCCATAGGTCTAGAATCACGCCATGCAACCGTTCAATCTCAGATCCAAGGGCTCTCGGAAGCCCGTGTCATGGGAGCATGTAAAGCTTTGTATCACCTGTAATTTTCAAGATGCTTGACGTGCGAACATGCAGATGCATGAAGCCCATTAATTGGGCGTCAAGTAGACATGACATCTAATTGGGCCCCCATAGTACTGTGCATGAATCCATTTATCCACTAGGCAAGCCACTACCCTTCCATTCGCATGCCCCACTCACCATTTTTACAATCTAAAAACCGCTAGCAGTTCACTCCTACTCGTCCCGGGACGTCCTTTAACATTATGGCAGTTCGCTCCTAGTCGTCCCATCCTTTCACATTACGGTAGTTCCATTAATCCTAACCCTCCTCCAAAATCCATGGCGTCCCAAATCTCCATGATCGGCGGTGAGTACAAGGTTAGAACCATCACCGGCGATGAGTTCGATGTCATCTACACCCATTCTTTCGCGACGGTGAAATGATGCCTTGCTCGCTTCAGACGCATGTTCGAAAACTCAAATGATGAGTGGGTCGCTGGGCTAGATGTTGAGTACACCACAGCCTTGGACAAAGAGAAGAATCTAAAGGAGGAGGAGAAGATGAAGCCCGCCGTGATACAGGTTTGCATGCATAACTTGTGCTTGGTCTAACACATATGCCATACCGACGTTGAGTGCGAGGAATTTAAGTTCCTCGCGGGCGGCCTTGTCAAATTCGTTACTGTAGACTTTACGACCAATAGAAGAGTCCTGGGTTGGATTGGCCTCGTTGTAGGCGAGCCCTTCGACCTCCTGACGAATGGGCTAGTGCCCTCCCGTGATAAGCCTTCAATGCTGACCCTGGCAGGAGCCATGGTTCATCCTTCATATGGCAAACTGAAGAAACCTCCGCCCAAGTTTCATCGTCATTCATGGCGGTGGAATGTACTAGATATAGACCACATCCAGTATGCTGCAATGGATGCCTACCTTTGTTTCAATATCTACAAGGGTTGGATGAAGAGCAAGAGCCAAGTGTGCGGTTCAAGCAAAGAAGTATCAGCCAAGAGGAAGAGGGACAAGGACGAAGTCGAGCACGTGGACAAGGAGTCCGAGTAAGGTGGTAGTGTCGTTGCTCATGGTGGTTCTAATGCAGTGTCTACCGGATTAGTTGCTTAGTTTAATTTCAGGGGTGCTTAGTTTTATTTGAGGGGTGTGCTGTACTGATCCCCCAGCAGAACTATGTTATGTTCCTTCTCGTTACTTTAACTCTTCAGTACATACATACTAGTATTTCTTATAGTTCATCTTTTAGTTGGTAGTACTACCACTCGTTTCTTCACATTATATACGTACAATATATATGTCCAACATCATATAGCCAGCAGTTTAGTTGTCAAAGAATTTCAGGGTGCTTAGTTTTAATTGAGGGGTGTGTTGTGCTGGACACCATTATTGTGACTCAAATCTCTTTTGCGATGTTATAATGACATAAATACCTATGGACCAACATGCCAGCTCTCCCTCTATCTCACTACAGTACAATAAAGTGTGGGGCCTACTTGATCTCAACAGGGTTCTTATTTTCCTGTAAAATTATTCGCTTGGTTACTCTTGACAAGCGGGGCCACACTTATCATTGTGAGACAGATAGAATCAGCTTATTTTTGTCATATAACATGGTCAAAGGGTTTGACGTGAAAATAACAATGTCTAATGGCATTTTGAGCAAATATCTAACGGAACGATGGCATTTTTGAGATATCTAATTGCATTTTTGAGCAAGCATCTCACGGATCAAAGGCATTTTTGAGAAGTTATAACTTCTAATGGCAAAACTGAATAGTGATACACAACTAGTGGCATAAATAATAAGAACCCAAGAATTAAATAGGTATGCTGATTTCTTTAATAGAATTTAGCACCCCATTTAAGCACGTACTAACTTTTTTAATAGTACTATATGCATAATTTGGCGACGAGCGCTCTCTATTTGTACCCCTTTTTTTCTTTAATTTCATCTTGTTAGTTTTACTCCATGGCGCAATCCATCGATACTAGTACTACTGTACAAAAGTATACATTTTTTAAAAGGCTAGAGGGCGGGGTAGTCTCGCTTGGTCGGTTTCACGAGAGGCGAGGGCCTTTGTGATTTGACGGCTCATTATTGCTGAAAGGCTGGGCCTTGTAATTTGGTTGCTTGTATAAATATTGCTGACGACCTGAGGAGGAGTAAAGAACCGTGCGGTATACTCAAGTTTTCCACTAGAGTAGTAGTACGATGGAGGAGCACGAAACACGGCAGCCCAGTGCCATATGGCGATAAAAATGATCTAATTTGCTAGTCATCGGTCCCACGACGCCGCTCATCATTAGCATTGTTCTATTCATGTGTGAAACGTGCGTTGAAATACCCGAAGCAAAAGAAGAAACGCAGGAGCAAAGAAGAAGGAAGATTATCACCCCCAAAAAAGAAGGAAGACACACACACAAGTCTGGGGTGCTGCTCTCTACTACATGAAGTGTTGCTGGCTACGGAGTCATAACTGCTTCTTCATCGCCTCCATTCCCTCCATCTCTTTGTGCATCTTCTCCACCATCTTCTTCATGCTGTCCATGACGCGGAATTTCTCGACGCGAGCGTTCATCATCTGTTCCACGGCCGCATTACGTACCTTATCAGCAGCCGGGTGCTTGATGCCGAGCTTCGCCAACTCCTCCTTCCGTTCCATGACGAGGGCCTGCAACATCTTCATCGAGGAACTACTCTTCTCATGCATCTTCTTCCAGCCGGCATTCTCCTCCTTTAGCAAGTCGAGCTCGTGGCAGATCTTCGCCTTGTCCTCCTGAAGTTGCAGGATTTTGTCGATCGCCTTCTTTTCTGAGGCAATGCTCTTCTTCAGTAGCATCACTAAGCCAGCGGTCAACTCCCCTGCTCATTGAGCTTAGCGGGCATCGTCGGATTTCGGGTTCCGGCAAAACCCTTGAGGTTCGAACTTTGGGGTGTGCACGAAGATCACTCCTCCCCCCTAGCTCACGCTCTCACCACGATCTCAAAGCTCAGCACACCGAACTCGCAGAACAAAGGACACAGGGTATATACTGGTTCGGGCCACCGATGTGGTGTAATACCCTCCAGTGTGGTGCAGTGGATTGCCTCTTGGGCTGAGGATGAACGAATACAAGGGAAGAACAGACTCCTGAGGAGAAGTGTTCTCGAGCTCTGTGAGCTTGTGTGGTTGAGGATGATCTGAATGATCCCAGACCCTTCTCCGGATCAGTTGCCTCCTACTGTGGTGACTAGTCCTATTTATAGAGGCCCTAGTCCTCTTCCCAAATGTAGGCGGGAAGGGATCCAACAACGGCCAAATTTGAAGGGAGACAACTAGTACAAGTTATCCTGACAAAAGGTGGTCTTCGCCTGCCAAAGGTTTTGGTGGTGATGCCGTCCTGGGCTCCACGATGACCTCTATCCTGGTGGTCTTGGTCTTGTTGCACCGATATGGAAACCTTTGCATGATGCCTCGGGACCCCTCGCCTGCGCTTGCCTCTTTAGCACCAAAGAGGAAACGAGTATGCTGCGCGCACTGGCACCCGCCTGGACTTGGTCGCCATGGCTTGCGTCACAGGGACCTCGCGAGGTGCCCTTGCATTGATCTCTCCGCCCCTCGCGAGCCAGCCTAGTGAGGCCACCCCCAAGGAGGCCTTATGTCATCTGCCTCGCGAGGCTTGGCTCCTCACGATGGTCTTGAGTGTTTGTTGATGAGGATGGGCCGTACAGGGCCGTTGGTGGAGCCACGCCATGGGCCGCAGGCAGGCAAGTCTGGGGACCCCCGTTCCCAGGATGCTGACATTAGCCCCCGGGCCCAAGGCGCGCTCGGACTTGGCTTTGAGGAGAAGCCAAGGGGCCAGTGCGGAGTGCCGCGGGCCCCAACAGCCTACGTCCTCGGTTGATGTGTGGCGATTGACGGGATGTGGGCGGTCTCGCTTCCTCACGTAGCCTTGATATCTGCCTAGCTAGGCGGCCACTGTGACCTACACAGTTATTCCCCCATTGCTGGTGACGCACTCCTCCAACTCTTCCGCCTTCCTGAAACAATAACCTCCTCTTCCAATCCGACCTGAGCTCGGCCCTCCTTGTCGCCATGGCGCCGCACCGAACGGAGAAGGGGAAGAAGGGGTCCCAGTATTCAGTTGGGCCACCTCCGGTCGTTAAACCTGCTGTGGGTCGGTCGTTGGTGCTCAACCAGGAAGCCATGGACAAGGTCCGACCAGCGCTCGCCGCCGGCTTCAACAAATGGGGGGGGGGGGACGGTGGCCTGGCCTGCGTCCCACACCTCTATTGATAGGACTGCCATCGAGGTTCAATTCTTCATTGACGCCCTGTGGGCTGGCCTGGTTCCTCCTTTCTCCAGCTTCTTCAACGCCGTGTTGTCCCACTATCAGATCCATATGCTGCACCCAGATCCCCAATCCGTCGCGCTTCTTGCCATTTTCGCCTTCGTCTGCGAGGCCATGGTGGGCATTGCCCCTTCCCTGGCCCTACTACGCCATTTCTTCTCACTGCACCTGGCTGATCCTCGGCAATGCTCAGGATGCCTGAGCTTCCAGGCCGTGGCTGCGACAGCCGGCTCAGGGATTGACTTTGAGCTCCCACCATCTGCGAGTGGGTTTCGGACACAATGGGTGTCTGTGGACGTCAGCGTGCTCAGCCCCCTGCTCTCGCCCCCTTTGGCGCCCGCCGTCCCCAGCTCCGGCTGGGGCCACGAGAGGCTCACTGACCCATGCCTTGCCTTCGTCTGGCTCCGGTTGAAGAGGTTGAAAGATCTCGGCATGACCAGGCCCATGGTGATGAAGGAGTTCCTCCGACGCCGCGTCGCTCCACTCTAGCGCCATTCTCGACCGATGTGGGCCTTGTTTGGCAGCAAGGATCGTATGAGGCTCCATGAGTCTGGGCTTCCACCTGAGGCATGACGAATGGTGCTCGAGGTCTTGACAGGCGACCCCTCGCCAGCCGACATGCCACAGGAGGGTTGTCTTTTGTACTGCTGCTCGAACAGGGTGGAGTTCGCGGGGAAGATGCCCCCTTTCGACGAGTGGGGGCTGCGTCCAATCGGTCTTGAAGGGTCTCGCAAGAACCCTGTCTGCGTGTTTCCCCTCCTCGCCGCCAGTGTCGAGCTCGCCCCAAGAGTGAGCGTGGGGGGGCGGGGGCGAGCGCTATCGAGGGCTGGAGATGCGACTGTTGCGGTGCCGACCCCGCTCGAGGCTCCTGAGGCGCCATCTCCCGGGGCTCATGACCTTCGCCCTGAGGTGACGGTTGAGGGGGCGACACGATCCACTGCTCCTGAGGCCAAAGCCCCCGAGGCCCCAACGGCTCACCCTGAGGCAGAGCCCGAGGGCTCCCCTCAGGCCAGCACTCCCGAGGTCGTCCCCTCAGGAGCCTCACCAGCCGCGCCCAGTGTTGGTGGCCGCGTCCAGGGCTTCACTGATAATCCACAAATATAGGGGATCGCAACAGTTTTCGAGGGTAGAGTATTGAACCCAAATTTATTGATTCGACACAAGGGGAGCCAAAGAATATTCTCAAGTATTAGCAGCTGAGTTGTCAATTCAACCACACCTGGAAACTTAATATCTGCAGCAAAGTGTTTAGTAGCAAGGGAATATGATAGTAGTGGTAACGATAGCAAAAGGTAACAGTAGTAAAAGTAATGTTTTTGGTATTTTGTAGTGATGATAGCAATAGCAACAGAAAAGTAAATAAGCAGAGAACAATATATGGAAAGCTCGTAGGCAATGGATCAGTGATGGAGAATTATGCCGGATGCGGTTCATCATGTAACGGTCAAAACCTAGGGTGACACAGAACTAGCTCCAGTTCATTGATATAATGTAGGCATGTATTCCGAATATAGTCATACATGCCTATGGAAAAGAACTTGCATGACATCTTTTGTCCTACCCTCTCGTGGCAGCGGGGTCCTTATGGAAATTAAGGGATATTAAGGCATCCTTTTAATAGAGTACTGGAACAAAGCATTAACACATAGTGAATACATGAACTCCTCAAACTACGGTCATCACCGGTAAGTATCCCGATTATTGTCACTTCAGGGTTAACGGATCATAACACATAATAGGTGACTATAGACTTGTAAGATAGGATCAAGAACTCTCATATATTGATGAAAACATAATAGGTTCAGATCTGAAAACATGGCACTCGGGCCCTAGTGACAAGCATTAAGCATAGCAAAGTCATCGCAACATCAATCTCAGAACATAGTGGATACTAGGGATCAAACCCGAACAAAACTAACTCGATTACATGATAGATCCCATCCAACCCATCGCCGTCCAGCAAGCCTACTATGGAATTACTCACACACGGCGGTGAGCATCATGAAATTGGTGATGGAGGATGGTTGATGATGATGATGGCGACGGATTCCCCTCTTCGGAGCCCCGAACGGACTCCAGATCAGCCCTCCTGAGAGGTTTTAGGGCTTGGCGGCGGCTCCGTATCGTAAAACGCGATGAATTCTTCTCTCTAATTTTTTCTCCCCGAAACACAATATATGGAGTTGGAGTCGGAGAGGCACCAGGGGGCCCGCGAGGTAGGGGGGCACGCCCTAGGGGGGCAGGCGCGCCCCCACCCTTGTGGATAGGTGGTGGGCCCCCTGGCCTTCATCTTTGGAGGTATTTTTTATATTTTCCAAAAAGTTTCTCTGTGAAGTTTCAGGTCATTCCGAGAACGTTTGTTTCTGCACATAAATAACACCATGGTAATTCTGCTGAAAACAACGTCAGTCCAGGTTAGTTCCATTCAAATCATGCAAGTTAGAGTCCAAAACAAGGGCAAAAGTGTTTGGAAAAGTAGATATGACGGAGACGTATCATCGGCCGACTTGGACTGGACTTCGATGCGCTCCGCAAGAGGAAGGGGTCTCCAAGCTGCAGCGATGATGCCTTCCGGCCATTGAAGCAGAGGAAGTATATTGCCATGGACGAGTGAGTACCTTACCTTTGTAATTTCTTAGGTGCCATCTTCTCTTCTGATTGTGGTTTCTCAGGCCCCCTTTCGCCAGGGTGACGAAATCTCCAGAAGAGCAACCTCCTCCTACCCCGGGCCCTCCGTTGACTCTGAGTGTCTCGCGCCAGCCCGTCGCACCCGACGCAAGATCGGCAGGGGAGGTGGGCGTGCCGGCCCGGTGCCTTGATCCTGCACTCCTGTTGCCCTTCCTTCGCGGCCCGGTCCAGGGTGCGGGGGTGTGCCAAGGGCTCCACCCCTGATCGTGGACTGCGGCTGGATGACCTCAATCCTGGCTTCTTCTTCGAGCAACGGGCCCTCACCCATCCGGGCCTCCGCCAAGGCCCAGACGGCGACTGGGGAAGCGCCAGCCTCCAGCCCCCTTCTAGGAGGGACCGAGCCGCTTTGGATCCCTTCGGCAACCCCTGCTGTGGGGGATGGACCTGGTCACGCGCTCAAGTTTGCGCGCGAGCGGGGTGTCGTCCGCCACGAGATCTTTTAGGAGGCATTGGCGCGCTGAGCTAACTTGGTGGAGAATGGATGTTGATGCTCGCCATGAAGCCGAGGGTCTTCGGCTGGTGGAGGAGTGGCATCAACTGAAGGTGGCTATCAACCTCGGGCACCTCCAGCATGAGCATGCCAATGCGAAGGCCAAGGCATCCCTGGCAACCTCGTGGGAGGCCAGCGCCCGAGCCTTGGAGGAGGCCAGGGAGGCGGAAAATCGTTGCGCGGCCGCCGAGGAATGCAGGCGAGTGCTCCAGGCCTTGAACGCCTCCCTGGAGCAGCAGGTGGAGGCGCGTAGAGCTGCCTTGGCGTCGATGAAGGGCGCACCATCCGACAAGGAGGAGATCTCGAGGCGCGAGGAACCACTGTTGCTGGAGGCCATAGAGCGCGGCCTCGAGCTTGAGCGGTTGGAGACGAGGGAGCGCCAAGTCGCCCAAGCAGAGGATGTTGTCGGCGTGCGTGAGGCCAGGGCCCAGGAGGAGGTCGACCGCAGGGTGGCTGAGGCTCGCGCGGATCTTGCTGGCAGGTACGACCTGAAGCTGAAGCTCGTGGAAGCCGAAGCTGTGGGCAGGGCCACTACCATCAGGTTAGGGCTGGCTGAGGCAAAACAGCGCGAGAAAGCCGCCGTTGCCGCCCTGATCTCAGTGTAGGCAGAGCTGGCTTCCGCCCGTGCCGAGCTACTCTCTGTCTTCAATAGTGGGTTGCCAGCGCCGAGTCCTTCCCTCAGCAGAAAAGAAAGGAGGTGCTTCACTGACAGATGCTACTTCATGAGCGTGTTCCCATGCTTCGGGACCTCAGGACGAGGGCCAATCAGGCGCTTGGTACCATCTGTGATGAGCACGCTCCCCACCCACACGCCGAGGACTACGCCGGCCATCTTTGCTTCTTCACCGACATCGTGACACGCCTAGAGAACCGAGCTGAGAGGGCTCGTGAGCTTGTGGACAAAAAGAGTCGGGTCCTCCTCGGGCGTGCATTCTCCCGCGTCTTCATCCATCTCCTATACACCAATCCTAACTTTGATTTTGATGCCGCCATTGCCCCGGTGCCTGAGGTCATCCGGGACAACCTAGCGCGCTGGGTGGACGACAATGTGGATGCCCTAGTTAGGGCCTTTGCTTCTGATGATGACACAGTGGTGGTCGCAGCGGACGAGGGCGACATGATTGATGGCGGTGAAGACAGCGACAACGATGGCGCCAGCAGCCTGTCTGGAAGCGATTCGAGAGGCAAGTGACACATCCTACTGAGCCTGCGCTCCTTTATTTTGAACCTGGACACAAAAGCTTGGGTAAGGCCCCTCACAATGTAAGAGCATTTTGGGGAGGGGGAGCCCCTCATGTAAATAGGCTACCACTTCATTCCCTCGACTAGGCTTAAAGCGCGCTTTCGTGTGCTCGCGGCACCCCTTGTGGGCTTGTTGTCGTAACTTACTTTGGTTCAGTCGAGCTTCAAACTGATTTGGCAGCTGTAGATGTGCATTCCTTCTGAGGGGATCCCCTCATGAGCTCGCGAGGTTTTGGTTTCCTGAGGGGTCCGCTGGTCCACCGGAGAAGGCCTCACGAGAATTGAGCACCAGTAATGACAAGGCCCACACGTAGTGCGTGTACGCCGCTGCCAGTGCCCGCTCGCGAGGTGCTCGAAAGGGGGGAGATAGCGGACGCGAATCTCAAACAAAACACGAATCCAGAAAACTCACGAAATCAACACAAACGAGAAAGGATGCCCCCACGATTGCCAATGGAAATGCAACTTCAAATTCAAGATCAAAAGTTGCAAGTCTGAGCTACAGAAAAAGAGGTCAAAAGAAAAGGGCCGCGTCCGGCACCTAGCTAGTCTTCTTGTCTTCCCACCAGCGTGGAGCTAAGTGCTTTCACTGGCTGTGAGCATAGTCATTGGGGGACAGTGTCGACAGCCAGCGTGGAGCATGGTGCTTCCACTAGGACGTGGGCGGGAGCCCTCGAGGCCCGAGGGCGGCACTCTGAAGACTCCGGGGCGTGTACAGCCCCACTCATTATTACGTGAGAGTGTCACAAGCGGAGACCTTCACAGGCATGAGCCTTGCTTCATATTGCCAAGCGAGGGCCCTGCCTTGCGCTGCCCTTGACCACCGTTGGGCGTCCAGAAACTAGGACAATGACAAGGGGCAAAGGGGACGCTAGCAGCGCCCTCGGCGACCACGGGCCCTCTGCCGGGGGGAAGGCTTGCCAGTGCCTCCCCGGCAGAGGACCTACCTCCGGGCGATGCCTTGCTCCATGCGATGTGGGGAGGGTCCTTGCTCCTGTCTCCTCCCACACAGCCCCTAGTGCGCTTCCCCTGGTGGAAGGGGGGATGCCGTGCTGGGGCCATCGTCCACCACTGTGACCTGATTCACTTGCAACCCATGGTTAGCGTAAGCCTGCTCCTGAGAGATTAGTGGTACCCTGTGGTTGTTGTCACCCGCGTGGTTGGTGAGGCTCCCGGGTGGCTCCTGGAAGGCCTCAACTTCCAACGTCTCCTCTTCCCAACCTGGCTCGAGGAACGAGTCGGGGTCATCTTCCGGCGTGTACTCCTGGTCCATCATGCGGGGCACATAGGTCTCCGGAGCCGTCGCCTCGAAAACCTCGCTGAAGTGCCCCGTGCTCCATGTCGCCCGGCCTGGCGCGCCGCTCTGACGATGGTAGGGCGGCATCCTGCCGAGACCGTGGGTGGCAATGCTTATGCCTGCGCCCATCGGGGGAGGCATAGGTGCGGTTGGGTGCCTGGCGCCGCTGGTTGTGCCGATGCCGACGAAACCTCCTGGTGCTCCCAGGGGTGCGCTGGTGCGACGAGGCCCACCATGCTATCCGGCCACAACCTGAGGCGTAAGCAAGGAGCAGAAAGGCGACGTACCCCTGGCTGCGGCGTCCAACAACTTGGCAACATGCTCCAGTAATGCATCTCGGTCGCTCTCCATTAGTCGGCACTGCAGCAGCTCCCTCGCCACTATGGCGCAACCCTCATGTTCGCTTGTTCCTGTCGGGTGTGCGGTGCCATCGCCGCGGCGTAGCTTGAGGCCCTTGCGGCGGCTCGCGCGCACCGCGGGGTAAGGGTGGACGGCACTGAACCACGCCGCCTGCGCCCCGCATCGTTTGGCGGTGCGCGTGCCGCCTGGAGCTCGGAGTTGAGGTCTTCTTGGGCGGCCGATGCCGCCCGGGCTGGCCAAGCTACCCAGTGGTCAGCGTTGGCCCTCAGGTCGTCGGACATTGGCGCTGCGGAGTGCTGGCGGGTCTGCTGATGGAAGAGAGGCTTCGGTGCACCCCTACCTGGCACGCCAAATGTCAGATTTCGGGTTCCGGCAAAACCCTTGAGGTTCGAACTCATGGGTGCGCACGAAGATCTCTCCTCCCTCCTAGCTCACGCTCTCACCATGATCTCAAAGCTCAGCACACTGAACTCGCAGAACAAAGGACACATGGTTTATACTGGGTCGGGCCACCGATGTGGTGTAATACCCTACTCCAGTGTGGTGTGGTGGATTGCCTCTTAGGCTGTGGATGAACGAATACAAGGGAAGAATAGCCTTCTGAGGGGAGGTGTTCTGGAGCTTTGTGAGCTTGTGTGGTTGAGGATGATCTGAATGATCCCAGACCCGTCTCCAGATCTGTTTCCTCCTACTGTGGTGGCTAGTCCTATTTATAGAGGCCCTGGTCCTCTTCCCAAATGTAGGCGGGAAGGGATCCAACAACGGCCAAATTTGAAGGGAGACAACTAGTACAAGTTATCCTGACAAATGGTGGTCTTCGCCTGCCAAAGGTTCTGGTGGTGATGCCGTCCTGGGCTCCATGGTGACCTCTGTCCTGCCATCCTGATGGTCTTGGTCTTGTTGCACCGATATGGAAACCTTTGCCTGATACCTCCGGACTCCTCGCCTGCGCTTGCCTCTTTAGCACCAAAGAGGAAATGAGTATGCTGCGCATGCTGGCGCCCGCCTGGCCTTTGTCATCATGGCTTGCGTCACAGGGACCTTGCGAGGTGCCCTTCGCCTTGATCTCTCTGTCCCTCGCGAGCCAGCTTGGTGAGGCCGCCCCTGAGGAGGCCTTGTGTCGTTCGCCTTGCGAGGCATGGCCCCTCGCGAGGGTCTTGAGTGTTCGCTGATGAGGATGGGCCGTACAGGGCCGCTGGTGGAGCCACGCCGTGGGCCGCAGGCAGGCAAGTCTGGGGACCCCCGTTCCCAGGACGCCGACAGGCATGTCGTCGAGGTTCTCCTTCAGTAGCTCCACCAAGTCGTCGATGAAATCCTCCTACTTATTGATCTGATCGGGCATGGTGTCGAGGGATAACGACTCCAGTGCCGCCAGCTTGGCATGTTCACCTCCACGGCTACGACGCTCCTGGGAGCCCTCGCCTCCGCGGCTAGGGCGCTCCTGGGAGCACTCGCCTCCGCGGCTAGGGCGCTCCTGGGATCCCTCGCCTGCCCGTGAGAGATCTTTCGAGGTCTCTGCAAGGTGGCGAGCCCTCTCTTTTTTTCCGCGGCCTTGGTGGCCGCTCCCTTGTTACGAGTAATTCGGATAGTTCTCAACCTAGAGCTCTACACACCGGTCATGGCAAGGATGGACGAATAAGAAAGACTTATGAGGAGGAAGAGGTAGAGTGATTTTCGGCTATGTACTAGTTCCCCTTTTTATAACCTAGTACTAGCACTAGTACTAAAACATGGACAGTGGGAACACGTTCAGGTTTGATACGTACTAGGTGTGAGTAGGTTTGCACTTAATTATACTACTCCCTCTGTCTAGGTGAATAAGTCATCTTAGGTTGTGCACCGTGACCAAGAAGGAGGGGAAAACGATAGAACTTAATGTTTATTTGCTAATTAATAGCATTGCATGCAATGAACTAACCGCTGGATGTCCTGTTTGGTAGTCTTGAGTCATTGAAAATATGCACGCCCACATCTCATATTGGTTGATATGTTAAGAAACAAGAAACGAGGTGGGAGCATTTGTATACACTTTTGGAATGTGATGGGAACAAGCTAAATATTAATTCATGGTTTTGGTTTCGAGGCCCGAACTGGCTCCCAATGAGTTTCCTGGAACACAAATTTCAAGTACTATTGCTCAAATACGGTCGCACAAGTCAGTGATGTAATAGGTCTTACATGTCAGACCAAGCCGACGCGTGTCGCGGGTCTGACCGATCGTAAGTATTACGCGACGGAGACTTATGGTTGTGGCTTCGGGTGATTGTCACGACCAAGCATTCAAAAACTAGTGATAAATCAATTACCATCTTTTTCCAAATGACCAAGTATTTTCACAGGAATACAATACATATAGATGGAGTGATTGTCATGGTTGCAAACCACCATGGCGCCGCAAGTTCACTGCAGCAGCAACCGAGTAGGTCACTGCATCGCTGGCGGGGAAGGAGGGTAGCTCACCTTGCCTACGATACATGCCCAGCGGCACCGCCGCAGCTGGTCCCACGATTTGGCTTCTCCTGCTGCCCATTTGAACAGTTACACCGGCTGCTCATGCCATTCTGCAGGCATGCGCGTACTTTCCTCCATAGTTGACTCCATGAATACGATCTATGCCATTAGCCCTAGCTCCAAATCAACGCGACGCTGCCAGATGCTGACATCCCTCGGCATCTCTTCCCTGAGATCGACTTGCGCCTCCGCCTTGTGTTGCGCCAGGCACAGCTCCTTCGAACATCTCGCCAATCAATGTGATGCTTCCTTGATCTGAAATGCAATCCTGGCATGTCCTCTAGCACCACTAATCTGTGATTCCAGAGCAATGGATCCCCTCTAAAACACATGTGGGTTTCGCTCAAAGGTGGCAGTGCTGCGGGGTGCAGTGAGAGGGCAACCCGCGGGATCCTGGGATCTAAGGGATTATCCATGGCGGAATCCTCCATGGCGGGATCAGGTGGGCGAGGAGGGGAGGCGAGCCCAGGCGCTGGGAGAGCCCTACGAGGCTAAGATAAAGAACTACTCCACTTCGTCCATATTTAAATACAAAGGCCACCAACAGTAGCCTTGGAAAAAAACCGATCATGTTGCTTGTGTCCTGGTTTATTGGCCCCTTTTTTATGCCACTTTTTATGACATGCATAAATATCATGTTACTTAAAATATGGTAAAAAAATTGGCACAAAATACGAAGGATACCAATGGAAGTACCAACCCATGATTTAGCTACTCGCATGCACGCAGTGGATTAGTAATGTCTTTCTCAACTACGTCCTCCCTCGCGTCCACTCAATTTGCATGCGATGTATTAATTGACCATCAATGAAGTGAAGGACTTTACACGCGTCCAATTATCACATGGGGTGGATCTTCGTACAAAAATGTATCCCACCGTGTACCCGCATGTGCGTGCGAGGGAATGAGTGCGTGCGTGCACATCTTCGCTTCGTGCATGTACTGCCAGCGTGCGTGAGAGAGGACGAGTACATTCTTCTGGAACTAGCAGCACGTCACTATGATCAATCCACACAAGGAGGTCGCGACAACGCCTCCACATGTGACATGTGGCTTCATGAACTGAAAGAGAGACACTATGTAGCGTGACATTGGAATTCTACGTGCTTTGCACATACTGAAAGTACTAGTAAGCTACACGTGCATTGCACGCATTAGATTTGGCAACCAAATTATGATTAAATACCACACTATAGCATGTAAGCTTTGAGTCATATATGCATGATGTGGATGTTTGTTTTTATAAAAAAGTTAATCTATTTTATGACTCATGTAATTGTGCATTGTAAAACATAAAGTAAAAACAAATAATGGCAATTCAACTAGAAAAAGTTTCGGTAGTTATGATACGGGAGATTCTAGAACAAAGGAAAAGCACTTGTGTTTTGAGGTTTGTTCATTATGCTTAAGTTCAACATGGAGCCTTCTAGATTGTACATGTGGCAAAATCTGGTGGGGGCTGGAAGATGGTGCGAGGGGCCAAGTGGAGGGACACTATGAAGGAGTGCACAAGTGCGAGATCGATATTTAAAGAGAGGGGGCGAGAACGTGCGATGTTGCACGCAGTGGCGGAGCCATGAAAAATAAATGAGCTAGGGGGCCAAGCATTGATAATCCTTTACGTGGAGGGTCAATTCATCAACTTAAACCTTTTTACCAGCAATTGATCTACTAATCACTTTCACATTAGCCCTTACTGCCCCTGTCTTTGTCACTGTGCGCGCGTCTGAGAGATGAAGCGGAAGGCATGGATGATGAGAGGGCGACATTAGATATATAATTAATGTGGGTGTATTAGCTATGCAATCCTATTTAGAGAGGTATAGATTGATCGATGTGTGCATGGGAAAGAGGGTGAGCCTCACTAGATATATAGATTGATCGATTTGTGTGGAAAACTGGGAAAGACATAGCTATATATACACACCACATAGAGGAACATCGATCATTGCGCATGCACGTGAGAGATAAAGAATGCCTGATATGATGAAGAGGGGGAGATGTGTGTGTGTGTGTGTGTGCATGCATGGGAGACCGACCTGAAGAAAAATATTGCATGTGTGCAATGGATAATGCCGAGTGGTAGTGTGTGTGCATGCATGCACGAGAGAAAGTAAGTGGTACAATTATAAAGAGAAGAGGACTGTGTGGGTGTAAAAGACTAGGTGAGGTCATAATCAATGTAAAGTTGAATTCAAATATTTGAATAGGAGATCATGATGTTTGAAACCCATGCTTGCATGAATATAACTGAGATATGCGCGGTGTGGTTTCGAAATGAGCACGCTATACTATATACTCATTGAACAAGGTCAGACTGATTTGAATTTGAAATACCGATGGCAGATATCGTTTGGCCACATTGCATCCGTGCATGGACACACTATTCTAATTGGAGATGTTGGGTGGCTTTCACATCACATATATATATACCCCTATATATTATATTCTATATCTTTCATATAGTGTGCGGATAACTTTAACTTTGAAAGATGGTTGTTGGATGAAGCCAATCCGACGGTGCAGAGATGGCAAATCCGAGCACTACTGGCCATTAGATATCATCGACATTCCACCAGATTTTTCCATATGTACAATCTAGAAGACTCAATGGTTGAACTTAAGCATAATGCACAAACCTCAAAACACAAGCACTTCTTATTTGTTCTAGAATCTTCTGTATCATAACTGCTCAAATGTTTTTCTCCATGAATTACCATTATTTGCTTTTACTTTATGCTTTACAAAGCACAATTCCATGAATCTTAAAATAGATTAGATTTTTTATAAAAACTAAATGATTTTGAATGAGACGAACTATAAGAATTAAACGAACATCTACATCATCCATATATGACTCAAAACTTACATGCTATAATGTGGTATTTATTCATAATTTGGTTGCCAAATCTCATGCGTGTAATGCACGTGTACCTTACTAGTCTAAATGGTGTTTGTGTGTGTTGTGTGTGTTAAACACATTGTGCGTAGTATCATACATGGTTTAGATTCCAAACATCTAGCTAGAGCATACATGTACTATGATTTGAATTCAACATAAAATTGATACATATATTTGAATTTGAGATCGTATGTACATGTAGTTCGTATTTATATAGGTATTTACTACTGCTTTATTCATGTCATGTGTTGTGAAGATAACATTTAGATGATTGTATAACTAACCCGAGTACAATCTCATTCAAACATGGAAAATGTACTCAAATTTAGTCCATATGCTAGACAACACGAATTGATTTTTTATTGTTGAGGGAAGTGCAAATTGATTTGGTATTGTACATGTTATGTTTGTTGTCCTGATTTTTTTAGTTTTTTTATTGTTGTATTTGAATGCATTTCTAGTAATATAGTAAAACGGGACATGACTCTCTCTAGTGATGAGGTGTGAATTGTCTTTTTTTGTACACGTTAATCTTGTTCTCCCGAAATTTCAAGCTGCGCGTTGTTATGCCGAAATTTCAAGCTAGCATCTCTGTCTATCATGCTGCAAAACTCCCGCCTCTTCAACCCATGCCTTGTTACCCTGAAATATTTAAGATCTTTGTCTGTTGTTCTTCGAAAACTCCTTCCATCTCAACCCGCACCTTACTATCCAAAAATTACAATGCGCGTGAAAACTCCCATCTCCTGCGAAATCCTGACATGCGAAATGCCCGTGATACCCTTGAACCGAAAGAACCGCCTAACTCAAATTAGTGGGGGTACTTCCATAACTTACCCCACATTTTGGACAAGCGCGTCCCTAAGCCATGGTTCCCCATTCCCATCCCATCCGCCCACCCATTCGTACATCGAGTCGCCGAAAACCCACGAAGCCCCACACCCTCCTCCGTCCGCCACCCAGACGGAGCCTCATCCCTGACGATGTCATCCACGGCAATACCTCGATGTCCCTCATCCACCGCACTGGATGAGAATCCATCATCGATCTCGTCGTCCCGCCGGTTCAGCCACCCCGTCCTCCACCTCCAAGGAGCTGCCCTGACGTTCCCCTCGTCTTTCACGCCACCTCCATTCCCACACCGCCGTCTTCACCTGGACCACCGGAAGAGCAGCATCAACGCCGTTTCCTCGGATGAAGCTGAGGCCTAATCGGCGCCACCAAAGAGGTTGTACACTAATCGCCACATTTTCTTCTTGATTTGATCTCACGGTGCTGCCAGTGCTCGGTCCCGAGGCAACATGGCGCGACTCCATCCATGGCGGCGGCGGCGGCCACTTCCTCGACAACATCGCTCCCTCGGCGGCGACGTCCACATTAGTAGGAGCTGCTTCTACTTTAGATCTCACTCGCGCTACTTCTCTACTCTTGCTCTCGGTCCCCTGCCTGGTCTGCTCTTGCTCTTGCTTGCGCTGCTGCTCTCACTCTTGCTCTTGCTTGTGATGGTGCTTCGATTTAGCTACACTTCAGTCGACTGAATCGACTTTTGGGTTAGTCGATTTTCCGGGGGGCTCACCGGAGTTAAGGAAGAACCAGTCACAGCGGGGAGGAGGCTCGCTGGAGAGGTACCCCATTATATATCTTAGAGTTCAGGGTGGGGCGATGGTTGCCGGTGGTGGTGGGGCAGTGGCGTGGGGATCATCGGAGAAAAATCTCGGCACGAGGGGCCTAGAGGGATGGCCGGGGGCGGCGGACCGGCGGTGGGGAGTGGTTTCAGGGCGGGCGGGGCGGCGCACCGCCAACCGCGGGCGGAGGGGGGCGGTGGTTTGGCCGGTGGTGGGTGGTGGCTCAGGGGGGTGGATGTTGAAGATGAACTGTAGACCCTTGATTTCGTATCCAACGGCTGGAAAATCGACTGACCAGAGATGAAAAGTCAGTCGATTGATGCTGCTACACGACCAGCAGCCCTGGCTCTCGCACGCGCTGCTGCTGCTACTGCTTTTCTGCTACTGGTGCGTTCAGTTTTGATAGTAACTCGTTGAATCAAAGATGGTTAACTTTCCTAACCATAGACATGAGTTGTCATTTGATTAACGAGATCACATCATTAGAGAATGATGTGATTGACTTGACCCATTCCGTTAGCTTAGCATTTGATTGTTTAGTATATTGATATTACTTTCTTCATGACTTATACATGTTCCTATGACTATGAGATTATGCCACTCCCGAATACCGAAGGAAAACTTTATGTGCTACCAAACGTCACAACGTAACTGGATGATTATAAAGGTGCTCTATAGGTGTCTCTGATGGTACTTGTTGAGTTGGCATAGATCGAGATTAGCATTTGCCACTCCGATTGTTGGAGAGGTATCTCTGGCCCTCTCCATAATGCACATCACTATAAGCCTTGCAAGCAATGCAACTAATGAGTTAGTTGCGGGATGATGTATTACGGAATGAGTAAAGAGACTTGCCGGTAACGAGATTGAAATAGGTATTGAGATACTGACGATCGAATCTCGGGCAAGTAACATACCGATGACAAAGGGAACAACTTATGTCTTTATGCGGTTTGACCGATAAAGATCTTCGTAGAATATGTAGGAACCAATATGAGCATCCAGGTTCTGCTATTGGTTATTAACGGAGATGAGTCTCGGTCATGTCTACATAGTTCTCGAACCCGTGGGGTCCGCATGCTTAACGTTCGGTGACGATCGGTATTATGAGTTTATGTGTTTTGATGTATCGAAGGTAGTTCGGAGTCCCGGATGTGATCACGGGCATGACAAGGAGTCTCGAAATGGTCGAGACATAAAGATTGATATATTGGACGGCTATATCCGGACACCGGAAGGGTTTCAGATGATCTCGGAGAAAACCGGAGTGCCGGATGGGTTACGGGAACCCCCCGGGGGCTAATGGGCCTTGATGGGCCCTAGTGGAGAGAGAGAGGTGCCGGCCAGGGCAGGCCGCGCGCCCCCTCCCCTTGAGTCTGAATAGGACAAGGAAGGGGGAGCGCCCCCCTTGCCTTTCCCCTCTCCCACTCCTTCCTTCCCCCTCCTAGTGGGACTAGGAAAGGGGAGTCCTACTCCCACTAGGAGGAGGACTCCTCCTCTTGGCACGCCCTCCTAGGGCCGGCCGGCCTCCCCCCTTGCTCCTTTATATACGGGGGCAGGGGCACCCCATGGACACACAAGTTGATCATTGATCTTTTAGCCGTGTGCGGTGCCCCCCTCCAGCATAATCCACCTCGGTCATATCGTAGCGGTGCTTAGGTGAAGCCCTGCGTCGGTAGCTTCTTCAACACTGTCAACACGCCGTCGTGCTGACGAAACTCTCCCTCGAGGCTCTACTGGATCGTGAGTTTGTGGGACGTCACCGAGCTAAACATGTGCATATCGTGGAGGTGTCGTATGTTCGGTACTAGGATTGGTCGATCGTGAAGACGTATGACTACATCAACCGCGTTGTCACAACGCTTCCACTTACGGTCTATGAGGGTACGTGGATGACACTCTCCCCTCTCGTTGCTATGCATCACCATGATCTTGCATGTGCATAGGAATTTTTTTGAAATTACTACGTTCCCCAACAGTGGTATCAGAGCCAGGTTTATGCGTAGATGTTATATGCATGAGTAGAACACAAAGGAGTTGTGGGCGTGGGTATATACATATTGCTTGCCGTCACTAGGTTATTCTTGATTCAACAGCATTGTTGGATGAAGCGGCCCAGACCGACATTACGCGTACGCTTACGGGAGGCTGGTTCTACCGGCGTGCTTCGCACACAGGTGGCTAGTGGGTGTCTGTTTCTCCAACTTTAGTTGAATCGGATTCAATGAATAGGGTTCTTTCTGAATATCAAATAGCAATCACTATGTCGCATTGTGGTTTTTGATGCGTAGGTAAGAACGGTTCTTGCTCAGCCCGTAGCAGCCACGTAAAACTTGCAACAACAAAGTAGAGGATGCCTAACTTGTTTTTGCAGGGCATGTTGTGATGTGGTATGGTCAAGACATGATGCTAAATTTTATTGTATGAGATGATCATGTTTTGTAACACAGTTATCGGCAACTGGCAGGAGCCATATGGTTGTCGCTTTATTGTATGAAATGCAATCGCCATGTAATTGCTTTACTTTATCACTAAACAATAGTGGTAGTGGTAGAAGCAATAGTTGGCGAGACGACAATGATGCTACAATGGAGATCAAGGTGTTGCGCCGGTGACGATGGTGATCATGATGGTGCTTTGGAGATGGAGATCAAAGGCACAAGATGATGATGGCCATATTATATCACTTATATTGATTGCATGTGATGTTTATCTGTTATGCATCTTATTTTGCTTAGATCGACAGTAGCATTATAAGATGATCTCTCACTAAATTTTAAGGTATAAGTGTTCTCCCTGAGTATGCACCATTGCGAAAGTTCGTCGTGCCGAGACACCACGTGATGATCGGGTGTGATAAGCTCTACGTTCACATACAATGGGTGCAAGCCAGTTTTGCACACGCGGAATACTCGGGTTAAACTTGACGAGCCTAGCATATGCAGATATGGCCTCGGAACACTGAGACCGAAAGGTCGAGCGTGAATCATATAGTAGATATGATCAACATAGTGATGTTCACCATTGAAAACTACTCCATCTCACGTGATGATCGGACATGGTTTAGTTGATATGGATCACGTGAACACTTAGATGATTAGAGGGATGTCTGTCCGAGTGGGAGTTCTTAAGTAATTTGATTAATTGAACTTTAATTTATCATGAACTTAGTACTTGATAGTATTTTGCATGTCTATGTTGTTGTAGATAGATGGCCCATGTTGTTGTTCCGTTGAATTTTAATGCGTTCCTTGAGAAAGAAAAGTTGAAAGATGATGGTAGCAATTACACGGACTGGGTCCATAACTTGAGGATTATCCTCATTGTTGCACAGAAGAATTACGTCCTAGAAGCACCGCTAGGTGTACCACCCACGCCGGCAACTGCAGACATTGTGAATGCTTGGCAGTCGCGTGTTGATGACTACTCGATAGTTCAGTGTGCCATGCTTTATGGCTTAGAACCGGGACTTCAACGACGTTTTGAATGTCATGGAGCATATGAGATTTTCCAAGAGTTGAAGTTAATATTTCAAGCAAATGCCCAGATTGAGAGATATGAGGTCTCCAGTAAGTTCTACAGCTGCAAAATGGAGGAGAATAGTTCTGTCAGTGAACATATACTCAGAATGTTTGGGTACTACAATCACTTGATTCAACTAGGAGTTAATCTTCTGGATGATAGTGTCATTGACAGAATTCTTCAATCACGGCCACCAAGCTACAAGAGCTTTGTGATGAACTATAATATGCAAGGGATGGATAAGACGATTCCCGAGCTCTTCGCGATGCTAAAGGCTGCGGAGGTAGAAATCAATACGGAGCATCAAGTGTTGATGGTTAACAAGGCCACCAGTTCAAGAAAAAGGGTAAAGGGAAGAAGGGGAACTTCAAGCAGAACGGCAAGCAAGTTGCTGCTCAAGTGAAGAAGCCCAAGTCTGGACCTAAGCCTGAGACTGAGTGCTTCTACTGCAAAGAGACTGAAACTAGAAGCGGAACTGCCCCAAGTATTTGGCGGATAAGAAGTATGGCAAGGTGAACAAAGGTATATGTGATATACATGTTGTTGATGTGTACCTTACTAATGCTCATAGTAGCAACTGGGTATTTGATACTGGTTCTATTGCTAATATCTGCAATTCGAAATAGGGACTATGGATTAAGTGAAGATTGGCTAAGGACGAGGTGACGATGCACGTGGGAAATGGTTCCAAAGTCGATGTGATCGCGGTCGACACGCTACCTCTACATCTACCTTTGGGATTAGTTTTAGACCCGAATAATTGTTATTTGGTGCCAGCATTGAGCATGAACATTATATCTGGATCTTGTTTGATGTGACACGGATATTCATTTAAATCTGAGAATAATGGTAGTTCTATTTATATGAGTAATATCTTTTATGGTCATGCACCCTTGAAGAGTGGTCTATTTTTGATGAATCTCGATAGTAGTGATACACATATTCATAATATTGAAGCCAAAAGATGCAGAGTTGATAATGATAGTGCAACTTATTTGTGGCACAACCGTTTAGGTCATATTGGTGTAAAGTGCATGAAGAAACTCCATTCTGATGGACTTTTGGAATCACTTGATTATGAATCACTTGGTACTTGTGAACCATGCCTCATGGGCAAGATGACTAAAATGCCGTTCTCCGGAACAATGGAGCGAGCAACAGATTTGTTGGAAATCATACATACTGATGTATGTGGTCCGATGAATATAGAGGCTCGCGGCGGGTATCGATATTTTCTCACCTTCATAGATGATTCAAGCAGATATGGGTATATCTACTTGATGAAACACAAGTCCGAAACATTTGAGAAGTTCAAAGAATTTCATAGTGAAGTGGAAAATCATCGTAACAAGAAAATAAAGTTTCTACGATCTCATCGTGGAGGAGAATATTTGAGTTATGAGTTTGGACTTCATTTGAAACAATGCGGAATAGTTTCGCAATTCACGCCACCCGGAACACCACATCGTAATGGTGTGTCCGAACGTCGTAATCGTACTTTACTAGATATGGTGCGATCTATGATGTCTCTTACTGATTTACCACTATCGTTTTGGGGTTATGCTTTAGAGACGGCTGCATTCATGTTAAATAGGTCACCATCTAAATCCGTTGAAACGACGCCTTATGAATTGTGGTTTGGCAAGAAACCAAAGTTGTCGTTTCTTAAAGTTTGGGGCTGCGATGCTTATGTGAAAAAGCGTCAACCTGATAAGCTCGAACCCAAATCGGAGAAATGTGTGTTCATAGGATACCCAAAGGAGACTGTTGGGTACACCTTCTATCACAGATCCGAAGGCAAGACATTCGTTGCTAAGAATGGATCCTTTCTAGAGAAGGAGTTTCTCTCTAAAGAAGTGAGTGGGAGGAAAGTAGAACTTGATGAGGTAACTATACCTGCTCCCTTATTGGAAATAGTTCATCACAGAAATTTGTTCTTGTGACTCCTACACCAATTAGTGAGGAAGCTAATGATGATGATCATGTAACTTCAGATCAAGTTACTACCGAACCTCGTAGGTCAACCAGAGTAAGATCCGCACCAGAGTGGTACGGTAATCCTGTTCTGGAGGTCATGTTACTTCACCATGACGAACCTACGAACTATGAGGAAGCGATGATGAGCCCAGATTCCGCAAAATGGCTCGAGGCCATGAAATCTGAGATGGGATCCATGTATGAGAACAAAGTGTGGACTTTGGTTGACTTGCCCGATGATGGCAAGCCATCGAGAATAAATGGATCTTCAAGAAGAAGACTGACGCTGACGGTAATGTTATTGTCTACAAAGCTCGACTTGTTGCGAAAGGTTTTCGACAAGTTCAAGGAGTTGACTAAGATGAGACTTTCTCACATGTAGCGATGCTTAAGTCCGTCCAAATCATGTTAGCAATTGCCGCATTTTATGATTATGAAATTTGGCAAATGGATGTAAAGACTGCATTCCTGAATGGATTTCTGGAAGAGGAGTTGTATATGATGCAACCTGAAGGTTTTATCGATCCAAAGGATGCTAACAAAGTGTGTAAGCTCTAGCGATCCATCTATGGAATGGTGCAAGCATCTCGGAGTTGGAATAAACGTTTTGATAGTGTGATCAAAGCATATGGTTTTATACAGACTTTTGGAGAAGCCTGTATTTACAAGAAAGTGAGTGGGAGCTTTGTAGCATTTCTAATATTATATGTGGATGACATATTATTGATTGGAAATGATATATAATTTCTAGATAACAAAAAAGGATATTTGAATAAGAGTTTTTCAATGAAAGACCTCGGTGAAGCTGCTTATATATTGGGCATCAAGATCTATAGAGATAGATCAATACGCTTAATTGGACTTTCACAAAGCACATACCTTGAAAAAGCTTTGAAGAAGTTCAAAATGGATCAAGCAAAGAAAGGTTTCTTGCCTGTGTTACAAGGTGTGAAGTTGAGTCAGACTCAACGCCCGACCATTGCAGAAGATAGAGAGAAAATGAAAGGTGTTCCCTATGCTTCAGTCATAGGCTCTATCATGTATTCAATGTTGTGTACCAGACCTGATGTGTGCCTTGCTATTAGTTTAGCAGGGAGGTACCAAAGTAATCTAGGAGTGGATCACTGGACAGCGGTCAAGAACATCCTGAAATACCTGAAAAGGACTAAGGATATGTTTCTCGTTTATGGAGGTGACAAAGAGCTCGTCGTAAATGGTTATGTCGATGCAAGCTTTGACACTGATCCGGATGACTCTAAGTCACAAACCGGATACGTGTTTATACTAAACTGTGGAGCTGTCAATTGGTGCAGTCCTAAGCAAAGCGTCGTGGCGGGATGTACATGCGAAGCGGAGTACATAGCTCCTTCTGAAGCAGCATTTGAAGGAGTCTGGATGAAGGAGTTCATATCCGATCTAGGTGTCATACCTAGTGCATCGGGTCCAATTAAAATCTTTTGTGACAATACTGGTGCAATTGCCTTGGCGAAGGAATCCAGATTCCACAAGAGAACCAAGCACATCAAGAGACACTTCAATTCCATCCATGATCAAGTCAAGGAGGGAGACATAGAGATTTGCAAGATACATACGGATCTGAATGTTGCAGGCCCGTTGACTAAGCCTCTCTCACGAGCAAAACGTGATCAGCACCAAGACTCCATGGGTGTTAGAATCATTACTGTGTAATCTAGATTATTGACTCTAGTGCAAGTGGGAGACTGAAGGAAATATGCCCTAGAGGCAATAATAAAGTTGTTATTTATATTTCCTTATATCATGATAAATGGTTATTATTCATGCTAGAATTGTATTAACCGAAAACTTGGTACATGTGTGAATACATAGACAAACATAGTGTCACTAGTATGCCTCTACTTGACTAGATCGTTGAACCAAAGATGGTTAAGTTTCCTAACCATAGACATGAGTTGTCATTTGATTAACGGGATCACATCATTAGAGAATGATGTGATTGACTTGACCCATTCCATTAGCTTAGCATTTGATTGTTTAGTATATTGCTATTGCTTTCTTCATGACTTATACATGTTCCTATGACTATGAGATTATGCAACTCCCGAATACCGGAGGAACACTTTGTGTGCTACCAAATGTCACAACCTAATTGGGTGATTATAAAGGTGCTCTATAGGTGTTTCCGATGGTACTTGTTGAGTTGGCATAGATCGAGATTAGGATTTGTCACTCTGATCGTCGGAGAGGTATCTCTGGGCCCTCTCGGTAATGCACATCACTATAAGCCTTGCAAGCAATGAAACTAATGAGTTAGTTGCGGGATGATGTATTATGGAACGAGTAAAGAGACTTGCCGATAACGAGATTGAACTAGGTATTGAGATACCGACGATCGAATCTTGGGCAAGTAACATACCGATGACAAAGGGAACAACGTATGTTGTTATGCGGTTTGACCGATAAAGATCTTCATAGAATATGTAGGAACCAATATGAGTAGCCAGGTTCAGCCATTGGTTATTGACAGGAGATGAGTCTCGGTCATGTCTACATAGTTCTCGAACCCGTAGGGTCCGCACGCTTAACGTTCGGTGATGATCGGTATTATGAGTTTATGTGTTTTGATGTACCGAAGGTAGTTCGGAGTCCCGGATGTGATCAGGGACATGACGAGGAGTCTCAAACTAGTCGAGACATAAAGATTGATATATTGGACAGCTATATTCGGACACCGGAAGGGTTTCGGATCATCTCGGAGAAAACTAGAGTGTCGGAGGGGTTACCGGAACCCCCTGGGGGCTAATGGGCCTTGATGGCCCTAGTGGAGAGAGAGAGGGCCGGCCAGGGCAAGCCGCGCGCCCCCTCACCTTGAGTTCGAATAGGACAAGGAAGGGGCGGCGGCACCCCCCTTGCCTTTCCCCTCTCCCACTCTTTCCTTCCCCCTCCTAGTGGGACTAGGAAAGGGGAGTCCTACTTGCACTAGGAGGAGGACTCCTCCTCTTGGCGCGCCCTCCTAGGGCCAGCTGGCCTCCCCCTTGCTCCTGTATATATGGGGGCAGGGGGCACCCCATGGACACACAAGTTGATCATTGATCTTTTAGCCATGTGCGGTGCCCCCCTCCACCATAATCCACCTCGGTCATATCGTAGCGGTGCTTAGGCGAAGCCCTGCATCGGTAGCTTCTCCAACACCGTCATCACGTCGTCATGCTGACGGAACTCTCCCTCGAAGCTCTACTGGATCGTGAGTTCGTGGGATGTCACCGAGCTGAACATGTGCAGATCGTGGAGGTGTCGTACGTTCGGTACTAGGATTGGTCGATCGTGAAGACATATGACTACATCAACCGCGTTGTCATAACGCTTCCGCTTACGGTCTACGAGGGTACATGGACGACACTCTCCCCTCTCGTTGATTTGCCTCACCATGATCTTGCGTGTGCGTAGGAATTTTTTTGAAATTACTACGTTCCCCAACACATATTGGGGCAGCAATCAGTACTATATGTTTACTATCTGGTTAATCTCGGGTGTCTACTATGAGTTTCATGTTGGGTGAAAACAAACATTAAAGGAGCCATTATCTGTATTTTTTAACTAAAGCTGTTATATGCCTAGTATCATTGGTTTTGGGTATATCCACAGTTTGCTGCCATCACTCTGGATTTGTGCATGCACTCCTTACATAATCTCACTATGTTATATTCCTATGCATGTCATTTATTGTACACAATGGAACTAAACATGTAGAGCAAAAAAGATGAGCCTTGCGTGGCAATAAAATTTCATGAAGAAGTCGCTCCATGGTGGGCGCAAAGGCAGCCCCCTCCACCCATTTAGGATTGTAATCAAGAGGAATATAACTGTTCTAAGGGGGATTCAGAAGGAGAAGACCACTCCTATTTACCCCCTAAGGTCTTTGCTCTAACTTGGCATGCTGATGTTGGTAATATCATGCATATGGTGCCTTGCATTGCTTACTTTATACATCAAATATGTCATCTTCTTAGTTTAGACATGCCTTGTATGAATGCCATATGTTTAGTTTCTTTATCATATATGTGAATCATGCAATGCCATCTTGTTTAGCCAGGCATCATATATGTGAATTTTACAATGCCACCCTGGTTAGCCAATCATCTTATATGTGAATTATATCATGCCATCATTTTTTATTACGTATTAAAATTGTCAACAATTTTAGTACATTCAATTACTCTTCCTATGCATCAGCCATTCGACATGGTCATGGAAAAAACTGGAGTGCAGACAAGGTCTTCAGAGCAGACAATGCTATCTGACGAAGCATATGTCTTGCTGGTTACGGATAGCTCCTCAGAGCAGGATTCAGAGACAGATGAACAGTCCTATCCCCCCGAGGTGCATGCCCTAACTTGGCAAGGTTATGTTGCTCAAATCATGTGTACGGTGTCTTGCATTGCTATGTCATTTGCTTAGTTTAGACATGCTTTATGTGAATGCCACATGTTTAGTGTCTAATTACCATATATATGAATTATGCAATGCCATCTTGTTACAAGACATTGTATATGTGAATTATGCAATGCTATCTTGTAGCAAGGCATTATATATGTGAATTATGCAATGCCATGCTGTTTAGCCAAGCGTCATATATGTGATTATATCATGTTGTTCTTTTTTTGTATTTCTCATTGCATTTGTTGAAAATGTTTGTATATTCAACTGCTCTTCCTATGCATCAGCCATTTGAATTGGTGATGGAGAAATCTGGAGTGAAAACAAGGTCTTTAGAGCAGACAATGCTACCTGCTGAAGCAGATATCTTGCTGGTTATAGATAGCTCCTCGGAGGAAGATTCAGAGGCAGATGACCAGTCCTATTATCCCCTTAATGTGTATGCTCAAACTTGGCAGGGTTATATTACGCATATCATGCATATGTTGTATTGCAATGCTTAGTTTTTACATCATATACACAATATTGAATGCCATCTCCTTAGTTGACACGTCATATATGCGATTTCCCTCTGCTCAGTTGCTTAGTATATAAATCATATATTTGAGTTATATCATGCCATGATGTTTACATAGACAACATGTATCTAAATTATGGCATGCAAACCCATTTTCTAAAGACATAATATAGTTATATCATCTCAACCTGTTTACATAGTCATCATATTTTGAATTATGTCATTCTATCCATAAATTATATCATGCCATCATGTTTCCATCAACGGCATGTTTGTGAATTATGGCATGCCAACCACTTTAATAGACACATCGTATAGTTATACCATGTCATCCTGTTTACATAGTCATCATATTTTGAAGTATGTCATTCTATTCTGTTTAGTTAGCCATCATACATGTGAAATTGTGTCAAGCTATCCTATTTAATTAGCCATCATATATGTGAAATTATGTCATGCTATTCTGTCTGGTTAGACAACATAAATGTGAATTATTTCATGCCCTGTTTTCTTCCCTACTATCCATTGCACATATCTATCTTACAATGTTTGTACATTCAATTACTTTTCTTGTTTATCAACCATTTGAATTGGAGGGGGTGGTGGCAATATCTGTGGGAGTAAAAACATGATCTTCAGAAAAGATCGTGCTACCTGTCGATGCAGATAGAACCACGGTTGTACTTGCCCAAGAACCAGCCCCACCACACATAACCCAGACTCACGCAGATTGTACTCCTACTCAGCTGGACAGAGAACCAGCTACACCCCTTCTAACCCCAACCCCAGCAGATAGTAACCCAGTTCCAGTTAACACAACACCGTCTCCACCACAGAGCACCCAAACACGAGCAGTAAGTAAGGCAACTGCAGTGCCCAAAGCACGAGGACCACCACTCCGAACCCCAGGTCAACGCTTAAAGCAACAGAAGAATTGTTCTCAGGTCAGGTTCCGTAGCTATGGTTCATACTCATTTGCTCTTGCATCATTGTATTTACTCATACCAAAGAATTTCAAATTTGAAGGATGCAATTGAAACTCCAATGGCACAACATGTATGTTTTAAACATGTTTCTTTAACGTGTTCGATGTTGTAACTTGCTCTATGTTGATTTCAGTTTCAATTGAATAAACAATTTTGTTCTCATGCCATGCACATTACAAGTGTTGTTATTGCTGTGTAGTTTCCCACACTTATATTCTGTTTATGTTGCTTTGTCTTAAATAGATATGATTTGAACTGTCTCTATCTTGATTTGGCAACATAAACTAGAATGATATAGACCATACAGTGACCATACTACATAGCTATATGTTTGTCTCATGATGTTATCCTGTCCACCTTACTACTGAACTGGTTTACCAAAATGAGTTTCATATACAACATGGTAACCTGTGATGTGTTTGTCTGTTTCTCTTTTAGAACACGGATAAAATATTGGAGAAGAGTACCATGTTATGCAATGGTAAAGGAAGTAATGCAGATAAGGTTCAAGATAGTGAGACATCCATGTTGGTCTCCAAGAGAGCTGATAAAAACTATATTGAAGAGAGACAACCCCAAAGTCCTGTCTTGATGTAGTGTGCGAGTTACTAGCTACTGATACGTCTCCAACGTATCTATAATTTTTGATTGCACCATGCTATATTATCTACTATTTTGGACATTATTGGGCTTTATTATCCACTTTTATATTATTTTTGGGACTAACCTATTAAGCGGAGGCCCAACCCAGAATTGTTGTTTTTGCCTGTTTTAGGGTTTCAAAGAAAAGGAATATCAAACGGAGTCCAAACGGAATGAAACCTTCGGGAACATGATTTTCTCAACGAACAAGACCCAGGAGACTTGGACCCTACATCAAGACACAAAAGAGGAGGCCACGAGGTAGGGGGCGCACCTACCCCCCACCCCCCCACCCAGGCGCGCCCTCCACCCTTGTGGGTCCCCTGTTGCTCCACCGACATACTCCTTCCTCCTGTATATACCTACGTACCCCCAAACGATCAGATACGGAGCCAAAACCCTAATTCCACCGCCACAACTTTCTGTATCCATGAGATCCCAGCTTGGGGCCTGTTCCGGAGCTCCGCCGGAGGGGGCATCGATCATGGAGGGCTTCTACATCAACACCATTGCCCCTTCGATGAAGTGTGAGTAGTTTACCTCAGACCTACGGGTCCATAGTTAGTAGCTAGATGGCTTCTTCTCTCTTTTTGGATCTCAATACAATGTTCTCCCCCTCTCTTGTGGAGATCTATTCGATGTAATCTTCTCTTTGCAGCGTGTTTGTTGAGACCGATGAATTGTGGGTTTATGATCAAGTCTATCTATGAACAATATTTGAATCTTCTCTGAATTCTTTTATGTATGATTGGTTATCTTTGCAAGTCTCTTCGAATTATCAGTTTGGTTTGGCCTACTAGATTGATCTTTCTTGCAATGGGAGAAGTGCTTAGCTTTGGGTTCAATCTTGCGGTGTCCTTTCCCAGTGACAGTAGGGGTAGCAAGGCACGTATTATATTGTTGCCATCGAGGATAACAAGATGGGGTTTTCATCATATTGCATGAGTTTATCCCTCTACATCCTGTCATCTTGCTTAAGGTGTTACTCTGTTTTCATTAACTTAATACTCTAGATGCACGCTGGATAGCGGTCGATGAGTGGAGTAATAGTAGTATATGCACGCAGGAGTCGGTCTACTTGTCTTAGACGTGATGCCTATATACATGATCATACCTAGATATTCTCATAACTATGCTCAATTATGTCAATTGCTCAACAGTAATTTGTTCACCCACCGTAGAATATTTATGCTCTCGAGAGAAGCCACTAGTGAAACCTATGGCCCCTGGGTCTATCTTCATCATATTAATCTACCAATACTTAGTTATTTCCTTTTGCTTTTACTTTCCTTTTATTTTACTTTGCATCTTTATCATAAAAATACCAAAAATATTATCTTATCATATCTATCAGATCTCACATAAGTGGCCATGTAGGGATTGACAACCCCTTAGTGCGTTGGGTGCGAGGATTTATTTGTCTTGTGCAGGTACGAGGAACTAGCGCATAGCCTCCTACTGTATTGATACATTGGTTCTCAAAAACTGAGGGAAATACTTACGCTACTTTACTGCATGATCCCTTCCTCTTCGGGGAAAACCAACGCAGTGCTCAAGAGGTAGCAAGAAGGATTTCTGGCGACGTTGCCGGGGAGGTCTATGCAAAAGTCAACATACCAAGTACCCATCACATAACCTTATCTCCCGCATTACATCATTTGCCATTTGCCTCTCGTTTTCCTCTCCCCCACTTCACCCTTGCCATTTTATTCGCCCTCTCTCTCTCTCTCTCTCTCTCTATCCTCCTTCTCTTTCCCGTTTGCCTCTTTTTGCCCGCTTGCTTTTTGTTTGCTTGTGTGTTAGTCTGTTTGCTTGTCACGATGGCTCAAGATAACACTAAATTGTGTGACTTCACCAATACCAACAACAGTGATTTTATTAGCACTCCGATTGCTCCTCCTACCGATGTTGAATCTTGTAAAATTAATACTGCTTTGCTGAATCTTGTCATGAAAGATCCGTTTTCCGGCCTTCCTAGTGAAGATGCCGCTACCCATCTTAATAGCTTCGTTGATTTTTGTGATATGCAAAAGAAGACAGATGTGGATAATGATATTGTTAAATTGAAGCTATTTCATTTTTCGCTTAGAGATTGTGCTAAAGCTTGGTTTTTCGTCTTTGCCTAAAAATAGCATTGATTCATGGAATAAGTGCAAAGATGCTTTTATCTCTAAGTATTTTCCTCCCGCTAAGATTATCTCTCTTAGAAACGATATTATGAACTTTAAGCAACTTGATCATGAACATGTTGCACAAGCTTGGGAGAGAATGAAATTAATGATATGTAATTGCCCTACTCATGGTTTGAATTTGTGGATGATTATACAAAATTTTTATGCCGGATTGAATTTTGCTTCTAGAAATCTTTTAGATTCGGCTGCGGGAGGCACTTTTATGGAAATCACTTTAGGAGAAGCTACTAAACTCCTAGATAATATTATGGTTAATTATTCTCAATGTCATACTGAAAGATCTACTAATAAAAAGGTGCATGCGACAAAAGAAATTAATGTTTTGAGTGGAAAGATGGATGAACTTATGAAATTATTTGCTACTAAGAGTGTTTCTTCTGATCCTAATGATATGCCCTTGTTTACCTTGATTGAGAATAATAATGAATCTATAGATGTGAATTTTGTTGGTAGGAACAATTTTGGTAACAACGCGTACAGAGGAAATTTCAATCCTAGTAATCCCTCTTATAATTATGGTAATTCCTACAACAATTCTTATGGAAATTATAATAATATGCCCTCTGATTTTGAACCTAATATTAAAGAATTTATTACTTCGCAAAAGAATTTCAATGCTATGATTGAAGAAAAATTGCTTAAGATTGATGATTTTGCTAGGAACATTGACAGAATTGCTCTTGATGTTGATTCTTTGAAACTTAGACCTATCCCACCGAAGCATGATATCAATGAGTCTCTCAAAGCCATGAGAATTTCCATTGATGAGTGCAAAGAAAGAACCGCTAGGATGCGTGCTAAGAAAGATGCCTTTATAAGAGCGTGTTCTTCTAGTTCCTATGAAAATAAAAATAAAGATCTAAAAGTTATTGATGTGTCACCTATTAAATCTTTGTTTTGCAATATGAACCTTGATAATGATGGGACTTAATATGATCCACCTTTACCTAGAAGGCGTTCCAAGAATTCGGAGATTTTAGATCTTGATGCTAAAATTGATAAAAGTGGGATTGAAGAAATTAAAACCCTAGATGTTGCTAAACCCACTATTTTGGATTTCAAGTAATTTAATTATGAAAATTGCTATTTGATTGATTGTATTTCCTTGTTGCAATCCGTGCTAAATTCTCCTCACACTTATAGTCAAAATAAAGCGTTCACTAAACATATCGTTTATGCCTTGATGCAATCTTATGAAGAAAAACTTGAATTGGAAGTTTCTATCCCTAGAAAACTTTATGACGAGTGGGAACCAACTATTAAAATTAAAATTAAAGATCATGAATGCTATGCTTTATGTGATTTGGGTGCTAGTGTTTCCACGATTCCAAAAACTTTGTGTGATTTGTTAGGTTTCCGTAATTTTGATGATTTCTCCCTAAACTTGCATCTTGCGGATTCCACTATTAAGAAACATATGGGAAGAATTAACAATGTTCTTATTGTTGCATGTGCCTTTAGATTTTATTGTTCTTGACATAGATTGCAATCCTTCATGTCCTATTATTCTTGGTAGACCTTTCCTTAGAACGATTGGTGCAATTATTGATATGAAGGAAGGAAATATTAGATTCCAATTTCCGTTAAGGAAAGGCATGGAACACTTTCCTAGAAAGAAAACTAAATTACCTTATGAACCTATTATGAGAGCCACTTATGGATTGCTTACCAAAGATGCCAATATCTAGATCTATCCTTGCTTGTTATGCCTAGCTAGGGGCGTTAAACGATAGCGCTTGTTGGGAGGCAACCCAATTTTACTTTTATTACTTGCTTTTTGATCCTGTTTAGTAATAAATAATTTATCTAGCCTCTGTTTTGGTTGTGTTTTTTGTGTTTAATTAGTGTTTGTGCCAAGTAGAACCGTTGGGAAGACTTGGGGAAAGTCTTGTTAAACTTGCTGTAAAAAACAGAAATGTTAGAGCTCACGAGAACTGCTGTAATTTTTATTTGGAAAGTGCTATTTAGTTAATTATTTTTCCAGATGATTAATAGAGAAATTTCTCACGTCCATTAATTTATTTTAGAATTTTTTGGGTTCCAGATCTTGCGCTAGCTACAGATTACTACAGACTGTTCTGTTTTTGACAGATTCTGTTTTTGTGTGTTGTTTGCTTATTTTGATGAATCTATGGCTAGTAAAATGGTTTATAAACCATAGAGAAGTTGGAATACAGTAGGTTTAACACCAATATAAATAAAGAATGAGTTCATTACAGTACCTTGAAGTGGTCTTTTGTTTTCTTTCGCTAACGGAGCTCATGAGATTTTCTACTTTGAGTTTTGCGTTGTGAAGTTTTCAAGTTTTGGGTAAAGATTTGATGGATTATGGAACAAGGAGTGGCAAGAGCCTAAGCTTGGGGATTCCCATTGCACCCCCAAGATAATCTAAGGACACCTAAAAGCCAAAGCTTGGGTATGCCCCGGAAGGCATCCCCTCTTTCGTCTACTTCTATCGGTAACTTTACTTGGAGCTATATTTTTATTCACCACATGATGTGTGTTTTGCTTGGAGCGTCTTGTATTATTTGAGTCTTTGCTTTTTAGTTTACCACAACCATCCTTGCTGTACACACCTTTTGAGAGAGCCATACAAGACTTGGAATTTGTTAGAATACTCTATGTGCTTCGCTTATATCTTTTAAGTTATATAGTTTTGCTCTAGTACTTCACTTATATCTTTTAGAGCACGGTGGTGAATTTGTTTTATATAAACTATTGATGTCTCATGCTTCACTTAGATTATTTTGAGAGTCTTAATAGCATGGTAATTTGCTTAAAATCCTAATATGCTAGGTATTCAAGATTAGTTAAATTTTCTTATGATGATTTAAATACTAAGAGAAGTTTGATGCTTGATGATTGTTTTGATATATGGAGGTAATAATATCAAAGTCGTGCTAGTTGCGTAGTTGTGAAATTGAGAAATACTTGTGTTGAAGTTTGCAAGTCCCATAGCATGCACGTATGGTAAACGTTATGTAACAAATTTGAAACATGAGGTGTTATTTAATTGTCTTCCTTATGAGCGGCGGTCGGGGATGAGCGATGGTCTTTTCCTACCAATCTATCCCCCTAGGAGCATGCTCGTAGTGCCGAGGTTTTTTATGACTAATGTTGAGTCCATGGATTATACGCACTCTCACCCTTCCATCCTTGCTAGCCTCTTCGGTACCGCGCATTGCCCTTTCTCACATTGAGAGTTGGCGCAAACTTCGCCGGTGCATCCAAACCCCGTGATATGATACACTCTTTCACACATAAACCTCCTTATATCTTCCTCAAAACAGCCACCATACCTATCTATTATGGCATTTCCATAGCCATTCTGAGATATATTGCCATGCAACTTTCCACCATTCCGTTCATCATGACACATTCATCATTGTCATATTGCTTAGCATGATCATGTAGTTGACATAGTATTTGTGGCAAGGCCACCGTTCATAATTCTTTCATACATGTCACTCTTGGTCCATTGCATATCCCGGTACACCGCCGGAGGCATTCATATAGAGTCATATTTTTTTCTAGTATCGAGTTGTAATCATTGAGTTGTAAATAAATAGAAGTGTGATGATCATCATTTTCTAGAGCATTGTCCCAGGTGGGGAATTATAAAAAATGAAAAAAAGAGAGAAAGGCCATATAAAAAGGGAAAGGCCAAACAAAAAAATGAGAGAAAAGGAGAGAAGGGACAATGTTACTATCCTTTGCCACACTTGTGCTTCAAAGTAGCACCATAATCTTCAAGATAGAGAGTCTCTTGTTTTATCACTTTCATATACTAGTGGGAATTTTTCATTATAGAACTTGGTTGTATATTCCAACAATGGGCCTCCTCAAGTGCCCTGGATCTTCGTGAGCAAGCAAGTTGGATGCACACCCACTTAGTTTTCTTTTGTTGAGCTTTCATACATTTATAGCTCTAGTGCATCCATTGCATGGCAATCCCTACTCCTCGCATTAACATCAATCGATGGGCATCTCCAGAGCCCATTGATTAGCCTCGTTGATGTGAGACTTTCTCCTTTTTTGTCTTCTCCACATAACCCCCCTCATTATATTCTTTTCCACCCATAGTGCTATGTCCATGGCTCGCGCTCATATATTGCGTGAAAGTTTATAGGTTTGAGATTACTAAAGTACGAAACAATTGCTTGGCTTGTCATCAGGGTTGTGCATGATGAGAGCATTCTTGTGTGACGAAAATGGAGCATGACTAAACTATATGACTTTGTAGGGATGAACTTTCTTTGGCCATGTTATTTTGAGAAGACATAATTGCTTAGTTAGTATGCTTGAAGTATTATTATTTTTATGTCAATATGAACTTTTGTCTTGAATCTTTCGGATCTGGATATTCATGCCACAATTAAGAAGAATTACATCAAAATTATTCCAAGTAGCACTCCGCATCAAAAAATTTGTTTTTATCATTTACCTACTCGAGGACGAGTAGGAATTACGCTTGGGGATGCTTGATACGTCTCCAACGTATCTATAATTTTTTATTGCTCCATGCTATATTATCTACTGTTTAGGACATTATTGGGCTTTATTATCCACTTTTATATTATTTTTGGGACTAACCTATTAACCAGAGGCCCAGCCCAGAATTGATGTTTTTTGCCTGTTTTAGGGTTTCGAAGAAAAGGAATAACAAACGGAATGAAACCTTCGGGAACGTGATTTTCTCAACGAACAAGACCTAGGAGACTTGGACCCTACGTCAAGACACAAAAGAGGAGGCCACGAGGTAGGGGCGCGCCTACCCCCCCCTTTCCCCAGGCGCGCCCTCCACCCTCGTGGGCCCCTTGTTGCTCCACGGACGTACTCCTTCCTTCTATATATACCTACATACCCCCAAACAATCATATACGGAGCCAAAACCCTAATTCCACCGTCGCAACTTTCTGTATCCATGAGATCCCATCTTGGGGCCTGTTCCGGAGCTCCGCCGGAGGGGGCATCGATCACGGAGGGCTTCTACATCAACACCATAGCCCCTCCGATGAAGTGTGAGTAGTTTACCTCAGACCTACGGGTCCATAGTTAGTAGCTAGATGGCTTCTTCTCTCTTTTTGGATCTCAATACAATGTTCTCCCCCTCTCTTGTGGAGATCTATTCGATGTAATCTTCTTTTTGCGGTGTGTTTGTTGAGATCGATGAATTGTGGGTTTATGATCAAGTCTATCTATGAAAAATATTTGAATCTTCTCTGAATTCTTTTATGTATGATTGGTTATCTTTGCAAGTCTCTTTGAATTATCAGTTTGGTTTGGCCTACTAGATTGATCTTTCTTGCAATGGGAGAAATGCTTAGCTTTGGGTTCAATCTTGCGGTGTCCTTTCCCAGTGACAGTAGGGGCAGCAAGGCACGTATTGTATTGTTGCCATCGAGGATAACAAGATGGGGTTTTCATCATATTGCATGAGTTTATCCCTCTACATCATGTCATCTTGCTTAAGGCGTTACTCTGTTTTCATTAACTTAATACTCTAGATGCATGCTAGATAGCGGTCGATGAGTGGAGTAATAGTAGTAGATGCAGGCAGGAGTCGGTCTACTTGTCTCGGACATGATGCCTATATACATGATCATACCTAGATATTCTCATAACTATGCTCAATTTTGTCAATTGCTCAACAGTAATTTGTTCACCCACCGTAGAATATTTATGCTCTTGAGAGAAGCCACTAGTGAAACCTATGGCCCCCGGGTCTATCTTCCTCATATTAATCTAGCAATACTTAGTTATTTCCTTTTGCTTTTACTTTGCTTTTATTTTACTTTGCATCTTTATCATAAAAACACCAAAAATATTATCTTATCATATCTATCAGATCTCACTCTCGTAAGTGGCCGTGTAGGGATTGACAACCCCTTAACGCGTTGGTTGCGAGGATTTATTTGTTTTGTGCAGGTACGAGGGACTCGCGCATAGCTTCCTACTGGATTGATACCTTGGTTCTCAAAAACTGAGGGAATACTTATGCTACTTTGCTGCATCATCCCTTCCTCTTCAGGGAAAACCAACGCAGTGCTCAAGAGGTAGCAGCTACTACTGCTGGCACCAGCTCTTCAAACTCGCTGCCTGAATCAGTTTGGCTTCTTGAGTCTCAACTTCAAGTTGAAAGACATCGATAAGATGTTATGCGATAGGAAGCCGAAGGACTGAGGAAGTCCCTGCAGAATTCAGATGCATACTTTCTAGTGCAACGGCAAGTGCTAGAGGATTTAAGCGCCAAACAAGAGAAAGTTAATAAGCTTGCTAAGCATCTTGCCAGCATTATGGGTACCCAGGATATTGTTTCTTGAGCTCTTTTGAAGTGGTTTCAGTTCTGGACTTGTTCTGCTGCAGCATTTATTTGCACTGGTCGCCAACTTTGACAACCGGTGTATGTGATATACTGCTTTGTTCCCTATATTTTCACTGGTGGCGAACTTTGATGCCCAGTGGATGTAGTATGTGTAATAGTCGTGATAGCCTAGCGTAAGTTGCTTGCTTATTTATTTTCTTGTTGTCTTATTTATTTGTTTGCTTGTAGTTAGTGCAGTTCTTTTTCCGCGGTTTGCTAGTGGCCGCAATAACCTATTTTTTAAAACTAGGCCACAATAACCATGGGCTACATATTTACTGTAGTGACCCTGGACCTACTACGGGCCATAGAAACAATGGGCCTTCTATGGGCCGTGGAAACAACGAGACTTCTACGGGTCGTAGCATCAATGGGCCTTCTACGGGCCGTATGATCGATCGACCAAACATGAGCCAATAACAGACCGCGTTATGGGACGTAAACGGGCTAGAGTTGGAATCGTCCGTTCATGGGCCGACCATAACGGGCCATCGTTAATCGGACGTATTTGATGACGCTATGAAAACGGCCCAACGGATTAACAGGCCGCAAACGGGCCGATTGTAACCACATGATAAATTTGCCCCACAAGCAGAAAAGGCCAGTAAAGAACCGTAAGTAACCGAATGCTGGAAAAGAGCCCAAGAATAAATGGGCCCTAAGAAGGCCGAAAGATAACACAGGTTGGAAACGGCCGAACGGAATAATGGGCCATTAATGGGTATAAAGCGGTGCATTGTTCATTACGGGCCAGTTTCACCACGGGCCGTTAATGGGCCAAGAGTTATAAAGGGCCTCATATGGGCCGAAATACATCATGGGCCATACATGTTCCGGAAGTTACAATGGGCTGGAATCATTTTGGACAGCCCAGATGAAGCTACTGGGCTTAATTCCGATAGGCTGTAACGGGCCATGAGTTAGCGGGCCGTAAATGGGCTATATACGAACAGACCATTAACAGGCTTTCCGTGGGCCGGCCCGTTACCTTTTGACCAAGTCAAGCAGGCCAGCCTTTTCACCGGAATGGGAAACTGTTGGGATGTTCCTGATACGTCTCCAACGTATCTATAATTTTTGATTGATCCATGCTATATTATCTGCTGTTTTGGACATTATTGGGCTTTATTATCCACTTTTATATTATTTTTTGGACTAACCTATTAACCGGAGGCTCAGCCCAGAATTGTTGTTTTTTGCCTGTTTTAGGGTTTCGAAGAAAAGGAATATCAAATGGAGTCCAAACGGAATGAAACCTTCGGGAACGTGATTTTCTCAACGAACAAGACCCGGGAGACTTGGACCCTACGTCAAGAAACAAAACAGGAGGCCATGAGGTAGGGGGGCGCGCCTACCCCCCTAGGCGCGCCCTCCACCCTCGTGGGCCCCCTGTTACTCCACCGACGTACTCCTTCCTCCTATATATACCTACGTACCCCCAAACGATCAGATACGGAGCCAAAAACCTAATTCCACCGCCGCAACTTTCTGTATCCACGAGATTCCATCTTGGGGCCTGTTCCAGAGCTCCGCCGGAGGGGGCATCGATCATGGAGGGCTTCTACATCAACACCATAGCCCCTCCGATGAAGTGTGAGTAGTTCACCTCAGACCTACAGGTCCATAGTTATTAGCTAGATGGCTTCTTCTCTCTTTTTGGATCTCAATACAATGTTCTCCCTCTCTCTTGTGGAGAACTATTCGATGTAATCTTGTTTTTGCGGTGTGTTTGTTGAGAATGATGAATTGTGGGTTTATGATCAAGTTTATCTATGAACAATATTTGAATCTCCTCTGAATTCTTTTATGTATGATTGGTTATTGTCGGTGTCAAAACCGGCGGATCTCGGGTAGGGGGTCCCTAACTGTGCGTCTAGGCGGATGGTAGCAGGAGGCAGGGGACACGAAGTTTTACCCAGGTTCGGGCCCTCTTGATGGAGGTAAAACCCTACGTCCTGCTTGATTAATATTGATGATATGGGTAGTACAAGAGTAGATCTACCACGAGATCAGAGAGGCTAAACCCTAGAAGCTAGCCTATGGTATGATTGTATGTTGTCCTACGGACTAAAACCCTCCGGTTTATATAGACACTGGAGAGGGCTAGGGTTACACAAGGTCGGTTACAAAGGAGAAAATATACATATCCGTATTGCCTAGCTTGCCTTCCACGCCAAGTAGAGTCCCATCCGGACACGAGACGAAGTCTTAAATCTTGTATCTTCATAGTCTAACAGTCCGGCCAAAGGATATAGTCCGGCTGTCCGGAGACCCCCCAATCCAGGACTCCCTTAGTAGCCCCTGAACCAGGCTTCAATGACGATGAGTCTGGCGCGTAGTATTGTCTTCGGCATTGCATGGCGGGTTCCTCCTCCGAATACACCATGGAAGAATTTGAATACAAGGATAGTGTCCGACTCTGCAAAATAAGTTCCACATACCACCGTAGAGAGAATAATATTTCCACAAATCTAATTTGCTGACTTGTTTTGGCAACACGACCTTATGCCATGGCCCGGTGATTATTCGAACCGTTTCTTTTAACTAGCCCCGCACATAACACGAGGCAGTTTTTTGACACGTCTTGTCAAAGCAGAGATCGTGTTCCCCTAATTACGAGATTCTCATCAATACATTCGTGGGTAACCCAACCGTGTCTAGGACTCCTAGATTATAGGCAAGTCCCAAACAGCTACGGAGAGGATGCTTGATATTCACCCTCTTTATAAAGGGACAAGGCTTTTACTTTTTCCCTCCCGTGCTCAATCGAATCCTTCCCCCTCCTCGAGTTCTAACACCCAAAGCCCAGGTGTCGGTGTCAAAGCCGGCGGATCTCGGGTAGGGGGTCCTGAACTGTGCGTCTAGGATCGGTGGTAACAGGAGGCAGGGGACACAAAGTTTTACCCAGGTTTGGGCCCTCTTGATGGAGGTAAAACCCTACGTCCTGCTTGATTAATATTGATGATATGGGTAGTACAAGAGTTGATCTACCACGAGATCAGAGATGCTAAACCCTAGAAGCTAGCCTATGGTATGTTTGTTGATGTGTATATATGATCTATCGACTAGCCTGGCCCTGGTTTATATAATGCACTAGAGGCCTAGGTTAACAAGAGTCCTAGCCGAATACGCCGGTGGGGACAAGTCCTTGTCTTGATCGCCAAGTCTTGTGGAATCTTCCTTGTATGCGGCAGTTGTCCGAACTGGCCCATGAGTATACAGCCACAGGGGTCCTCGGCCCAATCTATCAGATCGGGAGATGACGTGTTGAGTACCCCCTAGTCCAGGACACCGTCAGTAGCCCCCTGAACTAGTCTTCAAGTTAGGGACGCTCCTCGATTCTTCCAAACTGTTCTTCATCTTCGGTCGTCGGTCTTGAAAAGTGGTTCAACAAATCTTCTCATCTTCGATCTTGAGGATCGCCGAAATGAATTCGACAAGTTTATACATCGGGTATCCGAGGAGCCCCTTTAAGTTTCCGGCCTTTACCAATACCTTATTATTTTTATGCCACACCTCGGGTTTGAAGTTGTTCCCGGGAGGCAGTGTCCTCTTGTGTCCGAGCTCTAACGCCGGACTGCATTCGAGGTATGTTTTGCGGCCGAGCACCAATGCCGGACCGCTTCCGAGCTCCAACGCCGGAATGTATCCGAGCTCCAACGCCGGACTATGTCCAAGCTCCAACGCCGGACAGTGTCCCAGCTCCAACGCTGGACTATATCCGAGGTGTCATATCACCTTGGTTCAAAAAAGTTGAAGGAGTTTAGCCGAGCTTAATGCCGGAAATGCCCTCTATGGAGCCAACCACTAGCGCCCGAGCTTTATGTCGGACTGCTTCCGAGGTGGTGCACCACCCCGAATGTGGGCCAATTTTTGTGAATATTTTTTGTTGGTGCAATTTATTCTCTACCGAGATATATAGCCAGTAGCCCTCAAGGTGTGTATCGGTGTAAAACCCGAGATGCACATGAAGGATGACGTAAGACCGCTGATCCCAGTAGCCGCTGAGACTCAGGTTGATTTGCAAAATCGGCCTGAGGATCAAGTCCTAGCTCGGCAGAATACTTCAGGACACTAAAAGCGGCGTGCTCAGTCCTTGAGACTCAGGTTGGGTGCGGCCGACCAACCTGAGGATCAAAATCTCCTCGGAAACTATATTGCACATAAAATTCTCTGCATTGGACAAGCAATGCAGTAGCCCCCGAGACACTGGTCGGGTGGCAACACCAGATCAGGGGATCGATGTGCCCCTTTAATATTTGTAAATAATAAGCCCGAAGCCCAGTAGCCCCCGAGCCTTAATGCGGGCACGGGTGGCCGAATTAAGGATCAATATCCATAGTAAAATCACAAATTATGTGTAATGACTCTATGTATCCAAGTACTTTACGTCATTAATGCTCGGATCCGCATTGTACAAAACTTTGTTGACCGACCATCGGCTTCCACCTCCTCGGCCAGTAGCCGAGGAGTGTTTGTCCTACTTTATAAAGCCTTTATGAGGGCAAAGGTTTACAACAAACAAGGCAATCTGGCCATACGGTTTTATAAACAAAGGTACGCAGAGAGATATGTTATATTACTGTTTAACAGAAGAAATGTCTTCCAAGGAAAATAGTCCAGCTATCGGTTCCTTTCTTTGGGTTGTCATGCTAAGCATGATCATTAAACCTCAGCTCTAATGTAAGAGCAAAATATCAAGGATTTAGTTTGGGAGGGCAGTTAATAGCCCCCAGTAGTGTTCGGCGACAGTCGGGGTCAAGCCGTAAACACTTCGGCCAATGTTATGAACGGCCCGTCTTTTAACATAGTCATCGGATCGCTGACCAGTTTACGCTTATTGTGACAGTCAGTTTTCGGCTTTCTCCACTGAGGTGCTTAACCATGTGAGCTGGAAGCACAATCGCAGTGGTTCTCCCTTTGCACGCCTAGCCGAACAAAACGGAACGTAGGAAGCAAGTGCAGGAGCCGGGCAACCCAACTATTGACCGAAGACACAATTCGAAACCGATGCATATATAGCAATATCTGAGAATGTTTTTGCCGAATCCCTAAAGGTGTCTGGCGTTGCACTGCGAGACTAATGCTGGAAAAGCACAAATAGTTTAAAAGTGCCATAGGCTCGAAAAGCCAAAAACGTCAGTAAAAACTTGACATCCGAACAAGATCAAGTGTTCGGTGCCAATCCAAAAATTGGTTTTAGAAGAAAAAAAAGTGCTTCTGTCGTGCTTTAACATGATACATCCTATCTCAAGACTTCGAGCGGGTCAGCCTATGGCTTCAACCTCCTATCCCGAGGGCGGAGTACTTCTCATCAAGCCAGTTTAGCAAACTAAACTCTAGCGGCTTTGAGAGAGAAATTAGGCTCCCCGGCTAGTGACCGCACACTCATGTTGAAAAAAGGAGTGATAAATAATAATAAAACTTTGCAACGACTAAGAAGAAGAACACTTATTATAAAATGGCTCAAATAAACTTAAGAGCCCCCAAGTGACTTGGGTAGAAGAATGATTGCATGTACCGAAGTACTTATATCATATCTATGTTCAACCGAACTTTAAACGCGTCTTAACCGACCGTCAGCTTCTCCCTCTTCGGTCAAGGACCGAAAATTGTTATGTACTCCATCGGTCAAGAATATCGACGGTGTTTCCAATAACCAGGCAATCAGGCCATAAGGCTGTAACAGACAAAGCGCGCTCAGAGAACTTATGCTATATTACCATGAAGTGTAAGAAGCATCTTCGAAGAAAATAGTACCCCCACCGATACCTTTCTTCGGTGCTCATTGTTATTATGAGACTTGTGCAATAGATTTTTTGTAATCATGAGTTCCGTTGTGTGCCGACCATCATTGAAAACTATAAGAGCGCTAGCTTTCGGCTTCACCCAGTCTGAGGTCCGGCTCGGGTGACCCGATAGTGACAATCGCAGAGGTGCTCCCTTTACTCCCTAGACGAACAATCGGGAACGTAGGGGTAAACACAGGAGCGAGGCAACCCAGCTTGCAAATCGCTTAAGTCAATATGGTGCATATTGTGGCATAATACACGAACAAGGAACGAAGCCGTACAAGTATAATCATATGCAAGAGGAAAAAACTTCATAAAGGAAGCCCCCAAGTGAATTGGGTCCTTCAATTTGTGTGTCACAAACAAAGTTTGGACAAGGAAAAAATTTTACAAGCAAATTTTTTCCAAAAAAGTATAATGCTTTGTCGAACCGAACACAAGCTAGAAATTAAAGCTTTGAGCATGAAAGTGACTTAGCTGGCTAATGTGTTCGGTATTGATGACGCGGTCCGAGCTTGATGCGGGGCAAGGTTCCATCCCCCAAGCCGGTCCCAAGGTGGAGGAGCGGAGAGCTCGACACGACGAAGTGGTGACATAGCACGGTCAATGCAGACCGGCAGAGTGACGCCGAAGTCCCCGGATCATTTTCCTCTGCACAAAAAATAGTGCAAACCGGAGATAATAGTAATAATGATAATTAAAAAAATCATTTCATAATAAATAATTTATGCAAAGTGAGTAATAAAAGAAATATGGCCTGGCGCCGAAGTCAATGTCGATGCAGGGCATCGGCGTGATGCGGTAAAGGCGTGGCAAAGCCTGAATTCGCAGGTCGGTCCGAGCTCTGGATGCGGCGTTCGCCGGACTATGTACGGAAACTGACCGAACCACCATGCGACTATCGTCAATGTGGCCACCATTTGATAGACCTGTGTACCTATGATGGACAAACCAGAGTAATAATTCATCGGGAAAAATGAACCCAAACAAGCAAAAATACTGTGATTAATAGCACCTGGTTTATTTATTGTAGCAATCTGAAGGAAGGTGATTCCTAAAATTGGGACTCGATCCGCACACCCATTGCCTGATGGGCGATAAAACGACGGCATGGCAATGCTGGCAAAGGTTGGCTCGCCGAGGCAAAGCCCTCAGCCCAGCTAACGTGACGGAGCTGGTCGGCTAGTGACGCCGAAGTGTCCGGAGTAGGTTGATGAAGAGATGGTGAAGCCCCCGGTCCAGCCGAGATGTCGAAGCCTTGATGTCAGCCGATGAGTCGAAGTAGGTCGGCGTGATGGACACCAGCTTGAAGAAGCAATAGTGCAGCCCTGCCGATGCAGGTCATGACGTGGTCGATGCCGGCTTGATGAAGCGACCGTGCGGTGATGCCGGTATGCCCGCTCCGTGTAATCCGTGGGGCGGCGATGTTGGTGATGATTTATCCTTCACGATGCCGGACTCTTGTTCGGCTTGCCGAGATGATGATCCGAAGAAGTTGAGCTCGGCTCAACAAAGTGACGACGTGTCTAGCGCAGGTCGGCAGCCGTGGAGCAATATTGCCGGACTGGTTTGACACCAGCATGATGTTGAAGATCATGTTCAAAAGATCTTAAAGTTAGTGGGATGTGTTCGGAAACAAAACACAATACCCCATACAAAACTTCCTTCAAAAGGGATGTCCGAAATCCTGTTCATAAAAAAGACGAACTCGGGTCGGATTCATTCGCGCAGAAAACAGATCCAAAAAGTGATGCACTAATCGGAAGGTTCCCGGAGTTTGGACGGTCGGATCGAGCTGAAATTTTGAGAGGTGGTAGATATAGGAATTCCGCAGCCGATCAACGGTTGGATCTTTCAAAGGACGTCCGAGCTAGAAGCTGGACACCACGCCCTAAACTCGTCCAGATTCCCGTCCAGATTTAACAGGGCTCCGGTATATCATAGATTGCCAGAGATTCCTCCATCGGAACTCGACGAAATTTTCCAGGGTTGTTGTAGACTCGATTCCGCACAATTCCACCGAAGCGATCATTAAAGCGACGCTCGAGGAGGCGGTGGCGGCGGATACGCGTTCGCTGTTCGAAAAAACAGCACGGTCGCCCGAGGGCAATGTTGACGTTGAGCCCCCGAGCTCCATGGACGATTCCTCCATGATCTTGATAGAGATCGGAGTTGGTGTTGATGAAGGCCCTCGTCCGAACATGGTGATCCGAACACGGGGCGTAGTACTTGGTCAAACCAAGGTGACCAGTCGAGCTGGTGACGAAGATGCCGAAGTCGCAGTTGATCTGCAGGCAAGCCATCGATCCTTTTGTCAATCACACAGCGGAACTCTCAATGCAAGCACCAATGTCGGTGTCAAAACCGGCGGATCTCGGGTAGGGGGTCCCGAACTATGCGTCTAGGATCGGTGGTAACAGGAGGCAGGGGACACAAAGTTTTACCCAGGTTCGGGCCCTCTTGATGGAGGTAAAACCCTACGTCCTGCTTGATTAATATTGATGATATGGGTAGTACAAGAGTTGATCTACCACGAGATCAGAGAGGCTAAACCCTAGAAGCTAGCCTATGGTATGATTGTTGATGTGTATATATGATCTATCGACTAGCCTGGCCCTGGTTTATATAATGCACGAGAGGCCTAGGTTAACAAGAGTCCTAGCCGAATACGCGGGTGGGGAGAAGTCCTTGTCTTGATCGCCAAGTCTTGTGGAATCTTCCTTGTATGCGGCAGTTGTCCGAACTGGCCCATGAGTATATGGTCACAGGGGTCCTCGGCCCAATCTATCAGATCGGGAGATGACGTGTTGAGTACCCCCTAGTCCAGGACACCGTCACCAGGTCAGGTGCTCCGAACCTTCAATCATGTCTGGGGATCTAGCCTTCAAGGCCGGTGGATGCCCTCCTCCATTACGGAAGAAGACATCAAGAAGTTGAGGGAGGCCAGATACCTGACCGCCGAGGTTTCGCATCGGCTACCTGCCCGAGGGCAGGTTGTCCCTACTCCTGAACCCAACAAAGACGTCGTGTTCATCTCCCACTTCCTCCGAGGTCTAGGCCTCACTCTGGATCCCTTCGTTAGGGGGTTGATGTTTTATTACGGGCTAGATTTCCACGATCTAGCCCCGGACTCCTTTCTCCATATCTCGGCATTTATTGTCGTATGTGAGGCCTTCCTCTGCATTACCCCTCACTTCGGCCTGTGGCTCAAGACCTTTGATGTGAAGCCGAAGATGGTCGAGGGGCAGCATGTAGCCTGTGGAGGCGCATTAATAAGCAAGATCGCTGGAGCTCCATGGCCAAAGGGTTCCATTCCAGAGGTATTCGGATTATGGCAACGGGAGTGGTTTTACATCACAGCTCCCAGAAGTGCCAAGTGGGCGGCTGCCCCTGCTTTCCGCTCAGGCCCTCCACCAGAACTGATGTCATGGATTAGCAGAGGGCTGAGCTGGGGTCCAGCCAAGGACGTGCCTATACTGCAGAGCCGCATTCGAGATCTCTTCGAAGGAGATTTTAATTTGATTATGGTAATGCAAGTCATGCTGGTTCGACGAATCCAACCATGCAAATGCCGGCCCCTCCGCATGTGGGAGTTCAACCTAGAAGGACCGCATGCTATTCAAATTTTCCTCGGCCTGACGCACGAGGAGATGTATAAATCATTCTTCAGACCCCAGATAGAGTGCCCGGACACTACCGAGGACGTGGGCCTGAGCAGCAACCGCACCGCCGACCAAGTAAGTTATCCTCTAGCCGAACACACCGTCTTTCATTTATCATGATGTCATTCTGAGAAATCGCTCTTTGACCAGGACTGGATAACAAAGGCGAAGATGATCCGGTGTTCGGCCCCCCTTCCGGAAGGCTTGGAGAATCCGGTGCTGGAAAAGATGCTTGAGCTAGCACCTTGCCCGGAGCCCTCACAGGAAGATAAAGGGGGGAATAAAGGGGGCGAAAGCGGGCCTCCACCACTACCCATCCCGACCGAGGGAACGGGCGCCTCCGTGAGGGAGGATAACCCAGGGGAGGAATCTGGTATTCTCTCACCCCGGGGAAGGAAGAGGACTACCCCTGAAGATCTGGAAACCACGGTTTCCAAACGGGAGAAGAAGCCTGGGTCCTGCCTTGGAGAGTGCTCTTGCCGCACAAAGCCCGCGCGGGGATCTGCCCTCTAACGAGCTGTAAGTAATCAAAAAGTACTTTAATAGTGAATATATACTACTTCACTTCTGAGGAAAATAACCGAAGCATTTATCTTGCAGTTCGGATCTTAGCCCTTCTCAGCAGAGCTCGTCTTCGGGGGATCTTCTTCCGGAGATGATGGAGAGCAAAACGCCTCCCCCGGACTCCCCCGCTCAAGAAGCGGGCAACCTTGAAGTGTCATCACGGAGGGCCTCTCCGGATCCGGTGAGGCCAGAAGATAATCCTATAGTCACCCAAAGTCCTCAGCGTCTGGCTCTTGAAGAGAGCAAACAAAAGAGTCCGGGACCGTCTGGTATGCGGTCGGACATACTGAGGGAGCTGTTGGAGCAAGCGGCCATCTCAGAAGAACACCATACGTTAATGGTTACGGTGATGGAAAGAATTTCGTCCGCCGAAAGCGGATTGCATGAAGCCTTTATGAGTCTACTGACAGGCTTTGAGGTACATGATACTTTTTGATAGTACCGCACATTTTTAGGTGTGCCCTGTGTAGATAGTAGCCCCTGAGACTCTGGTTGTCGTCGAGAACGGCGGCAAACAGAGGATCATAGTCCCAGGTAGTAACCAAACCGCCTTTATGTGCAGGTGGTGGAAGCTCTGGTGGCTAGCCGGACTAATGAGTTTGCCGAACTAAAGCGGCAACTGGATGCGGCAGATGCCGACATCGAGCTTGTTAACAAGCGGCTTGACGAGACACAGGGTAAGTAATGCTTTCGGGTGAATGTCACATAGTAAGAGCAGCATGATGCCAGTATCTTTAATATGTTGTGACTGCAGATGGAGCTGCCACCGTGGAGACCCTTTAGGCAGAACTTTCCCGAGCCAAAGAACAAGCAAGGAGTAGTAATGCGGCTGCTTTGAAGGCGGCCGAAGAGTTGAGGGCCGAGAAGGCCGCGCATTGCGAGAGCAAAGAGACACTGCCGACCGTTGCCAGTTCCTTGAAGAAGAAAACTGAGTGAAGGCGACAGACCTTGAAAAGGCCATGATGACGACCAAAGACACCCGCTCTGCTATGAGAGTGAAGAAGGAGGAGCTGCGTGAAGCCGGGGATATTGCGGCGGGGCAGCCCTTCATGCTGCGGAGGAAGTTCGGAGATCCATGGTATGCCCCTCTGGATCGGCTGTGGAGTTCGGAAGACGCATATATGGACTTGGCGGCGAGCGCTGTCAATGCGGCCAAATAGTTCCAAGATCAAACAGATCGTGAAGTGGACAAGCTGTTCTGGTCGCAATTTAACGTTCCAGAGTGTCCGCTTCCATTAACTGATCAGCTAGCCAAATGGGCCGAACTCAATAGGTTGTCCGGACTCGCCATGAGGTCTGTCGTGGATCAGCTGTGGCCGGAAAAGCCGAAGCCGAATAGCTATTTCAGCTTAGTGCAGCAGTTCCTTGGTGCGGTGCCGCGCATCAATGCGATGAAGAGTTCGGCGTGCATAGAAGGCTCGTGAATGGCCCTTGCCCGTGTTAAAGCATATTGGGCGAAGATGGATGCTACCACTGTTGCGGCGCAGGGTTCGGCCATAGGCCGAGTGACTGGCGAGCACTATTTCGAAGAGGTTCTCGAGGGTGCTCGTTTGATAGAGGCCCAGTGCTCGAAGAATATTATGTTTGAGTGACATGTATTCCCACTGTAAACACAATGTTTTTATGAAATTTATTAAGGCTGTGTTTATACTTTTGCCTGAAAATAATATGATGCCTCCTGTGCGGCCGTTTATGTATACATGTGTATAACCTGAAAGATTGCAGTCGTCGGCTTCAGCCCCCATGCATATAATGCGGAGGTGTTCGCAGAAGACGCATGTTCACACTTAACCCTACATCTTGGCCCTATTAAGGAGGTGATAGCGCAGCAAACGAGGCAACCGGACTATAATGCTTTAACACTTACACTTAGCCATAGGAGTTTGACGTTGGGGCTACTATATAGCCCTTGGTGGCTCCGCACTCTCCCGAATTCGGGGCGCGTACATGCCTGGCCAGGAAACGGCCCTTCGTTAAGGCGGAGGAATTCTAACATTCCGATAGGTCATCGAGTGGTTGACCAATCTCACGCTATATCATGACAGTCAGTTTTCGGCTTTCTCTGCTGAGGTGCTGGTCCGGATGACCCGGGGCACAATCATAGTAGTTCTCCTAGTGCTACCTTAGCCGATAGAGCGGAACGTATGGTACCAAAACATAGGAGCCGAGAAAACCCAACATTTGACCAAAGACATGATTCGGAGCTGATGCATATAAGGCCAAACTCGTGACGCCGAACACTCCCTAAGGTATTCGGTCTTTATGGTATAAACTGGGCCTAAACAGTGCCCTTTGTAAGAAGCCCCTGGTGTCCGGGTACGTGCATTATTCTGACGTGGCCACATGCCAAGACGCCAGCATCCTTATCAATTGTATTGAGAATCCGAGGGATGTGTATCAATAAGAGACAGTAAAAAAGGTTGATGCAGGGTCTTAATCTAAAAAGAATCCTTGGGACGGGTCCCTGTTGCACGTCTACGCCTGTGTCTCTGTTGTGCCGTATCCTGGACGGGTGTAGCACGGTGGTCATCTATAAAAGAGAGGAACTTAGGTGAAAAGTTGTCGTGCAAAAAGGTAGGTTTTAAAGAAACCATGTAAATTTCAAGATGAGTAAAAATTGCCACTTGTCTGCGCGTGTTGAGCCCCTTGTGTTTGTGATAGGGGTGTGGCCATCAAACCTGTACGAATTTCATATAGCTGTGTCGGACTCGTCTAACCGTGTCCGTGGTCTTGATAACCTATCGAATACTTTAGTTGGTGAGGCCGTTTTAGTGTGCGGCTGCCGAGGCAGCCGCACCCTCCTTGGCGCTCAGGGATCGCCCAATATTTCCATTTACTGTAATGATGCCACGTGGACCGGGCATCTTAAGCGTGAGGGAAGCGTAATGCGGTATTGCATTAAAGCGAGCGAAGGCTTCGCGTCCAAGTAGTGCTTGATAGCCACTTTGGAACCGAGCAATGTGGAAGGTTAAAATTTCGCTACGGAAGTTATCGGGGAAGCCGAATATAACTTCTAGTAGCAAGGAGCCCGTGCAATGAGCCCCTGGGCCTGGCGTTACTCCTTTAACGGTAGTATTGCTGAGGCAAATTTTCGTTGGGTCTATCCCCATTTTGCGGATTGTGTACTGATATATCAGGTTTAGACTGCTGCCACCGTCCATCAGGACTCGTGTGAAGTGGTATCCGTCAATTATTGGGTCTAATACCAAGGCAGCCCATCCTGCACGCCAGATACTTGCTGAGTAATCCCGATGGTCAAAAGTGATCGGTTGAGATGACCAGTGGCAGGACTCTGCGGTGATAGGCCCTTGGGCATATTTATCTGGGAGTGCCGCTTTGTTTCTCCCCTTGATCACGTGTAACATGTTTACTGTTTTGACTTCTGGTGGAAATTTCTTTTGTTCCCCAGTGCCTTGCTTGAGAGGCTCATCCTCGTCTTCGCTTGGTGTATCCTCCCTCTTGTGTACGGCGTTGAGCTTGCGGACTGCTTGAAGACCCAACATTCTCTGTGGATATGATTAGCGGGTTTACCAGGGGTGCTATGGATCTGACATATTTGGTCCAGAATTTTGTTGAGGCTGGACAGTTCATCTCTGGCGCCTTTAGAGGGCGGATTTTGCTGACCTGGCCGAGAGCTTCTGAATCCGGCGTTTATGGCCGTGCTCTTCGGGTTGTCTTCTTTATTCCGGCACTTATTATTTTTGTCACGTCATGATTTCCCGTTTTCATCTCTAACTTTGGATGTACTTGGGTTGTTGGTGCTGCATCTGGCTAGCCAGCTATCCTCACCCGCGCAAAAGTGGGCCATGAGGCTTGTTAATGCTGCCATTGTTCTCGGCTTTTCTTGGCCGAGGCGTCTGGCAAGCCATTCGTCACGGACGCTATGCTTAAAAGCTGCCAAGGCTTCGGCGTCCGGACAATCAACTATTTGGTTCTTTTTAGTAAGAAACCTGTTCCAAAGCTTTTGGGCTGACTCTCTGGGCTGTTGAGTTATATGACTCAAATCGTCCGCATCCGGAGGTCGGACATAAGTCCCTTGAAAATTTGCCCGAAAAGCGTCTTCGAGCTCTTCCCAGCTTCCAATGGAGTTTTCGGGGAGACTTTTAAGCCAGTGCCGAGCTGGCCCTTTGAGCTTGAGGGTAAGTACTTGATGGCGTGGAGATCATATCCTCGAGCCATATGGATATGGAGGATATAGTCCTCAATCCAGACCCCAGGGTCTGTTGTTCTGTCGTATGCCTCTATGTTTATGGGTTTGAATCCCTCTGGAAATTCATGGTCCAGCACCTCATCGGTGAAACATAAGGGGTGTGTGGCACCCCTGTATCTGGGTGTACCGCGTTGTTCGGATGTTTGTTGTGTTGCATCGTATGCTGGATCGCGCTTGCGTGGTCCATAGATGGATCTGGTTGCGCCGTCCTTTTGATGCGAGCCCTCGCGTGGATCGCGTATTGGCTTATGTGTGGCATTGTTTGCCGCTCTATGTTGGTCGTGAGGACGTCTATCCGGCCAGGTGGCCATTTTGATTTTTGGTTGTGGGGGATCTAAGGCCTCCTCATCGAATTCAGGTAGCAACTTCCGCTTCGGGTAGCTCTTGGTGGGGCGATTACCGCCGTACTTCGCTCCTGTGTTGAGTACTTTGCTCCATTTGATTCCGAGTGTGTCTTGTGCAGCCTCGAGTCTTTGCTTCTACTTTTTTAGACTCCTCGCGGTGGTAACAAGCCTTTGACGGACATTCTGTTGCTCCGGGTGTCTGTCCGGTGTGAGGTCGTCCGGATTATTATCTTTGACAGAGTCAGGTTGTTCGGTTTGACTCTCGGTGTTGCCGTGGTCCGGCGATGGTTCACCCTGCTCTAACGCTGGGTCTATATGATCGTTGTTTCTGTCGAGGCGGGATTTGGAGCGGCGCTTACGCCGCCGCTTTGACTGCTTCTCGAGGGGACAGCCCTTCGTTGTGTCCTTCCGTTCCTTGTCGTCGTTTTCTTTTGGTGTGTTCACCATGTATACGTCATGTGATGAAGTGGGCGTCCAGTGCCCTGTGGGCAGTTGTTCCTGTTCGTCTCCTGCATCGTCGCCCATACCGTTGATGTCTTCGGAGTCGAGGTTGAGCATGTCGGTTAAGTCATCGACAATGGCTACTAAGTGGGTGGTGGGTGGGCGGCGAATTTCTTCGTCATCCGCATCCCAATCCTGCCAGACATAGTTCGGCCAGGATCCTCCTGACAAGGAGAGAGACCTTAATGAGTTCAGTATATCGCTGAAGGGTGAGTGTTGAAAGATATCCGCGGAGGTAAACTCCATGATCGGCGCCCAATCGGATTCGATAGGAACGGGCGCAGGCGGTTCGGAGTCCGTGGCCGGAGAAAGATCTGGCAGTTTAACAATACGGCTCTCGTGTAAGGTAAGGTTGATGTTCGGCTCGATCGCCGCTGAGGGTAAGGCCTCCATGGCGGGGTCCATCCACCCGTCCATGGATGACGCAACTGGCTCCGAATTGAGGGTCGGAGCGGCTGCTGGTGCGATCTCCTGAACACTGTCTGATGGTAGAGCTAAATCGTACTCATCGTGACCGCATGACGCACAAGGCAGAGGCTCGAATCCGTCGAAGATCAAGTCTCCGAGGACATCGGCCGTGTAATTTAAGCTTCCAAACCTGACCTGGTGGCCAGGGGCGTAGCTTTAAATCTGCTCCAGATGGCCAAGCGAATTGGCCCGCAGTGCAAAGCCGCCGAACACAAAGATCTGTCCGGGGAGGAAAGTCTCACCCTGGACTGCATCCCTATCAATGATAGTAGGAGCCATCAAGCCTAACGGCGACGACACAGAGGAACTCTCAATGAAAGCACCAATGTCGGTGTCAAAACCGGCGGATCTCGGGTAGGGGGTCCCGAACTGTGCGTCTAGGCGGATGGTAACAGGAGGCAGGGGACACGAAGTTTTACCTAGGTTCAGGCCCTCTTGATGGAGGTAAAACCCTATGTCCTGCTTGATTAATATTGATGATATGGGTAGTACAAGAGCACATCTACCACGAGATCAGAGAGGCTAAACCCTAGAAGCTATCCTATGGTATGATTGTATGTTGTCCTACGGACTAAAACCCTCCGGTTTATATAGACACCGGAGAGGGCTAGGGTTACACAAGGCCAGTTACAAAGGAGGAAATATACATATCCGTATTGCCTAGCTTGCCTTCCACGCCAAGTAGAGTCCCATCCGGACACGAGACGAAGTCTTCAATCTTGTATCTTCATAGTCTAACAGTCCGGCTGTCCGGAGACCCCCCAATCCAGGACTCCCTCAGTTATCTTTGCAAGTCTCTTTGAATTATCAGTTTGGTTTGGCCTACTAGATTGATCTTTCTTGCAACGGGATAAGTGCTTAGCTTGGGGTTCAATCTTGTGGTGTCCTTTCCCAGTGACAGTAGGGGCAGCAAGGCACGTATTGTATTGTTGCCATTGAGTATAACAAGATGGGGTTTTCATCATATTGCATGAGTCTATCCCTCTATATCATGTCATCTTGCTTAAGGCGTTACTCTGTTTTTAACTTAATACTCTAGATGCATGTTGGATAGCGGTCGATGAGTGGAGTAATAGTAGTAGATGCAGGCAGGAGTCGGCCTACTTGTCTCGGACGTGATGCCTATATACATGATCATACCTAGATATTCTCATAACTATGCTCAATTTTGTCAATTGCTCAACAGTAATTTGTTCACCCACCGTAGAATACTTATACTCTCGAGAGAAGCCACTAGTGAAACCTATGGCCCCAGGGTCTATCTTCATCATATTAATCTCCTACTACTTAGTTATTTCCTTTGCTTTTTACTTTGCCTTTATTTTACTTTGCATCTTTATCACAAAAATACCAAATATATTATCTTATCATATCTATCAGATCTCACTCTCGTAAGTGGCCATGTAGGGATTGACAACCCCTATTCACGTTGGTTGCGAGGATTTATTTGTTTTGTGCAGGTACGAGGGACTCGTGCGTAGCCTCCTACTAGATTGATACCTTGGTTCTCAAAAACTGAGGGAAATACTTACGCTACTTTGCTGCATCATCCCTTCCTCTTCAGGGAAAACCAACGCAGTGCTCAAGAGGTAGCAAGAAGGATTTCTGGCGCCGTTGTCGGGGAGGTCTATGCAAAAGTCAATATACCAAGTACCCATCACATACCCTTATCTCCCGCATTACATTATTTGCCATTTGCCTCTCGTTTTCCTCTCCCCCACTTCACCCTTGTTGTTTTATTCGCCCTCTCTCTCTCTCTATCCTCCGTCTCTTTCTCTATTCGCCTCTTTTTGCCCGCTTGCTTTTTGTTTGCTTGTGTGTTAGTTTGCTTGCTTGTCACGATGGCTCAAGATAATACTAAATTGTGTGACTTCACCAATACCAACAACAATGATTTTATTAGCACTCTGATTGCTCCTCTTACCGATGCTGAATCTTGTGAAATTAATACTGCTTTGCTGAATCTTGTCATGAAAGATCCGTTTTTCGGCCTTCCTAGTGAAGATGCCGCTACCCATCTAAATAGCTTCGCTGATTTGTGTGACATGCAAAAGAAAAAATATGTGGATAATGATATTGTTAAATTGAAGCTATTTCCTTTTTCGCTTAGAGATCGTGCTAAAGCTTGGTTTTCGACTTTGCCTAAAAATAGTATTGATTCATGGAACAAGTGCAAAGATGCTTTTATCTCTAAGTATTTTCCTCCCGCTAAGATCATCTCTCTTAGAAACGATATTATGAATTTTAAGTAACTTGATCATGAACATGTTGCACAAGCTTGTGAGAGAATGAAACTAATGATACGTAATTGCCCTACTCATGGTTTAAATTTGTGGATGATTATACAAAAAATGTATGCCAGATTGAATTTTGCTTCTAGAAATCTTTTAGATTCGGCTACGGGAGGCACTTTTATGGAAATCACTTTAGGAGAAGCTACTAAACTCCTAGATAATATTATGGTTAATTATTCTCAATGGCATACTGAAAGATCTACTAATAAAAAGGTGCATGCGATAGAAGAAATTAATGTTTTCAGTGGTGTCGGCGTTCTGGGAACGGGGGTCCCCAGACTTGCCTGCCTGCGGCGTGCGGCGTGGCTCGAGGAGGGGCCCAGCATGGCCCATCTTCATCAACACAGACCCAAGACCCTTGCGAGGGGTCAAGCCTCGCGGGGCGGATGACACGGAGCTTCCTCAGGCACGGCCTCATCAGGCTGGCTCGCGGGGAGGCGGAGAGATCAAGGCGGGGTACCTCACGAGGTGCCCATGACGCAAGCCATGACGACCAAGGGTGCCAGGTTGGCGCCAGCCCGCGCAGTGTCCTCCTTTCCTCTTTGGTGCAAAGGGAGCAAGCGCAGGCGGGAGCATCAAGCAAAGGCACCCGTTTCGGTGCAACGAGACCAAGACCGGCCCAACGGCAGGAAGGAAGTCATTCTGGAGCCCAAGCCAGCGTCATCGCCAGAGCCTTTGGCAGGCGAGGACCAACTTTAGTCAGGATAAGTGTACCAGATGTTCCCCTTCAAAATGGCCAATTGTTGGTGCTCTTCCCGCTCAATATTTGGGAAGAGGACCAGGGCCTTTGCCTATAAATAGGACTAGCCACCCACAGGGTAGAGGAGATCGGATCGAAATCGGAGAGAGAATCGAGAAGAGAGAGAGAGAGAGAAGGGTGATTGAACTCCTCCTAGCAGTTCATAGCCCCAGCCAAGAACAGACCCTCGCGAGGCTGTTCTTCCTTGTATTGCTCATCATCATCAGCCCAAGAGGCAATCCACCACACCACACACTGGAGTAGGGTATTACACCACAACGGTGGCCCGAACCAGTATAAACTCCGTGTCTCTTGTGCTGTTCTTTCCATAGCTTAGATCTTAGCGCGGCGGTGGGGCGCAGGTAGGTAGAAGGCGAAACCTCCGCGTGCACCCCAGTGCTTGAACCTCAAGGGTCTGCCGGAACCCGAAATTCGACATTTGGCACGCCAGGTAGGGGAGCAGCGGAGTTTTCCCTTCCGCCGCCGCCATGACCTGCCTCGCGATGAGTAGCGCGTCGCCCGCTCCGGCCGCCGGCGCCAGCACGGGGACCAGGGGGCTCCGAACCCTGGCCCCAGCCCTGCAACGGGTACAGTGGCCGGACAAGTTCAAGCCAACGACGCCGCCGCGCTACAGCGGCGCGACTGATCCGCTGGCCTTCTTGCTGGCGTATGAGGAGGCCATCCTCGAAGCTGGAGGTGACGATAGGGTCATGGCCAACTGGCTCCCCATGGCCCTCACCGGCGCTTCGCGCGCATGTCTGCTCCACCTGCCGGCAGCCTCCGTGGCCTCTTGGGAAGAGCTCCGCATCCTCTTCCCCGCCCACCACGCTACACCAACACCCCCGGTCGTCGCGGCCCTCCTGGGCGGCTTGCAGGCGCCGCATACAAGTCACCACGTCAAGCCGTTCATCCGACGGGTCAGCGCCGCTTCCACGCGGCAGGGGGCTCTCCCGAACCGGGCGGCGCCCAAGGCCGGCCTGACCTTCAGCTTGGAGGACCACCCCTCCAACTCGGCCTGCTCGGGTGCGCTCCCCATGCTGTGCACCCCCACCATCTGCCAGGTGGCCGTCACCAGAACTCTCATCGATGGCGGTGCGGGCCTCAGCGTGCTCTCGGTTGAGGCCTTCAACCTCCTCTGCATACCCCTGGAACGGCTGCAACCCAGCTGGCCCTTCTCAGGCGTTGGGGGCGGATCATCCAGCTCCTTGGGACAGATCCGGCTCCCAGTAACCTTTGGCACCTACAACAACTTCCGCACGGAGCTGGTCGACTTCGAGATCGCCCCCATCGGCCTCCCCTACAACGCCATCCTTGGCTACCCAGCGCTGGCCCAGTTCATGGCCGCGACGCACCCGGCGTACAACCTCATGAAGATGCCCGGGAGCAGCCGTGTCCTCACCATGCACGGGGACACCGAAGATGCGCTGCGAGTGCTCAACCTCGCCTTCAAGACGGCGGCGTCGGCACAGCCCACTGACTCGGAGACCCCCGAGCCCAAGGGGGCTGCACCCGCCAAGAAGAAACAGTTGTTCTCCCAAGACAAGGCAGAAACCAAGCAGATACCCGTCGATGAGGACGGGTCCACCAACGCCACTTTCACCATAGGCTCCAACCTCGAGCCCGAGCAGGAGAAGGCCCTGGTCAGGTTCCTGCGTGCAAACAAGAAGGTATTCGCTTGGGAGCCTGACCAGTTGGCGGGGATCCCTAGGAGCGTAATCGAGCATCACCTCAACGTGTGCCCCAACGTGCGCCATGTGAAGTAGAAGGCAAGGCGGCAGTCCACAGAAAAGCAGGCCTTCATCGTCCAACAGACCCGCAAACTAGAAGCCGCTGGGGTCATTCGCGAGGTCCGATACCCGGATTGGTTGGCCAACCCTGTCATTGTGCCAAAGAAGGGAGGGAAGGAGCGCATGTGTGTCGACTTCACCAACCTCAACAAGGCATGCCCGCAAGATCCGTTCCCGCTCCCCCGCATCGACCAGATCATCGATTCCACCGCAGAATGCGACCTGCTATGCTTCTTGGATGCCTTCTCTGGGTATCACCAGATCAAGATGGTGGTAGAAGACGTCGAAAAGACAGCCTTCCTAACCCCGTGTGGGGTGTACTACTACACATGCATGCCATTCGGGCTGCGTAACGCAGGGGCGACCTTTCAGCGGTTGATGCACATCACCTTGGGCCCGCAGCTCGGGAAGAATGTTGAGGCTTACGTCGATGACATTGTGGTGAAGTCTCGGGAGGCCAGGACCCTGATACAAGACCTGGAGGAAACCTTCACGAGCCTCAATGCAGTGAACCTGCGGCTCAACCCAGAGAAGTGTGTGTTCGGAGTCCCCTCAAGCAAGCTCTTGGGTTTCCTCGTGTCCCACCGAGGCATCGAGGCTAACCCGGAAAAGGTCAAGGCGGTTGAGGACATGAGCCCGCCAAAGACCCTCAGAGAAATGCAGAAGCTCACTGGACGCGTGACCGCGCTAGGGCGCTTCATCTCCAAGTTGGGGGAGCGAGCGCTGCCCTTCTTCCAGCTAATGAAGAAAAAGGGGCCCTTTGAATGGACTGAAGAGGCCGACAAGGCGTTCCGGGATCTCAAGAGATACCTGACCAGCCCTCCGGTCATGGTGACTCCGCGCCCTCAAGAGCCCCTGGTGCTTTACCTCGCCACCACTCCCTACTCTGCCAGCGCAGCCCTGGTGGCGGTTAGGGAGGAGCGTCGAATCAAAACCACAGCAACAGCCCGGGACAAGGCAAAATAGGAACAAGGAAGGCCCACAGAAACCGCCACCGCGGCTGAGGAGGATCAGCCGCCGCAGAGGAGTGCACCGGAGGCGGAAGAGGCCCCTCTCCCAGATGGCCAGCCTCAGGAGGCCTCATCACCTCAGGAGGCGCCATGGTCTCCGGAGGGCGCCACTAGCAGTGACGCACCCAACCTCGTTGAGCACCCAGTGTACTTCGTCAGCACGGTGTTGCGGGGCGCGAGGGCACGGTACCCCATGCCTCAGAAGCTCCTCCTCGCGCTACCGGTGGCCTCGCGCAAGCTGCGGCACTATTTTCAGGGTCACCCCATCAAGGTCATCTCGTCATATCCCCTGGAGAGAGTGCTCAGGAGCCCTAACTCAGCTGGAAGGGTCGCTGAGTGGAACATAGAACTGCAAGCATTTCAGCTCGAATTCAGCACGACCAGAGTCATCAAGGGAGCAGCATTAGCGGATTTTGTGGCAGAATGGACGGAGGCACCAGGCCTCAAGGCCGACGAGGATCGGTCCCTCTTCCCGGGAAGCGAGGCGCCAGAAGGCTGGGTCATGTACTTCGATGGGACGTTCTCTAGGCATGGCGCTGGGGCTGGGGCGGTGCTTATATCGCCCACTCAGGACAAGCTCTACTATGCTGTACAGCTCTGTTTCCAGCAAGGTGAAAAGGTCTCCAACAACATAGCGGAGTATGAAGGTTTAATAGCGGGCTTGAAGGCCGCAGCTGCCCTGGGGGTGAAACGCCTCACCATCAAGGGCGATTCGCAGCTCCTTGTCAATTTCTCCAACAAGGTGTACGAGCCGAAAGATGAGCACATGGAAGCCTACCTTGCGGAGGTCCGCAGGATGGAGAAGCAGTTCTGGGGGTTGGAGTTGCAGCATGTGCCCCGTGGCACCAATCAGGAGGCCGACGACATCGCCAAACGGGCGTCCAGGCGGTTACCTCAGGAGCCTGGCATCTTCGAGGAGCGGCTCTTCAAGCCCTCAGCCTTGTCGTCATTGTCAAACACGGCTCAGCCTCGGGAGGAGCTCCCCCAGCCACCTGCCTCAGGAGCCCCGGTCTGTGGCCCGGCCTCAGGAGCACGCCTGCTCCTGATGATGGAACCTCAGGAGGGGTGCTGGATCACGGAGCTCCGGAGTTACTTAACACAAAGGACCCTGCCGGATAAGGAGGAGGAAGCGGAGCGTGTGGCGCGGCAGGCCACGGCATACTGCATCAAGGATGGAGATCTCTACCGGAAGCGACCAAACGATGTATCCCTGCGCTACATCTCCAGGGAGCAAGGAAAGGAACTGCTGGAAGATATACATGACGGAGACTGTGGACATCATTCATCATCACGGACCCTCGTCGGCAAGGCGTTCCGCAGTGGGTTTTATTGGCCCACCGCACTCAATGACGCCGTCAAACTGGTGAAATCTTGTGAGGCCTGCCAGTTCCACGCCAAGCAGATCCATCAGCCGGCAGGAGGCCTGCAGACTATACCCCTTTCGTGGCCATTCGTAGTCTGGGGGCTGGACATCCTGGGCCCGTTTCCTCGGGCGCCAGGGGGCTACCACTACCTCTATGTCGCCATGGACAAGTTCACCAAGTGGGCTGAAGTAGAGGCCATCCGCACCATCCCCGCGGGTTCCGCGGTCAAGTTCATCAGGGGCATCGTGAGCCGGTTCGGGGTGCCGAACCGCATCATCACACACAACGGTTCGTAGTTCACCAGTAACCTCTTCAAAACATACTGTGCTAACCTTGGAACGCAGATATGCTACGCTTCGGTGGCGCACCCCCGAAGCAACGGCCAGGCTGAGCGAGCCAACGCAGAGGTCCTAAGGGGCCTCAAGACCAGGACGTTCAAGAAGAAGCTGGAGGCCTGCGGCAGAGGTTGGTACGACGAGCTTCAGTCTGTGTTGTGGTCCATCCGCACAACCGTGACCAAGCCGACTGGAGAGACCCCGTTCTTCCTGGTCTACGGAGCCGAAGCGGTCCTCCCTCACGAGGTCAGATGTCACTCCGTGCGGGTCTTGGCGTTCGACGAGGCGCAGCAGGACGCCATGCGGGGGATGGACCTCGTGCTGGGGGAGGAACGTCGCCGAGAAGCCGCGCTGCGAGCGGCGAGGTACCAACAAGCGCTGCGACGATATCACTGCCGCAACATCCGCCCCAGAAATCTCGAGGTAGGAGACCTCGTGCTCAGGCGGGTTCTCTCTAGGGAGGGACTGCACAAGCTCCCTCCCATGTGGGAGGGCCCGTTCAAGGTTGTTCATGTTTCCAGGCCCGGCTCCGCGCGCTTGGAGACTCAGGAGGGGGTGCCGGTCCAGAACGCATGGAACATCCAGCACCTCCGGAGGTTCTACCCCTAAAAAGGCCCAGAGCCTATGAAGAAGGTGAATGCCTGTGAAGCTGTCGCGTTTTGGAAAAGGCCCAGAGCCTGTGAAGAAGGTGAATGCCTGTGAAGCTGTCGCATTTTGGAAAAGGCCCAGAGACTACGAAGAAGGCGAATGCCTGTGAAGCTGTCGCGTTTTGGAAAAGGCCCAGAGCCTGTGAAGAAGGCGAATGCCTGTGAAGCTGTCGCGTTTTGGAAAAGGCCCAGAGCCTGTGAAGAAGGTGAATGCCTGTGAAGCTGTCGCGTTTTGGAAAAGGCCCGGAGCCTGTGAAGAGGGCAAATGCCCGTGAAGCCTGCTTCCCCCAAGAAAGGCCCGGAGCTTGTGAAGAAGGCCAACGCCTGTGAAGCTCGCCGCCCGTGACACTCTCACGTAATAATGAGTTGGGGCTGTACACACCCCGGAGTCTCAGGAGCGTCGGCCTCAGGCCCTGGGGCTCCCTCCCACGCCCAGTGGCAGCACTTAGCTCCGCGCTGGTGAGAAGACATCGAAGACTAGATTAGGTGCCGGACGCGGCTTTTTCATTTGCTTTCCGCAGTTGGCTTGTTCATTCTCATTTGAAGTTTTATTGAAGCTGTTGCCATCTTTGGCTTGTGGTTCTTCGACTTTTCACTCTCCTGCCTCGATTTCTCTTATGCAAGGCCTCGCGAGGGGGGCAGCCGAGTGCCCTCGTGAGTGTTCCTGTCCTAGTCGTTCAAAGGTTTCGCGACCTGGGTCCATTACAGGAGCACCCCTCCAGTCCGTGCCCCACGGGCACCGCGACACAAACACAGGGCCTGGGTCGGTCGGCCCCCCACGGCTGGGGCCGGCAACTATCCATGCACGGGCACGTAGCCAGAAGGCACAATAACGGAAGCAAAGCGATGATTAACAGCAATAACCCAAACACGCCCCCGCAGGGCTCCACGCTACTGTCTTTTTACGCAGGAAAAAGGAAAAGAAAGAGCAAATCAGGCGCAGCTCGCCTCACACCGGCCTGCAGGGAAGACTCGAGCTGCCTCCGGGGCTCAGGCAGACTCCCTCTCGTGCTTCACCAAGGCGCGACGGCGGCAGACACGCTACCACCTCCCAAGTAGGTACGACGGTGTGGAGGCTGACCGCGGCCACCGCTAGAAGAGTCACTGCCTGAAGAAGAACCGGTGAAGCTTGGGGAACCCTGAGCGCCGCCAATCACGCGAGCGTTGTCCTCTCCATCATCGCCGGGGCTAGGTTCCCGGCCGCGGTCGTCGTCCTCAGGGCAGCACCCTGCGCGGCGACCATCTTCCCCAAACACCCTCACATAGAGGGTGGCATCGCCGTCAAACTTGAAGTGCAGGGTCCACCGACGGCTCAGGCCATGCGCGCGGGCAAACGTCTGCCAACCGCGGGTCAAGGCCAGGCTCCCGGCTGCGGAGACCTCCAGTGAAGCCCAAGAGGCCCGGCTGCAGTAGCCGTCTGCCTGAAGCCAGAGGCCACCCGGGGCGCCGGCCGGGAGCTCGCCGAGGAGGAAGCGAGGAAGTTGAAGCCGGGTGCTAGTCGGCTTCGCCGACCACACAACAAACTCCGGCAGCACCTCTGCAGCGCGAAAGCGTGGCCTAGGGGAACGCGCGACCGAAGCGCGCCCCTGGCCGCAGCAGTCCGCCCGTCACCATGCTAGAAATTGTCTCCACGGCCGCGGGGAGCTGCCGTGGTGGCCACAGGATGTTTGCGAGGGCGCCCTCGGCCGCGCTTGGGCGGGGGAGAGGCAGGCTCAACCTGGCGAGCCTTCCCCTTCTCTGCGGCCGAGAACCTCCTCGACAGGGCCATGAAGAAGAAGGAGAAGCGAGGGGGGATGAACTGGAAGGGCGCGCGCCGATCCATACTTATAGCCGGCGAGGGCCAACCGTCGGCCCCCACGATCGCAGGTAATCATGACCCGCTTTGCATGCAGGGACTTGTCCAATCCGTGCAGTTGCCGAGGCGCCGTGGGGAAGTGGATACGCCCACGTCCAATCAACCGCCACGCGGCACCCAAGGCCGCAAGCTGTTAGGGCCCGCGGCGCTTCGCTCTTGCCCTTTCGCCTCCCTGCACGGCCAAGTCTGGGCGCGCCTTGGGCCCGGGGGATACTGTCGGCGTTCTGGGAACGGGGGTCCCCAGACTTGCCTGCCTGCGGCCTGCGGCGTGGCTCGAGGAGGGGCCCAGCACGGCCCATCTTCATCAACACAGACCCAAGACCCTCGCGAGGGGTCAAGCCTCGCGGGGCGGACGACACGGAGCTTCCTCAGGCATGGCCTCATCAGGCTGGCTCGCGGGGAGGCGGAGAGATCAAGGCGGGGTACCTCACGAGGTGCCCGTGATGCAAGCCATGACGACCAAGGGTGCCAGGTGGGCGCCAGCCCGCGCAGTGTCCTCCTTTCCGCTTTGGTGCAAAGGGAGCAAGCGCAGGCGAGAGCATCAAGCAAAGGCACCCATTTCGGTGCAACGAGACCAAGACCGGCCCAACGGCAGGAAGGAAGTCATTGTGGAGCCCAAGCCAGCGTCATTGCCAGAGCCTTTGGCAGGCGAGGACCAACTTTAGTCAGGATAAGTGTACCAGATGTTCCCCTTCAAAATGGCCAATTGTTGGCGCCCTCCCGCTCAATATTTGGGAAGAGGCCCAGGGCCTTTGCCTATAAATAGGACTAGCCACCCATAGGGTAGAGGAGATCGGATCGAAATCGGAGAGAGAATCGAGAAGAGAGAGAGAGAGAGAGAGAGAGAGAGAGAGAGAGAAGGGTGATTGAACTCCTCCCAGCAGTTCATAGCCCCAGCCAAGAACAGACCCTCGCGAGGCTGTTCTTCCTTGTATTGCTCATCATCATCAGCCCAAGAGGCAATCCACCACACACACACTGGAGTAGGGTATTACACCACAACGGTGGCCCGAACCAGTATAAACTCCGTGTCTCTTGTGATGTTCTTTCCACAGCTTAGATCTTAGCGCGGCGATGGGGCGCAGGTAGGTAGAAGGCGAAATCTCCGCGCGCATCCCAGTGTTCGAACCTCAAGGGTCTGCCGGAACCCGAAATCCGACAAGTGGAAAGATGGATGAACTTATGAAATTATTTGCTAATAAGTGTGTTTCTTCTGATCCTAATGATATTCCCTTGTCTACTTTGATTGAGAATAATAATGAATCTATGGATGTGAATTTTGTTGGTAGGAACAATTTTGGTAACAACGCGTATACAGGAAATTTCAACCCTAGGCCTTATCCTAGTAATCCCTCTAATAATTATGGTAATTCCTACAACAATTCTTATGGAAATTATAATAAGATGCCCTCTGATTTTGAATCTAATATTAAAGAATTTATTACTTCGCAAAAGAATTTTAATGCTTTGATTGAAGAAAAAATGCTTAAGATTGATGAGTTGGCTAGGAACGTTGATAGAATTTCTCTTGATGTTGATTCTTTGAAACTTAGATCTATTCCACCTAAGCATGATATCAATGAGTCGCTCAAAGCCATGAGAATTTCCATTGATGAGTGCAAAGAAAGAACCGCTAGGATGTGTGCTAAGAAAGATGCCTTTATAAGAGCGTGTTCTTCTAGTTCCTATGAAAATAAAGATGAAGATCTAAAAGTTATTGATGTGTCCCCTATTAAATCTTTGTTTTGCAATATGAATCTTAATAATGATGGGACTGAATATGATCCACCTTTACCTAGAAGGCATTCCAAGAATTCGGAATTTTTTGATCTTGATGCTAAAATTGATAAAAGTGGGATCGAAGAAATTAAAACCCTAGATGTTGCTAAACCCACTATAATAGATTTCAAGTAATTTAACTATGAAAATTGCTCTTTGATTGAATTTTCTTGTTGCAATCCGTGCTAAATTCTCCTCACGCTTATAGTCAAAATAAAGCGTTTACTAAACATATCGTTGATGCCTTGATGCAATCTTATGAAGAAAAACTTGAATTGGAAGTTTCTATCCCTAGAAAACTTTATGATGAGTGGGAACCAACTATTAAAATTAAAATTAAAGATCATGAATGCTATGCTTTATGTGATTTGGGTGCTAGTGTTTCCACGATTCCAAAAACTTTGTGTGATTTGTTAGGTTTCCGTGATTTTGATGATTGCTCTCTTAACTTGCACCTTGCAGATTCCACTATTAAGAAACCTATGGGAAGAATTAATGATGTTCTTATTGTTGCAAATAGGAATTATGTGCCCATGGATTTTATTGTTCTTGACATAGATTGCAATCCTTCATGTCCTATTATTCTTGGTAGACCTTTCCTTAGAACGATTGGTGCAATTATTGATATGAAGGAAGGAAATATTAGATTCCAATTTCCATTAAGGAAAGGCATGGAACACTTTCCTAGAAAGAAAATTAAATTACCTTATGAATCTATTATGAGAGCCACTTATGGATTGCCTACCAAAGATGGCAATACCTAGATCTATCCTTGCTTGCCATGCCTAGCTAGGGGCGTTAAACGATAGCACTTGTTGGGAGGCAACCCAATTTTATTTTTATTCCTTGCTTTTTGCTCCTGTTTAGTAATAAATAATTTATCTAGCCTCTGTTTTGGTTGTGTTTTTTGTGTTTAATTAGTGTTTGTGCCAAGTAGAACCGTTGGGAAGACTTGGGGAAAGTCTTGTTACGCTTGCTGTAAAAAACAGAAACTTTAGCGCTCACGAGAACTGCTGCCATTTTTATTTGGAAAGTGCTATTTAGTTAATTCGTTTTGCAGATGATTAATAGATAAATTCCTCACGTCCAGCAATTTATTTTAGAATTTTTTGGGTCCAGATCTTGCGCTAGCTACAGATTACCACAGGCTGTTCTGTTTTTGACAGATTCTGTTTTTGTGTGTTGTTTGCTTATTTCGATGAATCTATGGCTAGTGAAATAGTTTATAAACCGTAGAGAAGTTGGAATACAGTAGGTATAACACCAATATAAATAAAGAATGAGTTCATTACAGTACCTTGAAGTGGTCTTTTATTTTATCTTTCGCTAACGGAGCTCACGAGATTTTCTACTTTAAGTTTTGTGTTGTGAAGTTTTCAAGTTTTGGGTAAAGATTTGATGGATTATGGAACAAGGAGTGGCAAGATCCTAAGCTTGGGGATGCCCATGGCACCCCCAAAATAATATAAGGACACCTAAAAGCCAAAGCTTGGGGATGCCCCGGAAGGCATCCCCTCTTTCGTCTACTTCTATCGGTAACTTTACTTGGAGCTATATTTTTATTCACCACATGATATGTGTTTTGCTTGGAGCGTCTTGTATTATTTGAGTCTTTGCTTTTTAGTTTACCACAATCATCCTTGCCGTACACACCTTTTGAGCGAGTCATGCATGATTTGGAATTTGTTAGAATACTCTATGTGCTTCGCCTATATCTTTTGACTTATATAGTTTTGCTCTAGTACTTCACTTATATCTTTTAGAGCACGGTGGTGGATTTGTTTTATAGAAACTATTGATCTCTCATGCTTCAATTAGATTATTTTGAGAGTCTTAGTAGCATGGTAATTTGCTTAAAATCCTAATACGCTAGGTATTCAAGATTAGTAAAATTTTCTTAAGAAGTGTTTTGAATACTAAGAGAAGTTTGATGCTTGATGATTGTTTTGAGATATGGAGGTAATAATATCAAAGTCGTGCTAATTGAGTAGTTGTGAAATTGGGAAATACTTGAGTTGAAGTTTGCAAAGTCCCGTAGCATGCACGTATGGTAAACGTTATGTAACAAATTTGAAACATGAGGTGTTATTTGATTGTCTTCCTTATGAGTGGCGGTCGGGGATGAGCGATGATCTTTTCCTACCAATCTATCCCCCTAGGAGCATGCGTGTAGTACCGAGGTTTTTGATGACTTGTAGATTTTTGCAATAAGTATGTGAGTTCTTTATGACTAATGATGAGTCCATGGATTATACGCACTCTCACCCTTCCATCCTTGCTAGCCTCTTCGGTACCGTGCATTGCCCTTTCTCACATTGAGAGTTGGCGGAAACTTCGCCAGTGCATCCAAACCCCGTGATATGATACGCTCTTTCACACATAAACCTCCTTATATCTTCCTCAAAACAGCCACCATACCTACCTATTATGGCATTTCCATAGCCATTCCGAGATATATTGCCATGCAACTTTCCACCATTCCGTTCATCATGACACATTCATCATTGTCATATTGCTTAGCATGATCATGTAGTTGACATAGTAGTTGTGGCAAAGCCACCATTCATAATTCTTTCATACATGTCACTCTTGGTCCATTGCAAATCCCGGTACACCTCCGGAGGCATTCATATAGAGTCATCTTTTGTTCTAGTATCGAGTTGTAATCATTGAGTTGTAAATAAATAGAAGTGTGATGATCATAATTTTCTAGAGCATTGTCGCAAGTGAGGAATTAAAAAAAAGAGAGAAAAGGCCACAAAAAAAGGGTAGAAGGCCCAAAAAAAAGATAAAGGCCATAAAAAAAGAGAAGGCCCAAAAAAAGAAAAGGAGAGAAGGGACAATGTTACTATCCTTTGCCACACTTGTGCTTGAAAGTAGCACTGTAATCTTCATGATAGAGAGTCTCTTGTTTTGTCACTTTCATATACTAGTGGGAATTTTTCATTATAGAACTTGGCTTGTATATTCCAACAATGGGCCTCCTCAAGTGCCCTGGGTCTTCGTGAGCAAGCAAGTTGTATGCACACCCACTTAGTTTTCTTTTGTTGAGCTTTCATACATTTATAGCTCTAGTACATCCGTTGCATGGCAATCTCTACTCCTTGCATTAACATCAATCGATGGGCATCTCCATAGCCCATTGATTAGCCTCGTTGATGTGAGACTTTCTCCTTTTTGTCTTCTCCACATAACCCCCTCATTATATTCTATTCCACCCATAGTGCTATGTCCATGTCTCGCGCTCACATATTGCGTGAAAGTTTATAGGTTTGAGATTACTAAAGTATGAAACAATTGCTTGGCTCGTCATCGGGGTTGTGCCTGATGAGAACATTCTTGTGTGACGAAAATGAAACATGACTAAACTATATGATTTTTTAGGGATGAACTTTCTTTGGCCATGTTATTTTAAGAAGACATAATTACTTAGTTAGTATGCTTGAAGTATTATTATTTTTATGTCAATTTGAACTTTTGTCTTGGATCTTTTGGATCTGAATATTCATTCCACAATTAAGAAGAATTATATTAAAATTATGCCAAGTAGCACTCCGCATCAAAAATTCTGCTTTTATCATTTACCTACTCGAGGACGAGCAGGAATTAAGCTTGGGGATGCTTGATACGTCTCCAACGTATCTATAATCTTTTATTGCTCCATGCTATATTATCTACTGTTTTGGACATTATTGGGTTTTATTATCCACTTTTATATTATTATTGGGACTAACCTATTAATTGGAGGCCCAGCCCAGAATTGCTGTTTTTTGCATGTTTTAGGGTTTTGAAGAAAAGGAATATCAAACAGAGTCCAAACTTGAATGAAACCTTCGCGAACGTGATTTTCTCAACGAACAAGACCCGGGAGACTTGGACCCTACGTCAAGACACAAAAGAGGAGGCCACGAGGTAG
>NC_041380.1:284186100-284270479 GCF_002162155.2 Triticum dicoccoides | reverse complement strand
CCTCCACCCTTGTGGGCCCCCTGTTGCTCCATCGACGTACTCCTTCCTCCTATATATACCTACGTACCCCCAAACGATCAGATACGGAGCCAAAAACCTAATTCCACCGCCGCAACTTTCTGTATCCACGAGATCCCATCTTGGGGCCTGTTCCGGAGCTCCGCCGGAGGGGGTATCAATCACGGAGGGCTTCTACATCAACACCATAGCCCCTCCGATGAAGTGTGAGTAGTTCACCTCAATACAATGTTCTCCCCCTCTTTCGTGGAGAACTATTCAATGTAATCTTCTTTTTGCGGTGTGTTTGTTGAGATCGATGAATTGTGGGTTTATGATCAAGTTTATCTATGAACAATATTTGAATCTCCTCTGAATTCTTTTATGTATGATTGGTTATCTTTGCAAGTCTCTTCGAATTATCAGTTTGGTTTGGCCTACTAGATTGATTTTTCTTGCAATGGGAGAAGTGCTTAGCTTTGGGTTCAATCTTGCGGTGTCCTTTCCCAGTGACAGTAGGGGCAGCAAGGCACGTATTGTATTGTTGCCATCGAGGATAACAAGATGGGGTTTTCATCATATTGCATGAGTCTATCCCTCTACATCATGTCGTCTTGCTTAAGGCGTTACTCTGTTTTTATCTTAATACTCTAGATGCATGCTAGATAGCAGTCAATGAGTGGAGTAATAGTAGTAGATGCAGTCAGGAGTCGGTCTACTTGTCTCGAACGTGATGCCTATATACATGATCATACCTAGATATTCTCATAACTATGCTCAATTTTGTCAATTGCTCAACAGTAATTTGTTCACCCACCATAGAATACTTATGCTCTCGAGAGAAGCCACTAGTGAAACCTATGGCCCCCGGGTCTATCTTCATCATATTAATCTCCTACTACTTAGTTATTTCCTTTGCTTTTTTACTTTGCCTTTATTTTACTTTGCATCTTTATGTCAGGACCCCGATTCCAAGTCACATCGATCTAGCTGGTAACACCTCATATCACTTTGCGGCCTCACGCACGGTATTCCATGGATGTCGCCTTACCATGGCCCGGGACCGTTTGCGCCTTTTGGCTCACGTATATGATAGTGTCGCTAGCATCGATATGACAGAGAACCCGGGCCGACATGGCTAGTCGTGAACCCAAAGCGGCACCAACCTATGGGGACAAGCATACATGAATCACATCGAGCATGTCGGTCAGCAGCTGTGAATCCAGGCTGTAGCACTGGGCTAACAGGACTCCGGGAACCCGGGCTGTAGCAGGCTAGGCAGGACTTCGGATGTCACCGCGTGACATTTCCCCGAAGAGACAGACACAGGAACGAAGTGAAACACATGCCGGCTAGTCAAGTGTCCTGAGCAGTAGTGCTGGTCTAGCAGGACTCCGGTGAACCGGGCTGTAGCGGACTACTATGGCTCATGGAAGCACTAGACTACATTTCCCCATAAGAGAGGCTGCCAAGGATAAACAACTAGGTTGTTGGATCCCACACATACCAAGCATTTCAATCATACACACAATATGCTCGATATGTGTAAATACAACATGGCATCACAACATAACTCTACGACTCAAGTATTATTCATTAGGCTCCGAGGAGCGAGATATACAAACATGGGTCTCATGACCCAACAATCATAGCATACAAATCAAAGCACTTGCGGAAGCTTAACATGTCTGAGTACAGACATCTACAAATGAAAAAGGCTAAGAAGCCTGACTATCTACCAGATCCTGCCGAGGGCACAAGATCGTAGCTGAGGTATTAAGCTAAGCGTCGAAGTCCACGCGGAACTACTAGCGAGACTGAAGTCTCTCTGCAAAACATAAATTAAGCAAACGTGAGTACAAATGTACCCAGCAAGACTTACATCAGAACTAACTACATATGCATCGGTATCAACAAAGGGGTAGTGGAGTTTAACTGCAGCAAGCCAGCTTTGACTCAGTGGCTAACCTGAACTACGACTACAAGCAACTCTTTTGAGGTGGCGCACACGAGTCCACATATTCACCATATCAATACACCACTATGGATCCGCTCCCGTCTCCCTACGAGAACGCCATCCATAGCACTCACGCTTATCTTGCGCATTTTAGAGTATCCACTTTCACTTGTCTATGAACTGTATAGGCAACCAAGTAGTCCTTTACCGCGGACGCGGCTATTCGAATAGATGATGTTAACCCTGCAGGGGTGTACTTCTTCACACACGCTCTCACCACTTACCGCCATTTACACGACATGTACTCGGCAACCTTCAAGCGGAAGCCCAACGAGGGTGTCGGCCACGGCCTACCTAAACACTCAAGTCTCTACTCCAGGTTTATCGCCTATCCAGGTTCCATCCGCAGGGAGTCCGGCCGAGGTTTCCACATACGGCCCTGAACGATGTGTACAGGGTTCCGAGACAACAAACGGGCGCCCGGCATGCCCGGCCACAGTGTATCTACCACATCATAGCCCACCCCTAGGGTCAGCGCTACGCACGCCGCCAACACATATCCTATAAACACCAGAAACTAGTTGCAACTCCTGGACAGAGGACTAGAGTGGTTAAGAAGCCGAGAGGGTCCATTGGTTTCGGGCCCAATGCATGGTAGTAGCTGGTTCTTAAATCACACATACAGATCTCGGTGCTTAAGGACGGTTCCAATGAAACAACCCACCATGTACTCCTACATGGCCTCTCATCGATACCTTTACCAAATCATGTTCAACACACTTAGCTCACACAGTAGGACATGTTCACAACTTTCCAATTCATCCCCGATGAATCAGACCTGACACGGCTCTAAGCAATAGCAGGCATGACAAACAAACATGAATGAGTAGGCACATCAGGGCTCAAACAACTCCTACTCATGCTAGTGGGTTTCATCTATTTACTATGGCAATGACAGGTCATGCAGGGGAAAGGGGTTCAACTACCGCAACATGTAACAATTGAATCGTTGTTGTCCTAATGCAGTAAAAGAGAGCAAGAGCGAGAGAGTGGGATTGTATCGGAATGAACAAGGGGTTTTGCTTGCCTGGCACTTCTGAAGATATTATAGCTCTTCATCGGTGTCATCGAATTCACCATCGAAATACATCTACTGAGAGGGGACAATTACCGGCAAGGGAACATAAACAACATTCAATTAATGCAATGCACAAGCGAATGAATGATATGACATATTAAGGTACTGAATTGACCTAATGCAATATCTAGCCAATTTAATTGAAGTGGAACTCAAACAAGATCAAATTCCAACTCCAAATGTCATTTCATAATTTGCCCTAATCATCATTTGTCCTATTCAGTGAGGTTAACTTGTTCAAACATGCATGATCATGGCATAAACAGATTCTTTGGATTTTTCTGATTATTTTTCATATATAATTTATTTCATTCTGAGCTACGGTTGATTTTCTATGAATTTTTGAAGTTTTAAACATTTTCTGGAATTTCCTGATTATTTTTAAAACCAGAAAATGGTTAACTGCGTTAGCATGACGTCTGTGTGATGTCAGCAAGTCAACAGGGGTTGGTCCGGGTCAAACCTGACATGTGGGTCCCACAGGTCAGTGTCACGGTACTGGCTAGGGTCGCTGACTTGTGGGCCCAGTCAACGGCCACGTCAGCTGACGCGTGGGCCACTGTGGTTAGGTTAAATCTAAACAGGGGTTTACCCCGTGGTTAATTAGGGTGTGGGGCCCATCTGTTAGTGGCACAGGGCGAGATTAATGCAGTAATTAGCTCAAGCTAATGACGTTGCCACGTCAGCTGCCGGCGTTTAACCGCCGGCGACCAAATCTGCGGCGGAGGGAGTCGGGATTTCACTGCAGGGCCCGATTTGGCGCGCGGGGAGCATCTACAGGGAGCTGGCGGAGGGGCGCATCCAGTGGTGGTGGCGGCTGGAGCTGGGGTGGCCTGCTGGGGCTCCGGCGACGAGCTTTGTGGCGGTCGTGGTTCGGCGTGCTCGGGAACGGCGATGTGGTGCGCCATAGATCGAGCAGGTGGGGCTTTTCGGCTCCTGGGAGGGTGTGGAGTACGATGCCTCACTCAGTTTTGAGCCCCGGTGGCTGTAGCGATGATGGTGACATTGCCGGCGGCGTGGAGTTTGCGGGTACGGTGGGGTCGGAGACAGAGCACGCGCGTGGGTGTGAAGATAAGGGGAGGAGCAAGAGGGGCTCATAGCGGTTCGTACGAAGGAGACGGCGAGCTCGGGGAGGGGCTAGTGACGATGGAATGTCGCCGGCGATCTCGGGCGGCCGAGGTTGAAGACGGTGATGGTGACGGCGATGCAGGTTGTATGGAGATGCTTGGCTTGGCGGAGAGCTTCAGCGCGAGGAAGCTGAGCCCGGGGACTCGTCGGTGAGGAGTCTGGTGGCCGGTGGCCGCGGTAACGGCGAACGACGGCGACAAGCTCCGCTCGGTCGCGAGAAAGAGAGAGAGAGAGCAGAGAGGGGAGTGAGGTCCAGGGAGAGGAGGGGAAGCGAGAGGGAGCGCTGGGCATCTCCGTGGCACATCTGGAGGGTCGGGGTCATGCGGCTGAAGCAGGAGGTGGCAAGGCGTCGTCGGCGCGCTCGCCACGCACCTGCCTGTCCTCCTGGCAGGAGGAAGAAGACCACTCAGCCCCTGGTGGGCTGGGCCTCTTCTGCCAGGTAAGGCCCGGGTGAGGTTTCTGTCTTTCATAATTTCTGTTCTGTTTTCTTTTTTTTTGTGTTCTGATTTAGTTCAGGCACTAAATTATTTTTTTGCTTCTAAAAATAATCATGTGGCTATGTATAATATATTCAGAGCCACCCACCAATTTTCAGAATTATTGGATTAGTAAAATAATTATTATGAATATAATCCAATTCAAATACTATAGGATTTAACTCAAAGGCCCAAGATAAATACTTTTGAACCTCCAAAAATATTGGTTTGAATTTTATTCTTGCCAATATTTTTCAAAGCTGAAAAGGAACATTTCCTTGGAAACATTTGAAGCAATTTTTAATGTTGATTTCTGAAGCTCTCCAATTCCCCAATTCAAATTTAAAAGAAATTAGACATGATGCATGGATGCAAGAAAAATCAAGCAAGGGCTGATCTGGGGTTGTGACACTTTATCACAAAAATACCAAAAATATTATCTTATCATATCTATCAGATCTCACTCTCGTAAGTGGCCGTGTAGGGATTGACAACCCCTATTCGCGTTGGTTGCGAGGATTTATTTGTTTTGTGCGGTACGAGGGACTCGCACGTAGCCTCCTACAGGATTGATACCTTGGTTCTCAAAAACTGAGGGAAATACTTACGCTACTTTGCCGCATCATCCCTTCCTCTTCGGGAAAAACCAACGCAGTGCTCAAGAGGTAGCAGTGCCACGTGTCAACCTATCATAGGCGCCTCCTGTCCATTGAGTGGATGACATCTGTCCCAACAGTGAGCCAACACGTGTTTCCCCCGCCAATGAGAACTTTACATGTGGAAAATCCCCATTGGCCCGGGTTGTTAACGGGTTATCGGATCCAAACCGGAACCCGATAGATTAACAACGACCCATTACGGTGGATGCCATGTGTCGGTCACCCTTGACGAAAGCACTTCTGTGACGCGCGATTTATCGTCATGGAAGTGTAGACACTTTCGTGATGATAATTTTGGTAATGTCATGGAACACTTCTACGACAACACATGTATGACTATCTTGATTCTATCATAAAATCGTCATGGATGTACATGCATGATAGAAAACGTGACCTACTGTGACAAACACGTATCATCACAGAAGTTTATTTTCCGTAGTGTTTTAAAACTATCAGACCATGATCTGAGCAGGCTGCCGTAACATTCTCCACCTCGGCACTTGGGAATATAGCATTCCACTCCGCATCAGCAACAGCATGGTCAAGCCTGACCCTTGTGTAAGATCCCCCCGCTACTCTTTTTTCAAAACTCCACATTCTTCCTTTGAAACCCAGATCCATCAGACCACATATATCTAGTGCATCTTTGAAGCCTTGTATCTGTCCCTGAGGTCAAAGATTTACTCCTTCATGTTCCACCTGTGTTAAAACCTCATTGAAGTCACCAAATGCTAACCATGGCATATTGGAAGCTCCAGCAAGGGAAAATTATGTATCCCAAGTTGTGTATCTCTCACTGACTTGGGCCAAGATCATGGATTGTAGAATCTATATGATATCTAGTGTAACCAAAAACTTCAAGCTTTATTTCATTGTTCCAGAAAATTACAAGACCTCCACTCCTACCCGAGCTACCTACGGCAAAAGCATTTGTAAACCAAACGGCTGAGCTAAAATATCGGCACATGCACGAGAGATATGCATTTTGACTAGGCACAACACTGCCGGGGTAAATTTAGCCATGAATTCATGGACTTCGCGAACTGTCGAGGGGTTACCCAAACCTCGACAGTTCCAACATAAGGCATTCATTGGGACCGGTGGTCCTCCTCCTCGGAGGCCACCAAATTCATGAGATCTAACTCAGTCTCTTTACCATCTCCACCCTGTTTCGTTCTTTTCACTATCGAATCCTTGCCCGGTGTTCCAGCAGTTCCATCATCAGCCACTATTGAAGATGCTCCTTCAATTAGCATCACTGTACCTACCACTTTGCCAGCTAAATTTGGAACTGGCTGCCCTCTTACGTTGACTGTCCCGTCAGGAGATACTAGACGCGTCCATATATTTTTATCCCTAGAACTGGACAGTAAAGTATGCGTATAGTCCATCCCGACTTGCCCTCGAGCGTCATCAGAATTTCTTGCTTCCCCCATTGGTCCTCTTCCCTGTCTCCCACCGCGTTCACTTCTTCCTCCCATCCTATCACGCATACCTCCTCCCATCCTGCACCACGGCCTGGAACCGGTCGGCTAGGGCCTGTATCAGAGTTCTAGAGCAGCCACTCGCTCCACTCATAAGTTCTCGGATCAGGGACTCCATCGCTACACTCGTCAGCTAGATGTCCCATTAGGCCACACACAAAGCAAAAGTCCGACAGGTTGTCATAAAAGACACTGTATTTCTTCCTTTCCTTGAGAGTAATTGGTAGAAACCGTACTTGTGGGGTGGCCACATCCAGAAAAACTCTCACCCGTAACGCCTTGCCTGGATTTATAACACCTTCATTAACTATGACAGTGAATGGTGGTTCACCCACCTTTGCAGCAACTTTCTCCGATAATTCCTTCTTCGCCGTCAAGCCATCCGGGAGACCCTGGATCCTAGCCCAAATCGGGACCTTGTTAAGCTTGTATTTGGTGACATCTGAGAAACCATCATACTCCTGCAGCACAACAAGTGATTTGCGAAACAGCCAAGGTCCTCCCTCCATTATCTTCTTCCAGGCCCCCAAGCAATGGCATTGCACCAAAAAGAGATTTGGACCCTTCACATTGAAAGTAATCCCCTTAGCTGATGCCCAGGCATTACACATCTAGGTCAGCAGCGCCCCGTGGTTGAACGGGTGGGTGGTATGCACCTTGAACAGAGCCAGCCAGCGAACTCCCTGAATCAGGTCATCAACAACCTCCGAGAAGTCCAGATCCTCCTCTTCTTCACCGTGCAACTTCATCCCCTCAAACTGATCAACCAGATATGGCTCTGGTCCGTAATGGTCATAGCCTTTCTCTTCCTCATCCCGGTCCAGCTCATCCACCTCTTGCGCCTCTATTCCCTCTGCCATAGGATCCGCTCCAGCCGCCGCCGCCTCAGACCTGGGTTCTGATGAATCTCCCATCGAGCCCTCCTGCTCCGCCGCCGCCGCTAGGGAGTATGACGGATCCCCCATACAACCCGTGTTCCTTTTCGCAATATAATGGTGTGGATTCCCCGCCGCTGGACGGATCCGAGCGTTTGGCAGGATATACGTAGACTTCGTCGAATAGATCGCTAGAGGAAAACAGGGAACCCTAGAAACCCTAGGGGAGAAGAATGCAAAATTCACACAAGCGTAATTCTCAATAAGTGATTTCGCAGGCTGGGGCTCCCAACCAAAAACAGGCTCTAAAGAGAAATCTGCCGGATGGTACGCCCAGATAACAGGCCCATACAAAGGCCGAGAAGGCCCCGTTGGGCCCACTAAATCCTTGTTTCTTTTACAGTTACCGAACGCCGCACATAGAGCTCACCGTCACCCTCTTCCATGGCTTCGCCACCACCTCCTTGCCTCCGCTTCCACCGGTAGCCAGCCCCCTTTGCCCATCGGAACTGGCGACCACGCAACCGTCCATGTTCTCAATGGCAGCAACGAGGGCGGCGGCGGCCACCTTTGTCTCCCCCTCCTCCTTCGGCCGCCGGAATATCGCATGTTCCTCCTGTTCCTCTCTCCACCTGCGCCTCACAATCCTGCCTCCCCAGTTCACTCCTCTCGTCGCGCGCCCCACGAGGCAATTCCCCACACACCAACGAATACATATTCATGTATGTTCGTAGAATCGTAGCGTGCCGGGTGATCCCAATGTGGCGAAATTCCTTACCCCAATTTGACGCTGTCGGTGGGGTTTCATTTTTTCCGTTCAATTATCGCAATGCTTTATAAACTTAACCTTATGATGACCAAAAGGTTCCCTACGGTGGCGGTGCCGTTGAAGCGCGGCGGATGTGTACTTGCAGCTGCATCGGCGGCAGGGGTAGGAAACCCTCACTTCGGCAGTGGGGAGAATGATAACCCATACGAGGTAGAATTGGTTATTTTCATGTTTAGCAATTGGGAGCCGCTCTTGTGAGCATGTTTGCCGGCCTTGCTGTAACTTATGTTAGAATTAATGGGCTAGGCCCATAGCAATTTCTGAAATCTCAAAGCCCATGTGTAAAATGGCAAGTGGTGGTGCTAAGTTTAGTCCCACCTTGGAAGTTGAAGAAGAGTTGGACCTCTTTATATAGTGGGTTCTCTCCACCACTCTAAGTGGTGTGTGAGAAGAGAAAGGGAAAACCACACGCGCGCGCTCGCTCGCCTGGCCTGGCCGGGCCGGGTCGGGCCGGGCCGGGCCGGGCCGAGGCAAGGCGAGGCAAGGCGAGGCGAGGCGAGGCGAGGCGGCGCGTACATGCGACATGCGCGTGAATGGTCCGCCGAAATCCGGTCCGTCTCCTTGCAGGAGCGCAGCTTCCTTTTGCCGTTTTATTTATTATGTCTTGGCAGACAAGTTTTGATTTCTTGTCCGGTAAGTATACGAATTAGAAACCAAGTCGGTTTGGGATTGTGGTCGCGACACAATACCGCCTCTGGTCCTAATATATATACAGCTACCGGCTGCGGCCAGAGACACACCGAAAAAAAACCTAGGGTTTTGCCTCATCTCACAACATGCGCCGCCATCGTAGTCTACTCCATCCCAAACGCCGGCGTGCATCGGCGCGTGGGAGAGCAGGTCTTCGGAACCGTTCGTCTTTGCGATCCTGCACCGGGAGAGGACGAATTAGGTTTTTGGGAAGCGCTGTGCGCGACTGCTCAAATTCGTCATCACGGGTCGTCTTCCGTCCAAGTCGGGCGGTGCTACTCATCGTCGTATTCATCGCCGTCAGCAGCAGATCGACGCCAACATCATCATCAACACTGTCGCACCCATAATAGATAACGATCAGTACGTCCAACATCCTTTGTTCATGTCTGCTTCTACAGCTATTGTTACGTGCTTGCTGCTGTTATGCATGTCTTGTTGTTCTTCTAGTTTGCTAGATTATTGCATGCTAGTATCTCTTCTAGTCATGAATTATTTACTGGAAATAATCATGAACTTGCCTAATATTCCAACAATCCAAAAACCTAATTGTAGGCAATTTCCTGAGTTAACTATGGCTGGATTCGCTGATGCACTGAGGCCGGATAAGTTTACCGGTGTGCACTTTAAGAGGTGGCAGGTGAAGACCACACTCTGGCTTACTGCTCTGAAAGTTTTCCATGCTAGTGTTGGTGCTCCAGAGGGAATGACCGACGAAGATCGGAGAAAATTCCAGGAAGCCAATACTATGTTTGTGGGATGCATTCTGAGTGTTCTTGCTGACCGTCTGTGTGATGTGTACATGCACATAAACGACGGAAAAATTCTGTGGGATGCACTGAATGCAAAATTCGGTGCAACAGATGCAGGCAGTGAACTGTACATCATGGAGAGTTTTCATGACTACAAGATGGTGAATAACCGTTCTGTGGTTGAACAAGCTCATGAGATACAGTGCATTGTGAAGGAACTTGAACTCCTTAAATGTGTTCTACCCGACAAATTCGTGGCTGGGTGCATGATTGCAAAGTTGCCTCCTTCATGGAGGAATTTCGCCACAACTCTGAAGCATAAGAGACAGGAGATATCAGTTGAAAATCTGATTACATCTCTTGATGTTGAAGAAAAAGCTCGGGCTAAAGATACCACTGAAAAAGGAGGTGAGGTTCAGCCTACTGCTAACATGGTGCAGAGGTACCCACAGAACAAGAACAAAGGGAAGAACAAACTTGTTGTCAACAAGCCTACCAATACTACTACCTTCAAGAAGAAGAAGTTCAACAAGGCTGAGCTAGAGTGCTACGCCTGTGGGAAGCCTGGACACTTTTCCAAGGAATGCCCAGAACATGCAGACCGTAGAGGGAAAACAAGCTCCAAGACTGTCAACATGGTGACCGCTAGTAATACTGATGGGTATGGTAATTTACCTATTGTGCTTTCAGTATTTCAATAATCTTCATGGTGGATTGATTCGGGTGCTAACGTTCATGTGTGTGCTGACATCTCCCTGTTTACTTCTTATCTGGTCGCAAGGGATTCTTCCGTCCTAATGGGGAATGGATCACATGCTTCTGTTCGTGGCATTGGCACGGTGGATCTGAAGTTTACTTCGGGAAAGATCGTGCAACTAAGGAACGTGCAGCATGTCCCTACTATGAACAAGAATCTAGTTAGCGGCTCCCTTCTATGTCGAGATGGATTTAAGGTAGTTTTAGAGTCCAATAAAGTAATCGTGTCAAGATTTGGACAATTTATAGGAAAAGGCTATGAGTGCGGACGCTTGTTCCGCTTTTCTCTTTCAGATTTTTGCAATAAACCAAATTTGTGCTAGTGTTAATGATGATGCAAGTATTTGGCACTCTTGTTTATGTCATATTAATTTTGGTTTAATGTCTCGGCTATCCAGCATGAGTTTAATTCCGAACTTCACAGTTGCCAAAGGTTCTAAGTGCCATAGTTGTGTGCAATCTAAGCAACCTCGAAAGCCTCATAAGGCTGCCGAGGAGAGAAACTTGGCGCCTCTAGAACTCATACATTCTGATCTTTGTGAGATGAATGGTGTGTTGACAAAAGGTGGAAAGAGATATTTCATGACTTTGATTGATGATGCGACTAGATTTTGCTATGTTTATTTGTTGCAAACTAAAGATGAAGCATTAGACTACTTTAAAATCTATAAAGCTGAAGTTGAAAATCAACTAGAGAGAAAGATCAAGCGTCTTAGGTCCGATCGTGGTGGAGAGTATTTTCCAAAAGTTTTTGATGAATTTTGTGAGGAACATGGTATTATTCATGAGAGGACGCCTCCCTATTCACCTCAATCAAATGGAGTGGCCGAGAGGAAAAACCGCACATTGACTGACTTGGTGAATGCCATGTTAGACACTGCTGGTTTATCTAAGGCATGGTGGGGGGAGGCTCTATTTACTTCATGTCATGTCCTGAATAGAGTTCCCAACAATAATAAAGAGAAAACCCCTTATGAGGAGTGGGTTGGGAGAAAACCATCACTTTCTTATTTGCGCACTTGGGGATGTTTGGCAAAGGTCAATATTCCTATTCCTAAGAAACACAAACTTGGACCAAAGACAGTGGATTGTGTCTTTCTAGGGTATGCTCAACGGAGCATTGCTTATAGGTTTTTAGTGGTAATATCTGAAGTACCTGATATGCATGTTGATACTATAATGGAATCTCGTGATGCAACATTTTTTGAGAACATATTTCCTATGAAAGATATGCATAGCATTGCTAGATTTTCTTCTGAGATAATTCCTGAATCTAGTACAACTAATGAATATTTCGAACAATCACATGAGGAAGTCCTTGAGAAGGATAACAATGAAGTTCCTAGAAGGAACAAGAGACAAAGGATTGCAAAATCCTTTGGTGATGATTTCATTGTATACCTTGTGGACGACACACCCAAGACGATTGCAGAAGCATATGCATCTCCGGATGTAGATGATTGGAAAGAAGCTGTTCATAATGAGATGGACTCAATTCTTTCTAATGGAACTTGGGAACTAACTGATAGACCATATGGTTGTAAACCTGTGGGCTGTAAGTGGGTGTTCAAAACGAAGCTAAAGCCTGATGGTACTATTGATAAGTACAAGGCGCGGCTAGTGGCCAAGGGCTACACTCAGAAAGAAGGCGAAGATTACTTTGACACCTATTCACCCGTTGCTAGAATGACCACCATTCGAGTGTTACTTTCCTTGGCTGCCTCTTATGGTCTTATCATTCATCAAATGGATGTAAAGACAGCTTTTCTCAATGGAGAGTTGGAAGAGGAGATCTATATGGATCAGCCTGACGGGTTTGTGGTAAAGGGTGAAGAGAGAAAGGTGTGCAAGTTGTTAAAATCTTTGTATGGTCTTAAACAGGCACCTAAGCAATGGCATGAGAAGTTTGAAAGAACTTTGACTTCTGCAGGATTTGTCATTAACGAGGCTGATAGGTGTGTTTACTATCGCCATGGTGGGGGCAATAGTGTCATATTATGTTTGTATGTGGACGACATACTGATCTTTGGTACAAACATTAATGCAATTAATGAGGTCAAGTATTTTCTATCAAAAAGTTTTGACATGAAAGATCTGGGAGAAGCCGATGTAATTCTAAACATCAAACTTATTAAGGATGAGAGTGGGATTACATTAACGCAATCTCACTATGTTGAGAAGGTCTTGAACCGATTCGGTTTTATGGATAGCAAGCCTTCTCCAACACCTTATGATCCCAGCGTGACACTCAGAAAGAACAAGAAAGAAACGAGAGATCAATTAAGATACTCTCAAATTGTCGGTTCACTCATGTACTTAGCTAGCGCTACAAGACCAGATATCTCTTTTGCTGTAAGCAAACTGAGTAGGTTCATGTCCAACCCGGGTGATGATCATTGGCATGCACTAGAAAGGGTCTTGCGCTATCTGAGAGGTACTATGAGTTACGGAATTACTTATTCAGGGCATCCTGCTGTGCTAGAAGGATATAGTGATTCAAATTGGATCTCCGATGTTGATGTACTTTATGCAACAAGTGGGTATGTATTTACTCATGGTGGTGGCGCAGTGTCATGGAGGTCTTGCAAGCAAACCATATTGACGAGGTCAACTATGGAAGCAGCATTAACTGCTTTGGACACAGCTACTGTTGAGGTAGAATGGCTGCGTGAGCTCTTGATGGACTTGCCGGTTGTTGAAAAACCTGTACCGGCTATTCTTATGAATTGTGATAACCAAACGGTTATCGCTAAAGTGAACAATTCTAAAGATAATGCAAAGTCATCAAGACACGTGAAAAGACGTTTGAAGTCTGTCAGGAAGTTGAGAAACTCCAGAGTAATAACTGTTACGTATATACAAACAGACAAAAACCTGGCAGATCCCTTTACAAAGGGACTATCACGAAATGTGATAGATATTGCATCGAGGGAGATGGGTATGAGACCCATAGATGTTACACCATAGTAGTAACCCAACCTTTGTGATCGGAGATCCCGTGAATTAGGATCTGGGAAGAACAAGCTATTGGTTAACTGAGGAGAGTAATAACTTATGATCGTCTCCAAGTGAAGATGCAAAACTCTCAGAGCTGTAAGGCTCAGATCTGTAAGGCAGGTCGGCAACATGCCTTAATGTGGTTCTATTGGCTATAATTAGCAAAGATGCTGTCCTACAGAGCAGTCTTGAAAGAACACACCTATATGAGTTCTGACTGTAAACGTCGCAGTCTATGAGATTTGGGTGATCTCTAGTAAACTCACGAAGAGACCAGGGAGTATGACGTATAAGCTCCAAACCGCGGGGTAGCCTACTGGCGGTCAGGTACTGGTTAAGACTTTGAGTGAAACCAGTTCACACAAAACTAGCAATTCAAGGCATAGTCCATTGTCAAGTTGTGAATGGATGTAGCTTAAAGTTCTAGGCAGAAGTTCAACTTAACAGTCTCTGCTGAACACTGGTATATTAAACAAGTGGTGACAGAAGGCAAATCTCTAAATGGGTATTTGAGATCTGGTGGGGGATTGTTAGAATTAATGGGCTAGGCCCATAGCAATTTCTGAAATCTCAAAGCCCATGTGTAAAATGGCAAGTGGTGGTGCTAAGTTTAGTCCCACCTTGGAAGTTGAAGAAGAGTTGGACCTCTTTATATAGTGGGTTCTCTCCACCACTCTAAGTGGTGTGTGAGAAGATAAAGGGAAAACCACACGCGCGCGCTCGCTCGCCTCGCCTCGCCTGGCCTGGCCTGGCCTGGCCGGGCCGGGCCGGGCCGAGGCGAGGCGAGTCGAGGCGGCGCGTACATGCGACATGCGCGTGAATGGTCCGCCGAAATCCGGTCCGTCTCCTTGCAGGAGCGCAGCTTCCTTTTGCCGTTTTATTTATTATGTCTTGGCAGACAAGTTTTGATTTCTTGTCCGGTAAGTATACGAATTAGAAACCAAGTCGGTTTGGGATTGTGGTCGCGACACAATACCGCCTCTGGTCCTAATATATATACAGCTACCGGCTGCGGCCAGAGACACACCGAAAAAAACCCTAGGGTTTTGCCTTATCTCACAACTTGCGCCGCCATCGTAGTCTACTCCATCCCAAACGCCGGCGTGCATCGGCGCGTGGGAGAGCAGGTCTCCTGAACCGTTCGTCTTTGCGATCCTGCACCGGGAGAGGACGAATTAGGTTTTTAGGAAGCGTTGTGCGCGACTGCTCAAATTCGTCATCACGGGTCGTCTTCCGTCCAAGTCGGGCGGTGCTACTCATCGTCGTATTCATCGCCGTCAGCAGCAGATCGTTGCCAACATCGTCATCAACACTGTCGCACCCATAATAGCTAACGATCAGTACGTCCAACATCCTTTGTTCATGTCTGCTTCTACAGCTATTGTTACGTGCTTGCTGCTGTTATGCATGTCTTGCTGTTCTTCTAGTTTGCTAGATTATTGCATGCTAGTATGTCTTCTAGTCATGAATTATTTACTGGAATTAATCATGAACTTGCCTAATATTCCAACAATCCAAAAACCTAATTGTAGGCAATTTCCTGAGTTAACTATGGCTGGATTCGCTGATGCACTGAGGCCGAATAAGTTTACCGGTGTGCACTTTAAGAGGTGGCAGGTGAAGACCACACTCTGGCTTACTGCTCTGAAAGTTTTCCATGCTAGTGTTGGTGCTCCAGAGGGAATGACCGACGAAGATCGGAGAAAATTCCAGGAAGCCAATACTATGTTTGTGGGATGCATTCTGAGTGTTCTTGCTGACCGTCTGTGTCATGTGTACATGCACATAAACGACGGAAAAATTCTGTGGGATGCACTGAATGCAAAATTTGGTGCAACAGATGCAGGCAGTGAACTGTACATCATGGAGAGTTTTCATGACTACAAGATGGTGAATAACCGTTCTGTGGTTGAACAAGCTCATGAGATACAGTGCATTGTGAAGGAACTTGAACTCCTTAAATGTGTTCTACCCGACAAATTCGTGGCTGGGTGCATGATTGCAAAGTTGCCTCCTTCATGGAGGAATTTCGCCACAACTCTGAAGCATAAGAGACATGAGATATCAGTTGAAAATCTGATTGCATCTCTTGATGTTGAAGGAAAAGCTCGGGCTAAAGATACCACTGAAAAAGGAGGTGAGGTTCAGCCTACTGCTAACATGGTGCAGAGGTACCCACAGAACAAGAACAAAGGGAAGAACAAACCTGTTGTCAACAAGCCTACCAAGACTACTACCTTCAAGAAGAAGAAGTTCAACAAGGCTGAGCTAGAGTGCTACGCCTGTGGGAAGCCTGGACACTTTTCCAAGGATGCCCTGAACGTGCAGACCGCAGAGGGAAAACAAGCTCCAAGACTGTCAACATGGTGACCACTAGCAATACTGATGGGTATGGTAATTTACCTATTGTGCTTTCAGTATTTCAATCATCTTCGTGGTGGATTGATTCGGGTGCTAACGTTCATGTGTGTGCTGACATCTCCCTGTTTACTTCTTATCAGGTCGCAAGGGATTCTTCCGTCCTAATGGGGAATGGATCACATGCTTCTGTTCGTGGCATTGGCATGGTGGATCTGAAGTTTACTTCGGGAAAGATCGTGCAACTAAGGAACGTGCAGCATGTCCCTACTATGAACAAGAATCTAGTTAGCGGCTCCCTTCTATGTCGGGATGGATTTAAGGTAGTTTTAGAGTCCAATAAAGTAATCGTGTCAAGATTTGGACAATTTATAGGAAAAGGCTATGAGTGCGGAGGCTTGTCCCGCTTTTCTCTTTCAGATTTTTGCAATAAACCAAATTTGTGCTAGTGTTAATGATGATGCAAGTATTTGGCACTCTCGTTTATGTCATATTAATTTTGGTTTAATGTCTCGGCTATCCAGCATGAGTTTAATTCCGAACTTCACAGTTGCCAAAGGTTCTAAGTGCCATAGTTGTGTGCAATCTAAGCAACCTCGAAAGCCTCATAAGGCTGCCGAGGAGAGAAACTTGGCGCCTCTAGAACTCATACATTCTGATCTTTGTGAGATGAATGGTGTGTTGACAAAAGGTGGAAAGAGATATTTCATGACTTTGATTGATGATGCGACTAGATTTTGCTACGTTTATTTGTTGCAAACTAAAGATGAAGCATTAGACTACTTTAAAATCTATAAAGCTAAAGTTGAAAATCAACTAGAGAGAAAGATCAAGCGTCTTAGGTCCGATCGTGGGGGAGAATATTTTCCAAAAGTTTTTGATGAATTTTGTGAGGAACATGGTATTATTCATGAGAGGACGCCTCCCTATTCACCTCAATCAAATGGAGTGGCCGAGAGGAAAAACCGCACATTGACTGACTTGGTGAATGCCATGTTAGACACTGCTGGTTTATCTAAGGCATGGTGGGGGGAGGCTCTATTGACTTCATGTCATGTCCTGAATAGAGTTCCCAACAATAATAAAGAGAAAACCCCTTATGAGGAGTGGGTTGGGAGAAAACCATCACTTTCTTATTTGCGCACTTGGGGATGTTTGGCAAAGGTCAATATTCATATTCCTAAGAAACGCAAACTTGGACCAAAGACAGTGGATTGTGTCTTTCTAGGGTATGCTCAACGGAGCATTGCTTATAGGTTTTTAGTGGTAAAATCTGAAGTACCTGATATGCATGTTGATACTATAATGGAATCTCGTGATGCAACATTTTTTGAGAACATATTTCCTATGAAAGATATGCATAGCATTGCTAGATTTTCTTCTGAGATAATTCCTGAATCTAGTACAACTGATGAATATTTCGAACAATCACATGAGGAAGTCCTTGAGAAGGATAACAATGAAGTTCCTAGAAGGAACAAGAGACAAAGGATTGCAAAATCCTTTGGTGATGATTTCATTGTATACCTTGTGGACGACACACCCAAGACGATTGCAGAAGCATATGCATCTCCGGATGTAGATGATTGGAAAGAAGCTGTTCATAATGAGATGGACTCAATTCTTTCTAATGGAACTTGGGAACTAACTGATAGACCATATGGTTGTAGACCTGTGGGTTGTAAGTGGGTGTCCAAAAAGAAGCTAAAGCCTGATGGTACTATTGATAAGTACAAGGCGCGGCTAGTGTCCAAGGGCTACACTCAGAAAGAAGGCGAAGATTACTTTGACACCTATTCACCCGTTGCTAGAATGACCACCATTTGAGTGTTACTTTCCTTGGCTGCCTCTTATGGTCTTATCATTCATCAAATGGATGTAAAGACAGCTTTTCTCAATGGAGAGTTGGAAGAGGAGATCTATATGGATCAGCCTGACGGGTTTGTGGTAAAGGGTGAAGAGAGAAAGGTGTGCAAGTTGTTAAAATCTTTGTATGGTCTGAAACAGGCACCTAAGCAATGGCATGAGAAGTTTGAAAGAACTTTGACTTCTGCAGGATTTGTCATTAACGAGGCTGATAGGTGTGTTTACTATCGCCATGGTGGGGGCAATAGTGTCATATTATGTTTGTATGTGGACGACATACTGATCTTTGGTACAAACATTAATGCAATTAATGAGGTCAAGTCTTTTCTATCAAAAAGTTTTGACATGAAAGATCTGGGAGAAGCCGATGTAATTCTAAACATCAAACTTATTAAGGATGAGAGTGGGATTACATTAACGCAATCTCACTATGTTGAGAAGGTCTTGAACCGATTCGGTTTTACGGATAGCAAGCCTTCTCCAACACCTTATGATCCCAGCGTGACACTCAGAAAGAACAAGAAAGAAACGAGAGATCAATTAAGATACTCTCAAATTGTCGGTTCACTCATGTACTTAGCTAGCGCTACAAGACCAGATATCTCTTTTGCTGTGAGCAAACTGAGTAGGTTCATGTCCAACCCGGGTGATGATCATTGGCATGCACTAGAAAGGGTCTTGCGCTATCTGAGAGGTACTATGAGTTACGGAATTACTTATTCAGGGCATCCTGCTGTGCTAGAAGGATATAGTGGTTCAAATTGGATCTCCGATGTTGATGTACTTTATGCAACAAGTGGGTATGTATTTACTCATGGTGGTGGCGCAGAGTCATGGAGGTCTTGCAAGCAAACCATATTGACGAGGTCAACTATGGAAGAAAAATTAACTGCTTTGGACACAGCTACTGTTGAGGCAGAATGGCTGCGTGAGCTCTTGATGGACTTGCCGGTTGTTGAAAAACCTGTACCGGCTATTCTTATGAATTGTGATAACCAAATGGTTATCGCTAAAGTGAACAATTCTAAAGATAATGCAAAGTCATCAAGACACGTGAAAAGACGTTTGAAGTCTGTCAGGAAGTTGAGAAACTCCGGAGTAATAACTGTTACGTATATACAAACAGACAAAAACCTGGCAGATCCCTTTACAAAGGGACTATCACGAAATGTGATAGATATTGCATCGAGGGAGATGGGTATGAGACCCATAGATGTTACACCATAGTAGTAACCCAACCTTTGTGATCGGAGATCCCGTGAATTAGGATGTGGGAAGAACAAGCTATTGGTTAACTGAGGAAAGTAATAACTTATGATCGTCTCCAAGTGAAGATGCAAAACTCTCAGAGCTGTAAGCCTCAGATCTATAAGGCAGGTCGGCAACATGCCTTAATGTGGTTCTATTGGCTATAATTAGCAAAGATGCTGTCCTACAGAGCAGTCTTGAAAGAACACACCTATATGAGTTCTGACTGTAAATGTCGCAGTCTATGAGATTTGGGTGATCTCTAGTAAACTCACGAAGAGACCAGGGAGTATGACGTATAAGCTCCAAACCGCGGGGTAGCCTACTGGCGGTCAGGTACTGGTTAAGACTTTGAGTGAAACCTGTTCACACAAAACTAGCAATTCAAGGCATAGTCCATTGTCAAGTTGTGAATGGATGTAGCTTAAAGTTCTAGGCAGAAGTTCAACTTAACAGTCTCTGCTGAAACACTGGTATATTAAACAAGTGGTGAGAGAAGGCAAATCTCTAAATGGGTATTTGAGATCTGGTGGGGGATTGTTAGAATTAATGGGCTAGGCCCATAGCAATTTCTGAAATCTCAAAGCCCATGTGTAAAATGGCAAGTGGTGGTGCTAAGTTTAGTCCCACCTTGGAAGTTGAAGAAGAGTTGGACCTCTTTATATAGTGGGTTCTCTCCACCACTCTAAGTGGTGTGTGAGAAGAGAAAGGGAAAACCACACGCGCGCGCTCGCTCGCCTCGCCTGGCCTGGCCTGGCCGGGCCGGGCCGAGGCGAGGCGGCGCGTACATGCGACATGCGCGTGAATGGTCCGCCGAAATCCGGTCCGTCTCCTTGCAGGAGCGCAGCTTCCTTTTGCCGTTTTATTTATTATGTCTTGGCAGACAAGTTTTGATTTCTTGTCCGGTAAGTATACGAATTAGAAACCAAGTCGGTTTGGGATTGTGGTCGCGACACAATACCGCCTCTGGTCCTAATATATATATAGCTACCGGCTGCGGCCAGAGACACACTGAAAAAAAACCTAGGGTTTTGCCACATCTCACAACTTGCGCCGCCATCGTAGTCTACTCCATCCCAAACGCCGGCGTGCATCGGCGCGTGGGAGAGCAGGTCTCCGGAACCGTTCGTCCTTGCGATCCTGCACAGGGAGAGGACGAATTAGGTTTTTGGGAAGCGCTGTGCGCGACTGCTCAAATTCGTCATCACGGGTCGTCTTTCGTCCAAGTCGGGCGGTGCTACTCATCGTCGTATTCATCGCCGTCAGCAGCAGATCGTCGCCAACATCGTCATCAACACTGTCGCACCCATAATAGCTAACGATCAGTACGTCCAACATCCTTTGTTCATGTCTGCTTCTACAGCTATTGTTACGTGCTTGCTGCTGTTATGCATGTCTTGCTGTTCTTCTAGTTTGCTAGATTATTGCATGCTAGTATCTCTTCTAGTCATGAATTATTTACTGGAATTAATCATGAACTTGCCTAATATTCCAACAATCCAAAAACCTAATTGTAGGCAATTTCCTGAGTTAACTATGGCTGGATTCGCTGATGCACTGAGGCCGGATAAGTTTACCGGTGTGCACTTTAAGAGGTGGCAGGTGAAGACCACACTCTGGCTTACTGCTCTGAAAGTTTTCCATGCTAGTGTTGGTGCTCCAGAGGGAATGACCAACGAAGATCGGAGAAAATTCCAGGAAGCCAATACTATGTTTGTGGGATGCATTCTGAGTGTTCTTGCTGACCGTCTGTGTGATGTGTACATGCACATAAATGACGGAAAAATTCTGTGGGATGCACTGAATGCAAAATTCGGTGCAACAGATGCAGGCAGTGAACTATACATCATGGAGAGTTTTCATGACTACAAGATGGTGAATAACCGTTCTATGGTTGAACAAGCTCATGAGATACAGTGCATTGTGAAGGAACTTGAACTCCTTAAATGTGTTCTACCCGACAAATTCGTGGCTGGGTGCATGATTGCAAAGTTGCCTCCTTCATGGAGGAATTTCGCCACAACTCTGAAGCATAAGAGACATGAGATATCAGTTGAAAATCTGATTGCATCTCTTGATGTTGAAGGAAAAGCTCGGGCTAAAGATACCACTGAAAAAGGAGGTGAGGTTCAGCCTACTACTAACATGGTGCAGAGGTACCCACAGAACAAGAACAAAGGGAAGAACAAACCTGTTGTCAACAAGCCTACCAAGACTACTACCTTCAAGAAGAAGAAGTTCAACAAGGCTGAGCTAGAGTGCTACGCCTGTGGGAAGCCTGGACACTTTTCCAAGGAATGCCCTGAACGTGCAGACCGCAGAGGGAAAACAAGCTCCAAGACTGTCAACATGGTGACCACTAGCAATACTGATGGGTATGGTAATTTACCTATTGTGCTTTCAGTATTTCAATCATCTTCGTGGTGGATTGATTCGGGTGCTAACGTTCATGTGTGTGCTGACATCTCCCTGTTTACTTCTTATCAGGTCGCAAGGGATTCTTCCGTCCTAATGGGGAATGGATCACATGCTTCTGTTCGTGGCATTGGCATGGTGGATCTGAAGTTTACTTCGGGAAAGATCGTGCAACTAAGGAACGTGCAGCATGTCCCTACTATGAACAACAATCTAGTTAACGGCTCCCTTCTATGTCGAGATGGATTTAAGGTAGTTTTAGAGTCCAATAAAGTAATCGTGTCAAGATTTGGACAATTTATAAGAAAAGGCTATGAGTGCGGAGGCTTGTTCCGCTTTTCTCTTTCAGATTTTTGCAATAAACCAAATTTGTGCTATTGTTAATGATGATGCAAGTATTTGGCACTCTCGTTTATGTCATATTAATTTTGGTTTAATGTCTCGGCTATCCAGCATGAGTTTAATTCCGAACTTCACAGTTGCCAAAGGTTCTAAGTGCCATAGTTGTGTGCAATCTAAGCAACCTCGAAAGCCTCATAAGGCTGCCGCGGAGAGAAACTTGGCGCCTCTAGAACTCATACATTCTGATCTTTGTGAGATGAATGGTGTGTTGACAAAAGGTGGAAAGAGATATTTCATGACTTTGATTGATGATGCGACTAGATTTTTCTATGTTTATTTGTTGCAAACTAAAGATGAAGCATTAGACTACTTTAAAATCTATAAAGCTGAAGTTGAAAATCAACTAGAGAGAAAGATCAAGCGTCTTAGGTCCTATCGTGGTGGAGAGTATTTTCCAAAAGTTTTTGATGAATTTTGTGAGGAACATGGTATTATTCATGAGAGGACGCCTCCCTATTCACCTCAATCAAATGGAGTGGCCGAGAGGAAAAACCGCACATTGACTGACTTGGTGAATGCCATGTTAGACACTGCTGGTTTATCTAAGGCATGGTGGGGGGAGGCTCTATTGACTTCATGTCATGTCCTGAATAGAGTTCCCAACAATAATAAAGAGAAAACCCCTTATGAGGAGTGGGTTGGGAGAAAACCATCACTTTCTTATTTGCGCACTTGGGGATGTTTGGCAAAGGTCAATATTCCTATTCCTAAGAAACGCAAACTTGGACCAAAGACAGTGGATTGTGTCTTTCTAGGGTATGCTCAACGGAGCATTGCTTATAGGTTTTTAGTGGTAAAATCTGAAGTACCTGATATGCATGTTGATACTATAATGGAATCTCGTGATGCAACATTTTTTGAGAACATATTTCCTATGAAAGATATGCATAGCATTGCTAGATTTTCTTCTGAGATAATTCCTGAATCTAGTACAACTGATGAATATTTTGAACAATCACATGAGGAAGTCCTTGAGAAGGATAACAATGAAGTTCCTAGAAGGAACAAGAGACAAAGGATTGCAAAATCCTTTGGTGATGATTTCATTGTTTACCTTGTGGACGACACACCCAAGACGATTGCAGAAGCATATGCATCTCCGGATGTAGATGATTGGAAAGAAGCTGTTCATAATGAGATGGACTCAATTCTTTCTAATGGAACTTGGGAACTAACTGATAGACCATATGGTTGTAAACCTGTGGGCTGTAAGTGGGTGTTCAAAAAGAAGCTAAAGCCTGATGGTACTATTGATAAGTACAAGGCGCGGCTAGTGGCCAAGGGCTACACTCAGAAAGAAGGCGAAGATTACTTTGACACCTATTCACCCGTTGCTAGAATGACCACCATTCGAGTGTTACTTTCCTTGGCTGCCTCTTATGGTCTTATCATTCATCAAATGGATGTAAAGACAACTTTTCTCAATGGAGAGTTGGAAGAGGAGATCTATATGGATCAGCCTGACGGGTTTGTGGTAAAGGGTGAAGAGAGAAAGGTGTGCAAGTTGTTAAAATCTTTGTATGGTCTGAAACAGGCACCTAAGCAATGGCATGAGAAGTTTGAAAGAACTTTGACTTCTGCAGGATTTGTCATTAACGAGGCTGATAGGTGTGTTTACTATCGCCATGGTGGGGGCAATAGTGTCATATTATGTTTGTATGTGGACGACATACTGATCTTTGGTACAAACATTAATGCAATTAATGAGGTCAAGTCTTTTCTATCAAAAAGTTTTGACATGAAAGATCTGGGAGAAGCCGATGTACTTCTAAACATCAAACTTATTAAGGATGAGAGTGGGATTACATTAACGCAATCTCAGTATGTTGAGAAGGTCTTGAACCGATTCGGTTTTATGGATAGCAAGCCTTCTCCAACACCTTATGATCCCAGCGTGACACTCAGAAAGAACAAGAAAGAAACGAGAGATCAATTAAGATACTCTCAAATTGTCGGTTCACTCATGTACTTAGCTAGCGCTACAAGACCAGATATCTCTTTTGCTGTGAGCAAACTGAGTAGGTTCATGTCCAACACGGGTGATGATCATTGGCATGCACTAGAAAGGGTCTTGCGCTATCTGAGAGGTACTATGAGTTACGGAATTACTTATTCAGGGCATCCTGCTGTGCTAGAAGGATATAGTGATTCAAATTGGATCTCCGATGTTGATGTACTTTACGCAACAAGTGGGTATGTATTTAGTCATGGTGGTGGCGCAGTGTCATGGAGGTCTTGCAAGCAAACCATATTGAGGAGGTCAACTATGGAAGCAGAATTAACTGCTTTGGACACAGCTACTGTTGAGGCAGAATGGCTGCGTGAGCTCTTGATGGACTTGCCGGTTGTTGAAAAACCTGTACCGGCTATTCTTATGAATTGTGATAACCAAACGGTTATCGCTAAAGTGAACAATTCTAAAGATAATGCAAAGTCATCAAGACACGTGAAAAGACGTTTGAAGTCTGTCAGGAAGTTGAGAAACTCCGGAGTAATAACTGTTACGTATATACAAACAGACAAAAACCTGGCAGATCCCTTTACAAAGGGACTATCACGAAATGTGATAGATATTGCATCGAGGGAGATGGGTATGAGACCCATAGATGTTACACCATAGTAGTAACCCAACCTTTGTGATCGGAGATCCCGTGAATTAGGATCTGGGAAGAACAAGCTATTGGTTAACTGAGGAGAGTAATAACTTATGATCGTCTCCAAGTGAAGATGCAAAACTCTCAGAGCTGTAAGGCTCAAATCTGTAAGGCAGGTCGGAAACATGCCTTAATGTGGTTCTATTGGCTATAATTAGCAAAGATGCTGTCCTACAGAGCAGTCTTGAAAGAACACACCTATATGAGTTCTGACTGTAAACGTCGCTGTCTATGAGATTTGGGTGATCTCTAGTAAACTCACGAAGAGACCAGGGAGTATGACGTATAAGCTCCAAACCGCGGGGTAGCCTACTGGCGGTCAGGTACTGGTTAAGACTTTGAGTGAAACCTGTTCACACAAAACTAGCAATTCAAGGCATAGTCCATTGTCAAGTTGTGAATGGATGTAGCTTAAAGTTCTAGGCAGAAGTTCAACTTAACAGTCTCTGCTGAAACACTGGTATATTAAACAAGTGGTGAGAGAAGGCAAATCTCTAAATGGGTATTTGAGATCTGGTGGGGGATTGTTAGAATTAATGGGCTAGGCCCATAGCAATTTCTGAAATCTCAAAGCCCATGTGTAAAATGGCAAGTGGTGGTGCTAAGTTTAGTCCCACCTTGGAAGTTGAAGAAGAGTTGGACCTCTTTATATAGTGGGTTCTCTCCACCACTCTAAGTGGTGTGTGAGAAGAGAAAGGGAAAACCACACGCGCGCGCTCGCTCGCCTCGCCTGGCCTGGCCTGGCCTGGCCGGGCCTGGCCGGGCCGGGCCGAGGCGAGGCGAGGCGAGGCGGCGCGTACATGCGACATGCGCGTGAATGGTCCGCCGAAATCCGGTCCGTCTCCTTGCAGGAGCGCAGCTTCCTTTTGCCGTTTTATTTATTATGTCTTGGCAGACAAGTTTTGATTTCTTGTCCGGTAAGTATACGAATTAGAAACCAAGTCGGTTTGGGATTGTGGTCGCGACACAATACCGCCTCTGGTCCTAATATATATACAGCTACCGGCTGCGGCCAGAGACACACCGAAAAAAACCCTAGGGTTTTGCCTCATCTCACAACTTGCACCGCCATCGTAGTCTACTCCATCCCAAACGCCGGCGTGCATCGGCGCGTGGGAGAGCAGGTCTCCGGAACCGTTCGTCTTTGCAATCCTGCACCGGGAGAGGACGAATTAGGTTTTTGGGAAGCGTTGTGCGCGACTGCTCAAATTCGTCATCACGGGTCGTCTTCCGTCCAAGTCGGGCGGTGCTACTCATCGTCGTATTCATCGCCGTCAGCAGCAGATCGTCGCCAACATCGTCATCAACACTGTCGCACCCATAATAGCTAACGATCAGTACGTCCAACATCCTTTGTTCATGTCTGCTTCTACAGCTATTGTTACGTGCTTGCTGCTGTTATGCATGTCTTGTTGTTCTTCTAGTTTGCTAGATTATTGCATGCTAGTATCTCTTCTAGTCATGAATTATTTACTGGAATTAATCATGAACTTGCCTAATATTCCAACAACTTATGGTCCCTGTTGCCAGATTTTGGGCATCAGTCCGCTTGATGGGTTCGACCAGGTGAAGATGGCCTACAAGTGGCGTCGAAAGAACGCCGAGAACAGTGGTGATGCTGCATACTTGTTGAAGGTAGTTTTGGGTCCTTGTCATTCTGTATTTGGTGCTTGTGTTGGTGTTAGTGTGTCAATGAGTTAGAGCTCTTCTGATTTTAGTTAGAGACGGCTTATGATACGATCATGATGGAACAGGTGCAGAACCGGAAGAAAGGTGTGGCATATGGACCAGTCCAGGTTAGCTTTCATGACAGGCTTGCCCTTGTTAAATATGGAAATTCATGTTGTCCATCCAATCAAATGTTCACATCAGCTGGTATACGACTTTGCTTAGGATGAGATGTAAGAGGTATTGTAGTTGCAGGACCATCGGCAATCTATATGCTGTTTTTCGAAACAAGTCCTTTAGATCAAGGTAGTGAGAACCGTGATTCTGAATCCTAATGGAGCTCTGATGATAGGATCGCAAATTGTAGAATCTTAACTATCAGAATCATTGAGATGTGAATTCTACTAATGAAAATCGTAGAACCAGAGTGGTTAGTTTGAATCGTAAAGTCGTATAACCGTACAATAAAATTGCCATTCTGACTACCTTGCTTTAGATGCTTGCCCGGAGTCTCTCAATCAGTGGATCAGTGGACGCTTGCAACCAATTGTCCAATTCATTGTCGCTCCTTGATAAGTTTCTTAATGCTGAAATAAGCACATAATTGCTATGTTGCAAATTATTTTCTGATGAGCCACATAGTTTTGTTTAACAAATGTTTTAAATTTTTGTATAGAGATATATATGTAACCATCTATGGGTCTATGATTAGTTGGTCACTTTAGAATGGTTGCTTTGTCGAGCACTGTCAATTATGTTGCACTGAATTCAACTTCATTTGGCTTCATGGATGTATTGCTGGATGCAAGGAGTTTGTACTTCTTGGAATCCATCAAAATCTTTGGCTAGCTGTTATGTGGGGAACCACATATGGTCGGAGGGCCGCAGCCCTGGCCGCACCACCCCCTGGTCCAGCCCAAAGTGGCTATGTTATAGTACGTAATGGGCCTAATGGCCTGGGCTGGCGGTATAGCCCGTTAGTCTTAAGGTTAATTAGAGATAAGGGTCGCTTGCTTAGGGGTCAAGTAAGCCTTGCTTGGGAGTCAAGTAAACCTCTCTATATAAAGAGATGAGATGTATCAATCTAATCAAGCAAGAATTAAGAAGGAAATCCCTTCCATCTTGCCCGGCCGTGGGCAAAAGGTCCCCGGCCGGCCCTCTCGCGCCCTCCTTCTAGCAGCGCCATAACAGGCTAGGATTCCTGTACTGCTACAAGTTATTAGATTCAGAGTCTAGATTAGTTATTAGGTTCAGATCCGTATTAGATTCAGAGTCTAGATTAGTTATTAGGTTCAGATTCGTATTAGATTCAGAGTCCAGATTAGAACCTGTTTCAGAGTCCAGATTGTATTTCCTTTTGCGTCGGCTTGTCAGCCAAGCTATTCCTCCTATATATTGGGCTTCTCCCATGATCAATAAATCATCAGTTTTGCTAAAGCACATCTAGATGTGCCATAAGTATTGCACATCTAAGTCCTATGTCATTGATCTTACATTAAGATTCGTGTGGATATTTTCTTTTTCTTTTTCCTTTTCCTCTTTATGCATGATTCACTCACTTAGATGTGCAATAACTAGAGCACATCTAGATGTGCCCTAAACACACCCATAAATCATCAGAATTCAGAGTATTACTATCTATTAGGCCTAGAACTAATTAGAGTTTGTTCCACTAGCCTTGAGAGGAGTATCATCTGAATTCTTTATTCTGATATTTTCACTCTTTTGGATGTTAGGTGTCAAAGGACATAAAATATGCTGATAATCAACCAATAGTTCCCTGGGGACCTAGGTATAGTCATTTGATATCAGAACCAAACTTTTCTTGCATATATGTTTGTTCATCATATTGTGTACATTTTGATTTACATGGATGCACCCAGCACTCATATGAACCTTCAGCTTGCCTTGTTTATGCATGCGTGAACATGAACAACTGAACATCCTTCTCTTGACTTACTCAACGCTTAGGGCCTCTTTGATTTGCGGGAGTTGTCTCGTTTCCTGTGGGAATGGAACTAATTCTTTGAAAGCTGCACGTGTCAAATATGCCCTTACAAACATTGTTTACGAAACCAGACTTGTGGTCCAACCAGAATAAACCAGAACTGGTGCCTGATCCGGTCCTTTTTGCCTAAAAGGTTGTTTGACTTGAAAACTGAGAAAATGGTACCAAAATAAAGCATGTGACCCTGGCGTGAAGCTGAGGCCTCAAACCCATCAAGCTGGGGTCCAATACAAACATGGGCTACATAGTCTTTGTGAGAAATGTGGCAAGTAAGTTGTAGACTATTTTTAGAGCATATGAAGTGCTATCAGCTTATATTTAATTTGAAATCAATTTAATATATTATGTTCGAAATTTTGAACCACGGGTTGACTGGCTGAGCTGACGGTTGGAACACCAAACCAGTGAGCGAGTAGGTTAATCGGTTTGTTTGGTCCTTATTTATTTATTTATTTATTTTGCTTATAGATAGACCCTTATTTTGACTTCTCTTAGATGAATGTTGATCTGTTCACATGTTACTGATAAATGTGAAGTCTTTATGCTAGTTCTATGCAAAATATATTCACGCTGGGCATTGGATAATGCTGTTCATAATATGTTGATACTGGTCATCTTCCAGATACTCTAGAGCGACTGCAAAGGACCTCCAGATAAATATGGCAATATCAGCAACATTTGTAAGAAATTCTTTTCTGAAATATCCATAAAAAATCTAAATGATTCCATATGCAATTATTAATATTTTTTGTGTTTTAGTAAAAAACTGCAGTACTGCTTTGGTCAGCTCCACTCCATGTTGTCTCAAACACAGAAGTTTAACTTGGAAACGACTGAATGATGTTTCTCTTTTCTTTTTTCATATTTTAGCATTACTTCGGAATAATTTAGCTTTAGCTTAAATGTTCTATGCATTTGTACCTTTTCAAATTGTTCTATGAAAGTATGCACATTTTTTTTTCGAGAAAACGCAAAAGAGTTGCGTTTCATTGCATTAAACAGGAAGACATCGGGGGTACAACCTCCAGAAAGGAGGGACACACACACACACGACCGTCCTCACCAAGTGACTACAGCTAGGTGAGGAGGTGCCCTCAACTACAGACACTCAACGACATTAGGCCTCTCCCAGCCTTGCCTCCAGCCAAAATGGCGAAGCACCGAGACTCGGAGCAACAGGGCAGCATCACTGCCATTGCAAGACACTTCCAGGGACGAATGCAGCTTCAGGACTGCCCAGGCCGACGTACCTCGCACCCATGTGCCTAGAGAGTCGGCGGGTGAAGGCAGGGCCTGATTGGAACTGGTGTAGCATTCATTGGGGAGCGCCAGCACAGGCAAACGTTGCGACCTGCTCCTTGTGTAGCAGTCTACGCCAGAGCGATGCATCGCCAACCACCATCTGTCGCATCAAGAACTCCACTTGCAGCCAAAGCAGCGCCATCAAGAGGGGAACGGCGTTGAGACGCCGCCGCTGCCCGGTCCGGGAGGCCGGACCTAGGATTTCTCCCGGTGCTCGAGGAGGAGGTCCGGTCAGGGTCATGCCAACGCCTCCAAGGAGGTGACGGCACCCTCGGGCGTCGCCATAGACAGCGCAGGTCGTCGCCACGCGGGGATTTCGCCCCGACCCAAGAACGAAGACCTCAGATGCAGTGGCAGACCGGGCATGGCGCAGAATCGTCGGAAAAGACCAACACACATGGGGGAAGCCTAGAAACGTTGTCGTCGCAGGAGTGGGCACCGACCAGCGCAGCTCCAGCAGGCCGGCCACCATCGGGAGCGCGTCCAGCAGGCGGCAGCAGCCACCTGCACCACGCCGCCGCTGCGCTGGCCCGCAGCCTCCGCCGCCAGGATCCGCCGGGGCACAGCGGAGCAGCAACCGTCAGGGTCGCCGCACGCGTGCTTACTAACCCAGCGGCAACCGCCGGCAGCGGCCGGGAGGGGTGGGATGAGGGAGAAGGGTTGGTGGGGGCAGAGCCTGGGCGGCCTCGTGCGGCCCAGATCTGGGCGCCCTCAACTCTGCCGCACGCATCAGCGGCCGGCGGCCGCCATGGCAGCGCCACCGCGCACGCAGTCCACCCCATCTCGACCTCCCCGCGAGCAAACGGCCGCCTGCCGCGCCACCGCGCGCTCCCGCCGCGCCACCGCGCGCTCCCGCCGCTCCAGCGCGCCCAGCAGCAGCGCGCGAGCACACGAACGAGGGCCCCGCCGCCGCCGTCCACCGGTGAGGGCTTTGCCCGCCGGCATCCTCCGGCGACGGCGAGGAGAGGGAGGGGAAGGAGGGGAGCCTGGGCGGCGGCTAGGGTTTCGCCTCCCGAGTCGCCCCTGGGAGCGACGCGGGGGCTGGGAGGGGTCCCTGGTCAGTATGCACATTTATCTCGTCGCACTTAATTATATTGATGGAATCAACAAACATATGTAGTTTGTTCTATTATGTTCGTTTGTATATTTTCTTGCAGATCACGTGCATATTGACCATGGGCCATGCAGACTGGAAACCCTTGCAATTTTTGTGTTTTGCTTATTTCTATCGAGTACTTGAGAAACTGAAGTCTACGGAGCCAGTAATAACTCCTGTATACAATGTAAGGATCTTCCTAAGTACGGAGTAGTATCTACACAATGTTGGCATTAACATGAACGATCTATTGGTCCAGGGTTTGTTTAGGTAGTACAAATATAATAACCAAAATATACCTTTGGAATCATGGGAGTTAAAGTGAGATGTTTTTCCTCCCCCCTTTTTATTATAATGCTTGGAAGAACACACTTGTCATTAAAATTCATTTATTTCTTCTGTGCAATAGTCCAATGTGTGTTTTTTACTAGGCCAATAGTTTGTAGCTTCACACTTCATGAAAGAAGACATCTTATAGAGTGAATGGCATCTCCTTGAGTTGAAAATGCTTTATTATGTTAGTACATGCTTGTTTTAAGTTTGTTTTCATATATTTTAGTAGGAAGACATGCACATGTTTTTAAAGAGGATAATGGTTGTGCACCAAATTTAGCTAAATGCAGTCTTGGGGTTCTGAACAAGGTGGTGCTGTCAACAGATGGAATATTGGATCACTTGTACTTCTTCTAATTAGTTATTACCCTATTCACTAGACATATTATTTACTCGATGAGTGATTGAACATAATATCCAAATACAATGTTTATGGCAGGAGTACGGTGAGGTTGAAGGCCGAGGTATACATATGGCAAAGCGAGTGCTTCGTAGTTTGGGTTTGGTACTTGGATCGATATTTGCTGCATCCCTGGTTAGTGAACTGTTCAAATACAGCGCAATCCAGATTAGTTGTATTAGTTTCTCTTCCCGTGTTGTTTCTCCAGCTTTCTTAATCGCTTCTCAGTATGACTTCTTTGTATCCTTTTGCTTTCAGGGTTATACCGGACTGGCCAATTTCTCCCAGTTTCTTGGTCACTATATTCCTTCTGTTGTTTATAACTTCCAGGTACAGTATGCATGGCGATATGTGTGTATTGTTGCTTGGTATGGTTTCATTTTTTTACGATGGATTAGAAGTATCAATTTTTATTATGCCAAACTTGTGGATATTTGTTCTTGGAGTTTAAAACTACATTTAGGTTTATAATACGGATGAGTCAATGTGCTTGGTTTACTTAACATCTGAGGCAACTTTTTTCTTCCTTCTTTTTTTGCCAAAAAGGATATTTAGCATGAACTAGAAAGCTAGCAAGTTAGTACTCCTCAAAGTATTTTAACTAGAAAGGTCACTGGAGCAAGTGCATGATGCTTTTCTGGTGGAAAACATGAATAAAAAAATGAATATTCTCTTTTATGTACTCTAAAAAAATGAATATTCTCTTTTATGTACATTAGTGTCAAAAAACGCTCTTATATTATGGGACGGATGGAGTATCTTGCAACAGCAAACTATTTTTTTATAGAGTAATAACAGCAAAACTAATCGGTGGACATCTCATTGCAGGAGTTGATTGTGACCACAGCTTCATCCGTTCTGCTTTGCATATTGGCTACGTACTACCGATAGCGATTGTGCTGGACTGCCCCTTGTTTTTGCAGTCCTGATACATTGCCACTCAATCATCTTCATCTTCATCACGCGACCATCTTCATCTTCACTAAGGGGTTGTGCTCGGTACCTACATGCATACTCTGTCGCGGAAACCCAAAGCTGTGAGAAATTTACTCTTAGATCTGGAAATTTGCACAGCAGATAGACGTCGCTGTCCAACGGTTCTGGAGCTGAAATCAGCATACAAGAGAGAAACAGCTAACAGAAGAATTTATCAAGCGAAGCGCTGATGATGTAGGAAAACTAGTCCTAGCGACTCCCAGCGTATATTTCCACATTTGTCACCCAGTTTCCTCGATGCCTCAATTCGATCGCAAAGTTGTACAACTAAAATTCTCATGTTATTCTCGTGAGCAATGAATCGCAAGCATGAGCTCTTGTGTAGGAGTACAAGTTGTTGGAGTGCTTGTCTGTTTTGGGTGTCGACGTCATCTCTCATACGCAGTAGGGCGTGCAATGCAATCCACCATCCACAAGTGTCACAAGCATCAAACTGTAGCTCTAACTTAAATTGCTCGTTCGTACATGCTCACCCATATTCTTCGTACTAGAGGACTGAAAACGAGGCTCCCGTTCGTAGCGGAGGCAGCATCAGAATGAGATCTACTCGAGCGCGCAGCATCAGAATAAGTATGTTGCGGTAGGTGCTAGCTGCTTCGTACCACCGCATCTCCGTGTGCCCCGTGCATGGAGAGCCAATGCCAAACAGCATTGCTACACACACGACATTCCTTGCACGATTTATGGACGACAGAGCCAGCTGAGCCTTTAATCACATCTGATGCGTGGATTTGCACCGTTGGATCATCGGTCGTGCAAGCATCGTCCAAGGACTGTCGTTCGTCAAGTAGTTTCGAATGCCAAAAGCATTCTCGGAACTCGAACGAGATTCTATTCCTACTACCTCGACCGGCGCCGGTGTTTGTTCCCCTTCGCTCGTTTCGGCATCGCCACCCACGAGGCCATGACGCATCGCATGAATCCACGGCGGGATTAAACAAGACCCGATCAGTGCCTGCGCCTAGCTAGCCCACGCGAGGACCGAGCAAAATAACACGCGAATTTCCACGTCGCTTTTCTCCGAGCTGTCGTACGCGCCTCGAAAGCTACCGTGGCAACTGTATCCGTTTCGTCCTATAGCTTGTCCTCTGCGAACGATCGGACGGAGTGCGGTGCTGGACGCACGCACCAAAGCACACCAGCACAAAAAATAATGTGAACTGAAGCCATTTTTTTCTGAAAATTATTTTCTGTTGTTGTGTTGTTGTTTGTCCTGTGGCTCCTGGTGTAAGCTTGGTTGGTGTTATTTCGTGAAGTGTTTCTGTACGGGTGTACACGTGGGCACGCCTGCATGCAGCTGCAAGCGCCACATGCATACGGAAGCATCTCGAAGGACTGAGGAATAGAAAACGGGGTGCGTTTGTTCCGTATCCCTCTAAACAGGAGGGGATTGTTTGTAAATTTTATTAGTGCCTAGTGTCAGAATCTATGCAACATCAGCTGTTCTATTGGCGCTGTGCTCAGGTAGCTACTTGTTCCTACTTTCCAAGTTCCGACAGATCGGTGGGGACATCCTCTGCAGCTTAGTACTTAGATGCAATATATACGGTATAATACTACTAGTAGAATTGTGACGTAGCACGTGGTCAGTGCACTTGGTTTGGCTATCACGTGATAAGTCCAGCTCCGCCGAGCGGAAGACTGTCCAAGTCCCCATCGAGCCCACGCGGGTGTGGATCCAAGTCGACAGCGTTCCTTTTCGGCAAACAGTTTGAGCCCACATCAACCTACGAATAGGTGTTTCTTGACCACGCATTGATTACCAGTTGTGTGCATCTTCGGATGTTGAGACCGAGAGGCTGTTAGTGTTAACTTTGTTGCATAGGTCTAGTTCATGTTTCATTTGTATTGCATAGTTTCATTGTCGTACGATTTCAGTGGCCAGCTAGGTTGAAGGAAAATTGCATGTGTTGCTGCATGATACAAACGGATCAGGGACTGAAGAAGCAGGAAGATACAAGCGTACGCCGCGGCAGCCACATCCGAGTCAGTAGCCGAGCATGCAAGTGCTTTTGGAGTCGGCTTGGATTTTTGTTGTTGTTGACAACATTGGAGTCGGCATGATGCGTTCGGTAGGCCGTGTCGATCCTAGTCAGACCCGGAAAGAAAATGGTTGTACCAATAACTTCATCTCAATGTTTCACACGACTTTCATGTTGTACATTTTTCGTTTCAACCATCATAGATGAGTATATGTGCATATACATATATTCGTATTGTACTAAGGTGGTCATGTGATGATTTATGGTTTAGACAAATTTTAGAGTGGCTTCTTTCTGTTCTCCCGGACCATCGTCAACTTTTTTTTAGAAAAGGAGGATGACCCCCGGCCTCTGCATCTGGAAGATGCATGCAGCCATTTTATTGATTATTCTCGAGGACCTTACAAAGTAGTACAACAATATGCCTGAAACTGCCATCTTGGCAACATATGCCCCCACTCCTATCCATATGATGAAGGGGTGCAAACTGGGCCATATACCCAGACCTCTCACCTAAACCTAATATCTAAAGCCGGAATCTCCGACCGAGCCACATAACGGGTTCGGGGCACAATCCAGTCCGACGCACTCACATGTGTCATCGCCACCATCTTCCACTGGTCCAATTTCAGAGCAGATTGAGGTACCAACCTTGACAGGTTCCTCCGCCATCGACGGCACCATGACGCCAAACGACGACCACCACCAATGCCTTTCCATCGCCAAGCCGAAGGAGCGCTACCACAAGATGAAGACCAGCGGTAGAATAGATGAAACGTTGCACACATTGCCGCTGCCAAACACTTCACACACACCGCAAAGTGCCCACCGTGCTTCCGGGAACCCGAGGCCACGCCTTTAAAAAGGAGCGCGACGAGGGTACGACGCCGTCGCCCACAAGGGGAACTAGAGCTTTCGCCCAAAAGAAGAGCATAGTGAAAGATGGGAGAGGACCTCGACAAGGCCTCCAAGAAGGGAACCGACGCCCAGCAAAGGCGCCGCCATTGTCGTGGCCTTCGCCGACGGCCAAGGGTTTCCCCCGGACCTGCCCCCATCCCATCCACTCGGCCAAAGACCTGGCCAGAGGAGCGCACACAGCCGGAGAAGGCGTTCGACTTCATCGAAGCAGGCATGCCGGGTGACGGGGCTGAAGGAAATATGCCCTAGAGGCAATAATAAAGTTATTATTTATTTCCTTATAATCATGATAAATGTTTATTATTCATGTTAGAATTGTATTAACCGGAAACATAATACATGTGTGAATACATAGACAAACAAAGTGTCACTAGTATGCCTCTACTTGACTAGCTCGTTAATCAAAGATGGTTATGTTTCCTAACCATGAACAATGAGTTGTCATTTGATTAACGGGATCACATCATTAAGAGAATGATCTGATTGACATGACCCATTCCATTAGCTTAGCACCCGATCGTTTAGTATGTTGCTATTGCTTTCTTCATGACTTATACATGTTCCTATAACTATGAGATTATGCAACTCCCGTTTACCGGAGGAACACTTTGGGTACTACCAAACGTCACAACGTAACTGGGTGATTATAAAGGAGTACTACAGGTGTCTCCAAAGGTACATGTTGGGTTGGCGTATTTCGAGATTAGGTTTTGTCACTCCGATTGTCGGAGAGGTATCTCTGGGCCCTCTCGGTAATGCACATCACATAAGCCTTGCAAGCATTGCAACTAATGAGTTAGTTGCGAGATGATGTATTACCGAACGAGTAAAGAGACTTGCCGGTAACGAGATTGAACTAGGTATTGGATACCGACGATCGAATCTCGGGAAAGTAACATACCGATGACAAAGGGAACAATGTATGTTGTTATGCGGTCTGACCGATAAAGATCTTCATAGAATATGTAGGAGCCAATATGGGCATCCAGGTCCCGCTATTGGTTATTGACCGGAGACGTGTCTCGGTCATGTCTACATTGTTCTCGAACCCGTAGGGTCCGCACGCTTAAGGTTACTATGACAGTTATATTATGAGTTTATGCATTTTGATGTACCGAAGGTTGTTCGGAGTCCTGGATATGATCACGGACATGACGAGGAGACTCTAAATGGTCGAGACGTAAAGATTGATATATTGGAAGCCTATGTTTGGATATCGGAAGTGTTCCGGGTGAAATCGGGATTTTACCGGAGTACCGGGAAGGTTACCGGAACCCCCCGGGAGCTAAATGGGCCATGATGGGCCTTAGTGGAAAAGAGAAGAGGCAGCCCTACGTGGGCTGCACGCCTCCCCCTTCCCCTAGTCCTATTAGGACTAGGAGAGGTGGCCGGCCCCCTCTCTCTCTTTTCCCCCTCCGCGAATCCTATTCCAACTAGGATTGGGGGGGGGGGGAATCCTACTCCCAGAGGGAGTAGGACTCTCCTGGCGCGCCACACCTTGGCCGGCCAGCCTCCCCCCTCTAGTCCTTTATATACTGAGGCAGAGGCACCCTAGAACACACAAGTTGATCCACGTGATCTATTCCTTAGCCGTGTGCGGTGCCCCCAGCCACCATATTCCTCGATAATACTGTAGCGGAGTTTGGGCGAAGCCCTGCTGCTGTAGTACATCAAGATCATCACCACACCGTCATGCTAACGGAACTCTTCCCCGACACTTTGCTGGATCGGAGTCCGGGGATCGTCATCGAGCTGGACGTGTGCTCGAACTCGGAGGTGCCGTAGTTTCGGTGCTTGATCGGTTGGTGAAGGAAATATGCCCTAGAGGCAATAATTAAGTTATTATTTATTTACTTATTTCATGATAAATGTTTATTATTCATGCTAGAATTGTATTAACCGGAAACATAATACATGTGTGAATACATAAACAAACAGAGTGTCACTAGTATGCCTCTACTTGACTAGCTCGTTAATCAAAGATGGTTATGTTTCCTAACCATAGACAAAGAGTTGTTATTTGATTAACAAGGTCACATCATTAGTTGAATGATCTGATTGACATGACCCATTCCATTAGCTTAGCACCCGATCGTTTAGTATGTTGCTATTGCTTCCTTCATGACTTATACATGTTCCTATGACTATGAGATTATGCAACTCCCGTTTGCCGGAGGAACACTTTGGGTGCTACCAAACGTCACAACGTAACTGGGTGATTATAAAGGAGCATTACAGGTGTCTCCAAAGGTAGATGTTGGGTTGGCGTATTTCGAGATTAGGATTTGTCACTCCGATTGTCGGAGAGGTATCTCTGGGCCCTCTCGATAATGCACATCACATAAGCCTTGCAAGCATTGCAACTAATGAGTTAGTTGCGAGATGATGTATTACGGAACGAGTAAAGAGACTTGCCGGTAACGAGATTGAACTAGGTATTGGATACCGGCGATCGAATCTCGGGCAAGTAACATACCGATGACAAAGGGAACAACGTATGTTGTTATGCGGTCTGACCGATAAAGATCTTCGTAGAATATGTAGGAGCCAATATGGGCATCCAGGTCCCACTATTGGTTATTGACCAGAGACGTGTCTCGGTCATGTCTACATTGTTCTCGAACCCGTAGGGTCCGCACGCTTAAGGTTTCGATGACAGTTATATTATGAGTTTATGAGTTTTGATGTACCGAAGGAGTTCGGAGTCCCGGATGAGATCATGGACATGACAAGGAGTCTCGAAATGGTCCAGACTAAAGATTGATATATTGGAAGCCTATGTTTGGATATCGGAAGTGTTCCGGGTGAAATCGGGATTTTACCGGAGTACCGGGAGGTTACCGGAACCCCCCGGGAGCTATATGGGCCTTAGTGGGCTTTAGTGGAAAGGAGAAAGGGGCAGCCCAAGGTGGCTGTGCGCCTCCCCCCTTCCCCTAGTCCTATTAGGACTAGGAGAGGTGGCCGGCCCCCTCTCTCTCTTTCCCCCCTCAAGGAGTCCTATTCCAACTAGGATTGGGGGGGGGGGAATCCTACTCCCAGAGGGAGTAGGACTCTCCTGGCGCGCCACACCTTGGCCGGCCAGCCTCCCCACCTCTAGTCCTTTATATACTGAGGTAGAGGCACCCTAGAACACACAAGTTGATCCACGTGATCTATTCCTTAGCAGTGTGCGGTGCCCCCAGCCATCATATTCCTCGATAATACTGTAGCGGAGTTTAGGCGAAGCCCTGCCGCTGTAGTGCATCAAGATCGTCACCATGCCATCGTGCTGACGGAACTCTTCCCCGACACTTTGCTGGATCGGAGTCTGGGGATCGTCCTCGAGCTGAACATGTGCTCGAACTCGGAGGTGCCGTAGTTTTGGTGTTTGATCGGTTGGATCGTGAAGACGTACGACTACTTCCTCTATGTTGTGTCAACGCTTCCGCAGTCGGTCTGCGAGGGTACGTAGACAACACTCTTCCCCCTCGTTGCTTTCATCACCATGATCTTGTGTGTGTGTAGGAATTTTTTTGAAATTACTACGAAACCCAACAGTGGCATCCGAGCCTAGGTTTTATGGTTTGATGTTATTTGCACGAGTAGAACACAAGTGAGTTGTGGGCGATATAAGTCATACTGCCTACCAACATGTCATACTTGGTTCGGCGGTATTGTTGGACGAGACGACCCGGACCAACATTACGCGCACGCTTACGCGAGACTAGTTCCCCCGACGTGCTTTGCACACAGGTGGCTTGCGGGCGACTGTCTCTCCAACTTCAGTTGAACCAAGTGTGGCTACGCCCGGTCCTTGCGAAGGTTAAAACGGAGTCTATTTGACAAACTATCGTTGTGGTTTTGATGCGTAGGTGAGATTGGTTCTTGCTTAAGCCCGTAGCAGCCACGTAAAACTTGCAACAACAAAGTAGAGGACGTCTAACTTGTTTTTGCAGGGCATGTTGTGATGTGATATGGTCAAGGCATGATGCTGAATTTTATTGTATGAGATGATCATGTTTTGTAACCGAGTTATCGGCAACTGGCAGGAGCCATATGGTTGTCGCTTTATTGTATGCAATGCAATCGCGATGTAATGCTTTACTTTATTACTAAATGGTAGTGATAGTCGTGGAAGCATAAGATTGACGAGACGACAACGATGCTACGATGGAGATCAAGGTGTCGCGCCGGTGACGATGGTGATCATAACGGTGCTTCAGAGATGGAGATCACAAGCACAAGATGATGATGGCCATATCATATCACTTATATTGATTGCATAAGATGTTTATCCTTTTATGCATCTTATCTTGCTTTGATTGACGGTAGCATTATAAAATGATCTCTCACTAAATTATCAAGAAGTGTTCTCCCTGAGTATGCACCGTTGCCAAAGTTCGTCGTGCCCAGACACCACATGATGATCGGGTGTGATAAGCTCTACGTCCATCTACAACGGGTGCAAGCCAGTTTTGCACATGCAGAATACTCAGGTTAAACTTGACGAGCCTAGCATATGCAGATATGGCCTCGGAACACAGAGACCGAAAGGTCGAGCGTGAATCATATAGTAGATATGATCAACATAACGATGTTCACCATTGAAAACTACTCCATCTCACATGATGATCGGTTATGGTTTAGTTGATTTGGATCACGTAATCACTTAGAAGATTAGAGAGATGTCTATCTAAGTGGGAGTTCTTAAGTAATATGATTAATTGAACTTTAATTTATCATGAACTTAGTCCTGGTAGTATTAGCATATCTATGTTGTGGATCAATAGCTCGCGTTGTTGCTTCCCTATGTTTATTTTGATATGTTCCTAGAGAAAATTGTGTTGAAAAATGTTAGTAGCAAATATGCGGATTGGATCCGTGATCTGAGGTTTATCCTCATTGCTGCACAGAAGAATTATGTCCTTGATGCACCGCTAGATGACGGACCCATTGCAGGAGCAGATGCAGACGTTATGAACGTTTGGCTAGCTCAATATGATGACTACTTGATAGTTTAGTGCACCATGCTTAACAGCTTAGAATCGGGACTTCAAAGATGTTTTGAATGTCATGGACCATATGAGATGTTCCAGGAGTTGAAGTTAATATTTCAAGCAAATACCCGAGTTGAGAGATATGAAGTCTCCAACAAGTTCTATAGCTAAAAGATGGAGGAGAATCGCTCAACTAGTGAGCATGTGCTCAGATTGTCTGGGTACTACAATCGCTTGAATCAAGTGGGAGTTAATCTTCCAGATAAAATAGTGATTGACAGAATTATCTAGTCACCATCACCAAGTTAGTAGAACTTCGTGATGAACTATAATATGCAAGGGATGACAAAAGTAATTCCCAAGCTCTTCGTGATGCTGAAATCGACGAAGGTAGAAATCAAGAAAAACATCAAGTGTTGATGGTTAAACAAGACCACTAATTTCAAGAAAAGGGCAGAGGGAAGAAGGGGAACTTCAAGAAGAATAGCAAGCAAGTTGCTGCTCAAGTGAAGAAGCCCAAGTCTGGTCCTAAGCCTGAGACTAAGTGTTTCTACTGCAAAGGGACTGGTCACTGGAAGCGGAACTACCCCAAGTGATTGGCAGATAAGAAGGATGGCAAAGTGAACATAAGTATATTTGATATACATGTTATTGATGTGTACTTTACTAGTGTGTATAGCAACCCCTCAGTATTTGATACTAGTTCAGTTGCTAAGATTAGTAACTCGAAACGGGAGTTGCAGAATAAATAGAGACTAGTTAAGGGTGAAGTGATGATGTGTGTTGGAAGTGGTTCCAAGATTGATATGATCATCATCGCACACTCCCCTATACTTTCGGGATTAGTGTTGAACCTGAATAAGTGTTATTTGGTGTTTGCGTTGAGCATGAATATGATTTGATCATGTTTATACGGTTATTCATTTAAGTAAGAGAATAAATTGTTGTTCTGTTTACATGAATAAAACCTTATATGGTTACACACCCAATGAAAATAGTTTGTTGGATCTCGATCGTAGTGATACACATAATCATAATATTGAAACCAAAAGATGCAAAGTTAATAATGATAGTGCAACTTATTTGTGGCACTGCCGTTTAGGTCATATTGGTGTAAAACGCATGAAGAAACTCCATGCTGATGGGATTTTGGAATCACTTGATTGTGAATCACTTGATGATTGCGAACCATGCCTCATGGGCAAGATGACTAAGACTCCGTTCTCCGGAGCGAGCAACTGACTTATTGGAAATAATACATACTGATGTATGCGGTCCGATGAGTGTTAAGGCTCACGACAAGTATTGTTATTTTCCGAACTTCACAGATGATTTGAGCAGATATGGGTATATCTACTTGATGAAACAAAGGTCTGAAACATTTGAAAAGTTCAAAGAATTTCAGAGTGAAGTGGAGAATCATCGTAACAAAAATGAAAGTTTCTATGATATGATCGCAGAAGTAAAATATTTGAGTTACGAAGTTTGGTCTTCAATTAAAACAATGTGGAATAGTTTCACAAACTCATGCCACCTGGAACACCACAGCATAATGGTGTGTCCGAATGTCATAACCGTACTTTATTAGATATGGTGCGATCTATGATGTCTCTTACTGATCTACCACTATCGTTTTGGGGTTATGCATTAGAGACAGCTGCATTCACGTTAAATAGGGCACCATCTAAGTTCGTTGAGATGACACAATCTGAACTGTGGTTTGGCAAGAAACCAAATTTGTCGTTTCTTAAAGTTTGGGACTGCGATGCTTATGTGAAAAAGTTTCAACATGATAAGCTCGAACCCAAATCGGAGAAGTAAATCTTCATAGGATACCCAAAGGAGACTGTTGGGTACACCTTCTATCACAAATCCGAAGACAAGACTTTTGTTGCTAAATTCAGAGTTTTTCTAGAGAAGGAGTTTCTCTCGAAAGAAGTGAGTGGGAGGAAAGTAGAACTTGATAAGGTAATTGTACCTTCTCCCTTATTGGAAAGTAGTTCATCACAGAAATCTGTTCCTGTGGCTACTACACCAATTAGTGAGGAAGCTAATGATGATGATAATGTAACTTCAGATCAAGTTACTACCAAATCTCGTAGGTAAACCAGAGTGAGACCCGCACCAGAGTGGTACGGTAATCCCGTTCTGGAAGTCATGTTACTAGACCATGACGAACTTGCGAACTATGAGGAAGCGATGATGAGCCCAGATTCCGCGAAATGGTTTGAGACCATGAAATCTGAGATATGATCCATGTATGAGAACAAAGTATGGACTTTGATGGATTTTCCCGATGATCGGCAAGCCATGGAAATAAATGGATCTTCAAGAGGAAGACGGACGCTGATAGTAGTGTTACTATCTACAAAGCTAGAATTGTCGCAAAAGGTTTTCGACAAGTTCAAGGTGTTGACTACGATGAGAGTTTCTCACTCGTATTTATGCTTAAGTCTGTCCGAATCATGTTAGCAATTGCCGCGTTTTATGAAATCTGGCAAATGGATAAACAAAACTGCATTCCTTAATAGATTTATTAAAGAAGAGTTGTATATGATACAACCAGAAGGTTTTGTCAATCCTAAAGGTGCTAACAAAATATGCAAGCTCCAGCGATCCATCTATGGATTGGTGCAAGCATCTCGGAGTTGGAATATACGCTTTGATGAGTTGATCAAAGCATATAGTTTTATACAGACTTGCGGTGAAGCCTGTATTCACAAGAAAGTGAGTGGGAGCACTACAACATTTCTGATAAGTATATGTGAATGACATATTGTTGATCGGAAATAATGTAGAATTATTCTGCAAAGCATAAAGGAGTGCTTGAAAGGAATTTTTCAAAGGAAGACCTCGGTAAAGCTGCTTACATATTGAGTATCAAGATCTATAGAGATAGATCAAGACGCTTGATAAGTTTTTCAATGAGTACATACCTTGACAAGATTTTGAAGTAGTTCAAAATGGAACAGTCAAAGAAAAAGTTTCTTGCCTGTGTTACAAGGTGTGAAATTGAGTAAGACTCGAAGCCCGACCACGGCAGAAGATAGAAATAGAATGAAAGTCATTCCCTATGCCTCAACCATAGATTCTATAACATATGCCATGCTGTGTACCAGATCTATTGTATACCCTACACTGTGTTAAGCAAGGGAGTACAATAGTGATCTAAGAGTAGATCACTGGACAGTGGTCAAAATTATCCTTAGTGGAATAAGGAAATATTTCTCAATTATGGATGTGACAAAAAGGTTTGTCGTAAAAAGTTATGTCGATGCAAGTTTTGACACAGATCTGGATGACTCTAAGTCTCGATCTAGATACATATTGAAAGTGGGAGCAATTAGCTAGAGTAGCTCCGTGCAGAGCACTGTAGACATAGAATTTTGCAAAATACATACGGATCTGAATTTGGCAGGCCCGTTGACTAAATTTCTCTCACAAGCAAAACATGATCACTCTTTGGGTGTTAATCACATAGCGATGTGAACTAGATTATTGAATCTAGTAAACCCTTTGGGTGTTAGTCACATGAAGATGTGAACCAATCACATAAAGATGTGAACTATTGGTGTTAATTACATAGCGATGTGAACTAGATTATTGACTCTAGTGCAAGTGGGAGACTGAAGGAAATATGCCCTAGAGGCAATAATTAAGTTATTATTTATTTTCTTATTTCATGATAAATGTTTATTATTCATGCTAGAATTGTATTAACCGGAAACATAATACATGTGTGAATACATAAACAAACAGAGTGTCACTAGTATGCATCTACTTGACTAGCTCGTTAATCAAATATGGTTATGTTTCCTAACCATAGACAAAGAGTTGTTATTTGATTAACGAGGTCACATCATTAGTTGAATGATCTGATTGACATGACCCATTCCATTAGCTTAGCACCCGATCGTTTAGTATGTTGCTATTACTTCCTTCATGACTTATACATGTTCCTATGACTTTGAGGTTATGCAACTCCCGTTTGCCGAAGGAACACTTTGGGTGCTACCAAACGTCACAACGTAACTGGGTGATTATAAAGGAGCATTACATGTGTCTCCAAAGGTAGATGTTGAGTTGGCGTATTTCGAGATTAGGATTTGTCACTCCGATTGTCGGAGAGGTATCTCTGGGCCCTCTCGGTAATGCACATCACATAAGCCTTGCAAGCATTGCAACTAATGAGTTAGTTGCGAGATGATGTATTACGGAACGAGTAAAGAGACTTGCCAGTAACGAGATTGAACTAGGTATTGGATACCGACGATCGAATCTCGGGGAAGTAACATACCGATGACAAAGGGAACAACGTATGTTGTTATGCGGTCTGACCGATAAAGATCTTCGTAGAATATGTAGGAGCCAATATGGGCATCCAGGTCCCGCTATTGGTTATTGACCGGAGACGTGTCTCGGTCATGTCTACATTGTTCTCGAACCCGTAGGGTCCGCACGCTTAAGGTTTCGATGACAGTTATATTATGAGTTTATGAGTTTTGATGTACCAAAGGAGTTCGGAGTCCCGGATGAGATCGGGGACATGACGAGGAGTCTCGAAATGGTCGAGACGTAAAGATTGATATATTGGAAGCCTATGTTTGGATATCGGAAGTGTTCCGGGTGAAATCGGGATTTTACCGGAGTACCGGGAGGTTACCGGAACCCCCCGGGAGCTATATGGGCCTTAGTGGGCTTTAGTGGAAAGGAGAAAGGGGCAGCCCAAGGTGGCTGTGCACCTCCCCCTTCCCCTAGTCCTATTAGGACTAGGAGAGGTGGACGGCCCCCTCTCTCTCTTTCCCCCCTCAAGGAGTCCTATTCCAACTAGGATTGGGGGGGAATCCTACTCCCAGAGGGAGTAGGACTCTCCTGGCGTGCCACACCTTGGCCGGCCAGCCTCCCCCCTCTAGTCCTTTATATACTGAGGGAGAGGCACCCTAGAACACACAAGTTGATCCACGTGATCTATTCCTTAGCCGTGTGCGGTGCCCCCAGCCACCATATTCCTTGATAATACTATAGCGGAGTTTAGGCGAAGCCCTGCTACTGTAGTGCATCAAGATCGTCACCACGCCGTCGTGCTGACGGAACTCTTCCCCGACACTTTGCTGGATCGGAGTCCGGGGATCGTCATCAAGCTGAACGTGTGCTCGAACTCGGAGGTGCCGTAGTTTCGATGCTTGATCGGTTGGATCGTGAAGACGTACGACTACTTCCTCTATGTTGTGTCAACGCTTCCGCAGTCGGTCTGCTAGGGTACGTAGACAACACTCTTCCCCCTCGTTTCTTTGCATCACCACGATCTTGCGTGTGCGTAGGAATTTTTTTGAAATTACTACGAAACCCAACAGTTGGATCGTGAAGACGTACGACTACTTCCTCTACATTGTGTCAACGCTTCCGCAGTCGGTCTGCGTGGGTACGTAGACATCACTCTACCCTCTCGTTGCTATGCATCACCATGATCTTGTGTGTGTGTAGGAAATTTTTTGAAATTACTACGAAACCCAACAGTGGCATCCGAGCCTAGGTTATTTATGTTGATGTTATATGCACGAGTAGAACACAAGTGAGTTGTGGGCGATATAAGTCATACTGCCTACCAGCATGTCATACTTTGGTTCGGCGGCATTGTTGGACGAGATGACCCGGACCAACATTACGCGTACGCTTACGCGAGACCGGTTCCCCCGACGTGCTTTGCACATGGGTGGCTTGCGGGCGACTGTCTCTCCAACTTTAGTTGAACCAAGTATGGCTACGCCCGGTCCTTGCGAAGGTTAAAATGGAGTCTATTTGACAAACTATCGTTGTGGTTTTGATGCGTAGGTGAGATTGGTTCTTGCTTAAGCCCGTAGCAGCCACGTAAAACTTGCAACAACAAAGTAGAGGACGTCTAACTTGTTTTTGCAGGGCATGTTGTGATGTGATATGGTCAAGACATGATGCTGAATTTTATTGTATGAGATGATCATGTTTTGTAACCGAGTTATCGGCAACTGGCAGGAGCCTTATGGTTGTCGTTTTATTGTATGCAATGCAATCGCGATGTAATGCTTTACTTTATTACTAAGCGGTAGTGATAGTCATGGAAGCATAAGATTGGTGAGATGACAACGATGCTACGATGGAGATCAAGGTGTCGCGCCGGTGACGATGGTGATCACGACGGTGCTTCGAAGATGGAGATCACAAGCACAAGATGATGATGGCCATATCATATCACTTATATTGATTGCATGTGATGTTTATCTTTTATGCATCTTATCTTGCTTTGATTGACGGTAGCATTATAAGATGATCTCTCACTAAATTATCAAGTGTTCTCCCTGAGTATGCACCGTTGCCAAAGTTCGTCGTGCCTAGACACCACGTGATGATCGGGTGTGATAAGCTCTACGTCCATCTACAACGGGAGCAAGCCAGTTTTTGCACACGCAGAATACTCAGGCTAAACTTGATGAGCCTAGCATATGCAGATATGGCCTCGGAACACGGAGACTGAAAGGTCGAGCGTGAATCATATAGTAGATATGATCAACATAACGATGTTCACCATTGAAAACTACTCCATCTCACGTGATGATCGGTTATGGTTTAGTTGATTTGGATCACGTGATCACTTAGAAGATTAGAGGGATGTCTATCTAAGTGGGAGTTCTTAAGTAATATGATTAATCGAACTTAAATTTATCATGAACTTAGTCCCTGATAGTATCTTGCTTGTTTATGTTGATTGTAGATAGATGGCTCGTGCTGTTATTCCGTTGAATTTTAATGCGTTCCTTGAGAAAGCAAAGTTGAAAGATGATGGAAGCAGTTACACGGACTGGGTCCGTAACTTGAGGATTATCCTCATTGCTGCACAGAAAAATTACGTCCTGGAAGCACCGCTGGGTGCCAGGCCTGCTGCTGGAGCAACACCAGATGTTATGAACGTCTGGCAGAGCAAAGCTGATGACTACTCGATAGTTCAGTGTGCCATGCTTTACGGCTTAGAATCGGGACTTCAACGACGTTTTGAACGTCATGGAGCATATGAGATGTTTCAGGAGTTGAAGTTAATATTTCAAGCAAATGCCCGGATTGAGAGATATGAAGTCTCCAATAAGTTCTATAGCTGCAAGATGGAGGAGAACAGTTCTGTCAGTGAGCATATACTCAAAATGTCTGGGTATAATAATCACTTGATTCAATTGGGAGTTAATCTTCCAAATGATTGCGTCATTGACAGAATTCTCCAATCACTGCCACCAAGCTACAAGAGCTTCATGATGAACTATAATATGCAAGGGATGAACAAGACTATTCCCGAGCTCTTCGCAATGCTGAAAGCTGCGGAGGTAGAAATCAAGAAGGATCATCAAGTGTTGATGGTCAACAAGACCACTAGTTTCAAGAAAAAGGGCAAAGAGAAGAAGAAGGGGAACTTCAAGAAGAACAGCAAACAAGTTGCTGCTCAGGAGAAGAAACCCAAGTCTGGACCTAAGCCTGAAACTGAGTGCTTCTACTGCAAGTAGACTGGTCACTGGAAGCGGAACTGCCCCAAGTATTTGGCGGATAAGAAGGATGGCAAGGTGAACAAAGGTATATGTGATATACATGTTATTGATGTGTACCTTACTAGAGCTCGCAGTAGCACCTGGGTATTTGATATTGGTTCTGTTGCTAATATTTGCAACTCGAAACAGGGACTACGGAATAAGCGGGCACTGGCAAAGGACGAGGTGACGATGCGCGTGGGAAACGGTTCCAAAGTCGATGTGATCGCGGTCGGCACGCTACCTCTACATCTACCTTCGGGATTAATATTAGACCTAAATAATTGTTATTTGGTGCCAGCGTTGAGCATGAACATTATATCTGGATCTTGTTTGATGTGAGACGGTTATTCATTTAAATCAGAGAATAATGGTTGTTCTATTTATATGAGTAATATCTTTTATGGTCATGCACCTTTAAAAAGTGGTCTATTTTTGATGAATCTCGATAGTAGTGATACACATATTCATAATGTTGAAGCCAAAAGATGCAGAGTTAATAATGAAAGTGCAACTTATTTGTGGCACTGTCGTTTAGGTCATATCGGTGTAAAGCGCATGAAGAAACTCCATACTGATGGACTTTTGGAACAACTTGATTATGAATCACTTGATTATGAATCACTTGGTACTTGCGAACCGTGCCTCATGGGCAAGATGACAAAAACACCATTCTCCGGAACTATGGAGAGAGCAACAGATTTGTTGGAGATCATACATACAGATGTATGTGGTCCGATGAATATTGAGGCTCGTGGCGGATATCGTTATTTTCTCACCTTCACAGATGACTTAAGCAGATATGGGTATGTCTACTTAATGAAACACAAGTCTGAAACATTCGAAAAGTTCAAAGAATTTCAGAGTGAAGTTGAAAATCATCGTAACAAGAAAATAAAGTTTCTACGATCTGATCGTGGAGGAGAATATTTGAGTTACGAGTTTGGTGTACATTTGAAAAATTGTGGAATAGTTTCGCAACTCACGCCACCAGGAACACCACAGCGTAATGGTGTGTCCGAACGTCATAATCGTACTTTACTAGATATGGTGCAATCTATGATGTCTCTTACTGATTTACCGCTATCACTTTGGGGATACGCTCTAGAGACGACCGCATTCACGTTAAATAGGGCACCATCAAAATCCGTTGAGACGACGCCTTATGAACTGTGGTTTGGCAAGAAACCAAAGTTGTCGTTTCTTAAAGTTTAGGGCTGCGATGCTTATGTGAAAAAGCTTCAACCTGATAAGCTCGAACCCAAATCAGAGAAATGTGTCTTCGTAGGATACCCAAAGGAGACTGTTGGGTACACCTTCTATCACAGATCCGCAGGCAAGACATTCGTTGCTAAGAATGGATCCTTTCTAGAGAAGGAGTTTCTCTCGAAAGAAGTGAGTGGGAGGAAAGTAGAACTTGACGAGGTAACTGTACCTGCTCCTTTATTGGAAAGTAGTACATCACAGAAAATTGTTTCTACGACACCTACTCCAATAAGTGAGGAAGCTAATGATGATAGTCATGAAACTTCAGATCAAGATACTACTGAACCTCGTAGATCAACCAGAGTAAGATCCGCGCCAGAGTGGTACGGTAATCCTGTTCTGGAAATCATGCTACTAGATCATGATGAACCTACGAACTATGAAGAAGCAATGGTGAGCCCAGATTCCGCAAAGTGGCTTGAAGCCATGAAATCTGAGATGGGATCCATGTATGAGAACAAAGTATGGACTTTGGTTGACTTGCCCGATGATCGGCAAGCAATTGAGAATAAATGGTCTTTAAGAAGAAGACTGACGCTGATGGTAATGTTACTGTCTACAAAGCTCGACTTGCCGTGAAAGGTTTTCGGCAAGTTCAAGGGATTGACTACGATGAGACCTTCTCACCCGTAGCGATGCTTAAGTCCGTCCGAATCATGTTAGCAATTGCCGCATTTTATGATTATGAAATTTGGCAAATGGATGTCAAAACTGCATTCCTGAATGGATTTCTGGAAGAAGAGTTGTATATGATGCAACCAGAAGGTTTTGTCGATCCAAAAGGAGCTAACAAAGTGTGCAAGCTCCAGCGATCCATTTATGGACTGGTGCAAGCCTCTCGGAGTTGGAATAAATGCTTTGATAGTGTGATCAAAGCATTTGGTTTTATACAGACTTTCGGAGAAGCCTGTATTTACAAGAAAGTGAGTGGGAGCTCTATAGCATTTCTAATATTATATGTGGATGACATATTACTAATTGGAAATGATATAGAATTTCTAGATAGCATAAAGGGATACTTGAATAAGAGTTTTTCAATGAAAGACCTCGGTGAAGCTGCTTACATATTAGGCATAAAGATCTATAGAGATAGATCAAAACGCTTAATTGGACTTTCACAAACAACATACCTTGACAAAATTTTGAAGAAGTTCAAAATGGATCAAGCAAAGAAAGGATTCTTGCCTGTGTTACAAGGTGTGAAATTGAGTAAGAATCAATGCCCGACCACTGCAGAAGATAGAGAGAATATAAAAGATGTTCCCAATGCATCAGCCATAGGATCTATCATGTATGCAATGCTGTGTACCAGACCCGATGTGTGCCTTGCTATAAGTCTAGCAGGAAGGTACCAAAGTAATCCAGGAGTGGATCACTGGACAGCGGTCAAGAACATCCTGAAATACCTGAAAAGGACTAAGGATATGTTTCTCGTATATGGAGGTGACAAAGAGCTCATCGTAAAAGGTTACGTTGATGCAAGCTTTGACACTGATCCGGACGATACTAAATCGCAAACCGGATACGTGTTTACATTAAACGGTGGAGCTATCAGTTGGTGCAGTTCTAAACAAAGCGTCGTAGCGGGATCTACATGTGAAACGGAGTACATAGCTGGTTCAGAAGCAGCGAACGAAGGAGTCTGGATGAAGGAGTTCATATCCGATCTAGGTGTCATACCTAGTGCATCGGGTCCAATGAAAATCTTTTGTGACAATACTGGTGCAATTGCCTTGGCAAAGGAATCCAGATTTCACAAGAGAACCAAGCACATCAAGAGACGCTTCAATTCCATCCGGGATCTAGTCCAGGTGGGAGACATAGAGATTTGTAAGATACATACGGATCTGAATGTCGCAGACCCGTTGACTAAGCCTCTTCCACGAGCAAAACATGATCAGCACCAAGGCTCCATGGGTGTTAGAATCATTACGGTGTAATCTAGATTATTGACTCTAGTGCAAGTGGGAGACTGAAGGAAATATGCCCTAGAGGCAATAATAAAGTTATTATTTATTTCCTTATAATCATGATATATGTTTATTATTCATGCTAGAATTGTATTAACCAGAAACATAATACATGTGTGAATACATAGACAAATAAAGTGTCACTAGTATGCCTCTACTTGACTAGCTCGTTAATCAAAGATGGTTATGTTTCCTAACCATGAACAATGAGTTGTCATTTGATTAACGGGATCACATCATTAAGAGAATGATCTGATTGACATGACCCATTCCATTAGCTTAGCACCCGATCGTTTAGTATGTTGCTATTGCTTTCTTCATGACTTATACATGTTCCTATAACTATGAGATTATGCAACTCCTGTTTACCGGAGGAACACTTTGGGTACTACCAAACGTCACAACGTAACTGGGTGATTATAAAGGAGTACTACAGGTGTCTCCAAAGGTACATGTTGGGTTGGCGTATTTCGAGATTAGGTTTTGTCACTCCGATTGTCGGAGAGGTATCTCTGGGCCCTCTCGGTAATGCACATCACATAAGCCTTGCAAGCATTGCAACTAATGAGTTAGTTGCGAGATGATGTATTACAGAACGAGTAAAGAGACTTGCCGGTAATGAGATTGAACTAGGTATTGGATACCGACGATCGAATCTCGGGAAAGTAACATACCAATGACAAAAGGGAACAACGTATGTTGTTATGCGGTCTGACCGATAAAGATCTTCGTAGAATATGTAGGAGCCAATATGGGCATCTAGGTCCCGCTATTGGTTATTGACCGGAGACGTGTCTCGGTCATGTCTACATTGTTCTCGAACCCGTAGGGTCCGCACGCTTAAGGTTACGATGACAGTTATATTATGAGTTTATGCATTTTGATGTACCGAAGGTTGTTCGGAGTCTCGGATGTGATCACAGACATGACGAGGAGTCTCGAAATGGTCGAGACGTAAAGATTGATATATTGGAAGCCTATGTTTGGATATCGGAAGTGTTCCGGGTGAAATCGGGATTTTACCGGAGTACCGGGAAGGTTACCGGAACCCCCCGGGAGCTAAATGGGCCATGATGGGCCTTAGTGGAAAAGAGAAGAGGCAGCCCTACGTGGGCTGCGTGCCTCCCCCTTCCCCTAGTCCTATTAGGACTAGGAGAGGTGGCCGGCCCCTCTCTCTCTTTTCCCCCTCCGCGAATCCTATTCCAACTAGGATTGGGGAGGGGGGGGGGGAATCCTACTCCCTGAGGGAGTAGGACTCTCCTGGCGCGCCACACCTTGGCCGGCCAGCCTCCCCCCTCTAGTCCTTTATATACTGAGGCAGAGGCACCCTAGAACACACAAGTTGATCCACGCGATCTATTCCTTAGCCGTGTGCGGTGCCCCCAGCCACCATATTCCTCGATAATACTGTAGCGGAGTTTAGGCGAAGCCCTGGTGCTGTAGTACATCAAGATCATCACCACACCGTCGTGCTGACGGAACTCTTCCCCGACACTTTGCTGGATCGGAGTCTGGGGATCGTCATCGAGCTGAACGTGTGCTCGAACTCGGAGGTGCCGTAGTTTCGGTGCTTGATCGGTTGGATCGTGAAGACGTACGACTACTTCTTCTACGTTGTGTCAACGCTTCCGCAGTCGGTCTGCGTGGGTACATAGACAATACTCTCCCCTCTCGTTGCTATGCATCACCATGATCTTGTGTGTGCGTAGGAAATTTTTTGAAATTACTACGAAACCCAACAGGGGCACCCCGACCCACTGTAGTAGACGTCCACCAAGACCTCGCCGCCCGCGCGGCCGAAGTCGCGGACCACCAGCACCCACGGTCGTCGCCCACAGAGGCAACACCGTCCACACCACCCGAGGCCGCTGCCCCGTCATCCACCCACCGCACACATCCCGTCGAAGCATGGAGAAAGACCCACACCGCCACCACCAGGTATCGCCACACCGCGTCCCAAGCCGGTCAGGACGAGGCAGGGCCACGCTGGCCAGATCCGGGCGGACTCGGCGAACTCCGACCCACCGGCCGCTAGATCGGAGGGGCGCCCCGATCCAGGGCCGAGTGTGACGCCTGAATAATTAGACTACAGTAATTCCCTGCTAATGATTGTTGAGGAACATAGTAATTTCAAAATTTTCCTACGCACACACAAGATCATGGTGATGCATAGCAACGAGAGGGGAGAGTGTAGTCTATGTACCCTCGTAGACCGACAGCGGCAGCGTTATGACAACGCGGTTGATGTAGTCGTACGTCTTCACGGCCCGACCGATCAAGCACCGAAACTACAGCACCTCCGAGTTCTAGCACACGTTCAGCTCGATGACGATCCCCGAACTCCGATCCAGCAAAGTGTCGGGGAAGAGTTCCGTCAGCACGACGACGCGGTGACGATCTTGATGTTCTACTATCGCAGGGCTTCGCCTAAGCACCACTACAATATTATCGAGGACAATGGTGGAGGGGGGCACCGCACACGGCTAAGAAAACGATCTTGAAGATCAACTTGTGTGTCTAGAGGTGCCCCCCTGCCCCCGTATATAAAGGAGCAAGGGGGCAGGCCAGCCGGCCCTTGGGGCGCGCCAAGGAGGAGGAGTCCTCCTCCTAGTAGGAGTAGGACTCCCCTCTTTCCTACTCCTACTAGGAGGGGGAAAGGAAGGGGGAGAGGGAGAAGGAAAGGGGGGCGCCGCCTCCCCTCTCCTAGTCCAATTCGGACCAGAGGGGGAGGGGGCGCGCGGCCCACCCTGGCCGCCCCTCTCTCTCTCCACTAGGGCCCATAAAGCCCATTACTTCTCCCGGGGGGGTTTCGGTAACCCTCCGGCACTCCAGTTTTCTCCGTAATCACCCGGAACACTTCTGGTGTCCGAATATAGCCGTCCAATATATCAATCTTTATGTCTCGACCATTTTGAGACTCCTCGTCATGTCCGTGATCACATCCGGGACTCTCAACAAACTTCGGTACATCAAAATATATAAACTCATAATGAAACTGTCATCGTAACGTTAAGCGTGCGGACCCTACGGGTTTGAGAACAATGTAGACATGACCGAGACATGTCTCTGGTCAATAACCAAGAGCAGAACCTGGATGCTCATATTGGCTCCCACATATTCTACGAAGATCTTTTATCAGTCAGACCGCATAACAACATACTTTGTTCTCTTTGTCATCGGTATGTTACTTGCCCGAGATTCGATCGTCGGTATCTCAATACCTAGTTTAATCTCGTTACTGGCAAGTCTCTTTACTCGTTTCGTAATACATCATCTCGCAACTAACTCATTAGTTGCAATGCTTGCAAGGCTTATGTGATGTGCATTAGGGCCCAGAGATACCTCTCCGACAATCGGAGTGACAAATCCTAATCTCGAAATACGCCAACCCAACATGTACCTTTGGAGACACCTGTAGAGCTCCTTTATAATCACCCAGTTACGTTGTGACGTTTGGTAGCACACAAAGTGTTCCTTAGGCAAACGGGAGTTGCATAATCTCATAGTCATAGGAACATGTATAAGTCATGAAGAAAGCAATAGCAACATACTAAACAATCGGGTGCTAAGCTAATGGAATGGGTCATGTCAATCACATCATTCTTCTAATGATGTGATCCCGTTAATCAAATGACAACACATGTCTATGGTTAGGAAACATAACCATCTTTGATTAACGAGCTAGTCAACTAGAGGCACACTAGTGACGTTTAGTTTGTCTATGTATTCACACAAGTATTATGTTTCGGATAATACAATTCTAGCATGAATAATAAACATTTATCATGATATAAGGAAATAAATAATAACTTTATTATTGCCTCTAGGGCATATTTCCTTCAGTCTCCCACTTGCACTAGAGTCAATAATCTAGATTTACACAGTAATGATTCTAACACCCATGGAGCTTTGGTGTTGATCCTGTTTTGCTCGTGGAAGAGGCTTAGTCAACGGGTCTGCTACATTCAGATCCATATGTATCTTGCAAATCTCTATGTCTCCCACCTGGACTAGATCCCGGATGGAATTGAAGCGTCTCTTGATGTGTTTGGTTCTCTTGTGAAATCTGGATTCCTTTGCCAAGGCAATTGCACCAGTGTTGTCACAAAAGATTTTCATTGGACCCGATGCACTAGGTATGACACCTAGATCGGATATGAACTCCTTCATCCAGACTCCTTCGTTTGCTGCTTCCGAAGCAGCTATGTACCCCGCTTCACATGTAGATCCCGCCACAACGCTTTGTTTAGAACTGCACCAACTGACAGCTCCACCGTTTAATGTAAACACGTATCCGGTTTGCGATTTAGAATCGTCCGGATCAGTGTCAAAGCTTGCATCAACGTAACCATTTACGATGAGCTCTTTGTCACCTCCATATACGAGAAACATATCCTTAGTCCTTTTCAGGTATTTCAGGATGTTCTTGACCGCTGTCCAGTGATCCACTCCTGGATTACTTTGGTACCTCCCTGCTAGACATATAGCAAGACATACATCAGGTCTGGTACACAACATTGCATACATGATAGAGCCTATGGCTGAAGCATAGGGAACATCTTTCATTTTCTCTCTATCTTCTGCAGTGGTCGGGCATTGAGTCTTACTCAATTTCACACCTTGTAACACAGGCAAGAATCCTTTCTTTGCTTGATCCATTTTGAACTTCTTCAAAATTTTGTCAAGGTATGTGCTTTGTGAAAGTCCAATTAAGCATCTTGATCTATCTCTATAGATCTTAATGCCCAATATGTAAGCAGCTTCACCGAGGTCTTTCATTGAAAAACTCTTATTCAAGTATCTCTATGCTATCCAGAAATTCTATATCATTTCCGATTAGTAATATGTCATCTACATATAATATCAGAAATGCTACAGAGCTCCCACTCACCTTTTTGTAAATACAGGCTTCTCCAAAAGTCTGTACAAAACCAAATGCTTTGATCACATTATCAAAGCATTTATTCCAACTCTGAGAGACTTGCACCAGTCCATAAATGGATCGCTGGAGCTTGCACACTTTGTTAGCTCCCTTTGGATCGACAAAACCTTCCGGCTGAATCATATACAACTCTTCTTCCAGAAATCCATTCAGGAATGCAGTTTTGACATCCATTTGCCCAATTTCATAATCATAAAATGCGGCAATTGCTAACATGATTCAGACAGACTTAAGCATCGCTACGAGTGAGAAGGTCTCATCGTAGTCAACCCCTTGAACTTGTCGAAAACCTTTTGCGACAAGTCGAGCTTTGTAGACAGTAGCATTACCGTCAGCGTCAGTCTTCTTCTTGAAGATCCATTTATTCTCAATTGCTTGCCGATCTTTGGGCAAGTCAACCAAAGTCCATACTTTGTTCTCATACATGGATCCCATCTCAGATTTCATGGCTTCAAGCCATTTTGCGGAATCTAGGCTCACCATCGCTTCTTCATAGTTCGTAGGTTCATCATGATCTAGTAGCATGACTTCCAGAACAAGATTAACGCACCACTCTGGTGCAGATCTTACTTTGGTTGATCTACGAGGTTCAGTAGTAACTTGTTCTGAAGTTTCATGATCATCATCATTAGCTTCCTCACTAATTGGTGTAGGTGTCATAGAAACCGGTTTCTATGATGTACTACTTTCCAATAAGGGAGCAGGTACAGTTACCTCATCAAGTTCTACTTTTCTCCCACTCACTTCTTTCGAGAGAAACTCCTTCTCTAGAAAGTTTCTGAATTTAGCAACAAAAGTCTTTCCTTCGGATCTGTGATAGAAGGTGTATCCAATAGTTTCTTTTGGATATCCTATGAAGACACATTTCTCTGATTTGGGTTCGAGCTTATCAGGTTGAAGCTTTTTCACATAAGCATCGTAGCCCCAAACTTACAGAAACGACAACTTTGGTTTCTTGCCAAACCACAGTTCATAAGGCGTCGTCTCAACGGATTTTGATGGTGCCCTGTTTAACGTGAATGCGGCCGTCTCTAAAGCATAACCCCAAAACGATAGCGGTAAATCAGTAAGAGACATCATAGATCGCACCATATCTAGTAAAGTACGATTACGACGTTCGGACACACCATTACGCTGTGGTGTTCCGGGTGGCATGAGTTGCGAAACTATTCCGCATTGTTTCAAATGTACACCAAACTCGTAACTCAAATATTCTCCTCCACGATCAGATCGTAAGAATTTTATTTTCTTGTTACGATGATTTTCAACTTCACTCTGAAATTCTTTGAACTTTTCAAATGTTTCAGACGTATGTTTCATTAAGTAGATATACCCATATCTGCTTAAGTCATCTGTGAAGGTGAGAAAATAACGATATCCGCCACGAGCCTCAACATTCATCGGACCACATACATCTGTATGTATGATTTCCAACAAATCTGTTGCTCTCTCCATAGTACCGGAGAACGGTGTTTTGGTCATCTTGCCCATAAGGCACGGTTCGCAAGTACCAAGTGATTCATAATCAAGTGGTTCCAAAAGTCCATCAGTATGGAGTTTCTTCATGCGCTTTACACCGATATGACCTAAACGGCAGTGCCACAAATAAGTTGCACTATCATTATCAACTCTGCATCTCTTGGCTTCAACATTATGAATATGTGTGTCACTACTATCGAGATTTAATACGAATAGACCACTCTACAAGGGTGCATGACCATAAAAGATATTACTCATATAAATAGAACAACCATTATTCTCTGATTTAAATGAATAACCGTCTCGCATTAAACAAGATCCAGATATAATGTTCATGCTCAACGCTGACACCAAATAACAATTATTTAGGTGTAATACTAATCCCGAAGGTAGATGTAGAGGTAGCGTGCCGACCGCGATCACATCGACTTTGGAACCATTTCCCACGCGCACCATCACCTCATCCTTAGCCAATCTTCGCTTAATCCGTAGTCCCTGTTTCGAGTTGCAAATATTAGCAACAAAACCAGTATCAAATACCCAGGTGCTACTGTGAGCATTAGTAAGGTACACATCAATAACATGTATATCATATATACCTTTGTTCACCTTGCCATCCTTCTTATCCGCCAAATACTTGGGGCAATTCCGCTTCCAGTGACCAGTCTGCTTGCAGTAGAAGCACTCAGTTTCAGGCTTAGGTCCAGATTTGGGTTTCTTCTCCTGCGCAACAACTTGCTTGCTGTTCCTTTTGAAGTTTCCCTTCTTCTTCCCTTTGCCCTTTTTCTTGAAACTAGTGGTCTTGTTGACCATCAACACTTGATGCTCCTTCTTGATTTCTACCTCCGCAGCTTTCAGCATTGCGAAGAGCTCGGGAATTGTCTTAACCATCCCTTGCATATTATAGTTCATCACGAAGCTCTTGTAGCTAGGTGGAAGTGATTGGAGAATTCTGTCAATGACGCAATCATCTCGAAGATTAACTCCCAATTGAATCAAGGGATTATTATACATTTTGAGTATATGCTCACTGACAGAACTATTCTCCTCCATCTTGCAACTATAGAACTTATTGGAGACTTCATATCTCTCAATTCGGGCATTTGCTTGAAATATTAACTTGAACTCCTGGAACATCTCATATGCTCTATGACGTTCAAAACGTCGTTGAAGTCCCGATTCTAAGTCGTAAAGCATGGCACACTGAACTATTGAGTAGTCATCAGCTTTGCTCTGCCAGACGTTCATAACATCTGGTGTTGCTCCAGCAGCAGGCCTGCCACCCAGCGGTGCTTCCAGGACATAATTCTTCTGTGCAGCAACGAGGATAATCCTCAAGTTACGGACCCAATCCGTGTAATTGCTACCATCATCTTTCAACTTTGCTTTCTCAAGGAACGCATTAAAATTCAACGGAACAACAGCACGGGCCATCTATCTACAATCAAACATAAACAAGCAAGATACTATCAGCTACTAAGTTCATGATAAATTTAAGTTCAATTAATCATATTACTAAAGAACTCCCACTTAGATAGACATCCCTCTAATCCTCTAAGTGGTCACGTGATCCAAATCAACTAAACCATGTCCGATCATCACGTGAGATGGAGTAGTTTCATTGGTGAACATCACTATGTTGATCATATCTACTATATGATTCACGCTCGACCTTTCGGTCTCCATGTTCCGAGGCCATATCTGTATATGCTTGGCTCGTCAAGTATAACCTGAGTATTCCGCGTGTGCAACTGTTTTGCACCCGTTGTATTTGAACGTAGAGCCTATCACACCCGATCATCACGTGGTGTCTCAGCACGAAGAACTTTCGCAATGGTGCATACTCAGGGAGAACACTTCTTGATAATTAGTGAGAGATCATCTTAAAATGCTACCATCAATCAAAGCAAGATAAGATGCATAAAAGATAAACATCACATGCAATCAATATAAGTGATATGATATGGCCATCATCATCTTGTGCTTGCGATCTCCATCTTCGAAGCACCATCATGATCACCATCGTTACCGGCGCGGCACCTTGATCTCCATCGTAGCATCATTGTCGTCTCGCCAATCTTATGCTTCTATGACTATCGCTACCGCTTAGTGATAAAGTAAAGTATTACAGGGCGATTGCATTGCATACAATAAAGCGACAACCATATGGCTCCTGCCAGTTGCCGATAACTCGGTTACAAAACATGATCATCTCATACAATAAAATTTAGCATCATGTCTTGACCAAATCACATCACAACATGCCCTGCAAAAACAAGTTAGACGTCCTCTACTTTGTTTGTTGTAAGTTTTACGTGGCTGCTACGGGCTTAAGCAAGAACCAATCTTACCTACGCATCAAAAACCACAACGATAGTTTGTCAAGTTGGTGCTGTTTTAACCTTCGCAAGGATCGGGCGTAGCCACACTCGGTTCAACTAAAGTTGGAGAAACTGACACCCGCCAGCCACCTGTGTGCAAAGCACGTCGATAGAACCAGTCTCGCGTAAGCGTACACGTAATGTCGGTCCGGGCCGCTTCATCCAACAATACCGCCGAACCAAAGTATGACATGCAGGTAAGCAGTATGACTTATATCACCCACAACTCACTTGTGTTCTACTCGTGCACAACATCAACACATAAAACCAGGCTCGGATGCCACTGATGGGGAACGTAGTAATTTCAAAATTTTCCTACGCACACACAAGATCATGGTGATGCATAGCAACGAGAGGGGAGAGTGTACTCTATGTACCCTCGTAGACCGACAACGGAAGCATTATGATAATGCGGTTGATGTAGTCGTACCTCTTCACAGCCCGATCGATCAAGCACCAAAACTACGGCACCTCCGAGTTCTAGCACACGTTCAGCTTGATGACGATCCCCGGACTCTGATCCAGCAAAGTGTCGGGGAAGAGTTCCGTTAGCACGACGGCGTGGTGACGATCTTGATGTTCTACTGTCGCAGGGCTTCGCCTAAGCACCACTACAATATTATCGAGGACTATGGTGGAGGGGGGCACCGCACACGGCTAAGAAACGATCTTGAAGATCAACTTGTGTGTCTAGAGGTGCCCCCCTGCCCCCGTATATAAAGGAGCAAGGGGGGAGGCCGGCCGGCCCTTGGGGCGCGCCAAGGTGGAGGAGTCCTCCTCCTAGTAGGAGTAGGACTCCCCTCTTTCCTACTCCTACTAGGAGGGGGAAAGGAAGGGGGAGAGGGAGAAGGAAAGGGGGGCGCCGCCCCCCTCTCCTAGTTCAATTCGGACCAGAGGGGGAGGGGGCGCGCGGCCCACCCTGGCCACCCCTCTCTCTCTCCACTAGGGCCCATAAAGCCCATTACTTCTCCCGGGGGGTTCCGGTAACCCTCCGGCACTCCGGTTTTCTCCGAAATCACCCGGAACACTTCCGGTGTCCGAATATAGCCGTCCAATATATCAATCTTTATGTCCCGACCATTTCGAGACTCCTCGTCATGTCCGTGATCACATCTGGGACTCTGAACAAACTTCGGTACATCAAAATATATTAACTCATAATGAAACTGTCATCGTAACGTTAAGCATGCGGACCCTACGGGTTCGAGAACAATGTAGACATGACCGAGACATGTCTCCGGTTAATAACCAATAGCGGAACCTGGATGCTCATATTGGCTCCCACATATTCTACGAAGATCTTTTATCGGTCAGACCGCATAACAACATACTTTGTTCCCTTTGTCATCGGTATGTTACTTGCCCGAGATTCGATCGTCGGTATCTCAATACCTAGTTCAATCTCGTTACCGGCAAGTCTCTTTACTCGTTTCGTAATACATCATCTCGCAACTAACTCATTAGTTGCAATGCTTGCAAGGCTTATGTGATGTGCATTACCGAGAGGGCCCAGAGATACCTCTCCGACAATCGGAGTGACAAATCCTAATCTCGAAATACGCCAACCCAACATCTACCTTTGGAGACACCTGTAGAGCTCCTCTATAATCACCCAGTTACATTGTGACGTTTGGTAGCACACAAAGTGTTCCTCCGGCAAACGGGAGTTGCATAATCTCATAGTCATAGGAACATGTATAAGTCATGAAGAAAGCAATAGCAACATACTAAACGATCGGGTGCTAAGCTAATGGAATGGGTCATGTCAATCACATCATTCTCCTAATGATGTGATCCCGTTAATCAAATGACAACACATGTCTATGGTTAGGAAACATAACAATCTTTGATTAACGAGCTAGTCAACTAGAGCACACTAGTGACGTTTAGTTTGTCTATGTATTCACACAAGTATTATGTTTCGGATAATACAATTCTAGCATGAATAATAAACATTTATCATGATATAAGGAAATAAATAATAGCTTTATTATTGCCTCTAGGGCATATTTCCTTCAGTCTCCCACTTGCACTAGAGTCAATAATCTAGATTTACACAGTAATGATTCTAACACCCATGGAGCTTTGGTGTTGATCCTGTTTTGCTCATGGAAGAGGCTTAGTCAACGGGTCTGCTACATTCAGATCCATATGTATCTTGCAAATCTCTATGTCTCCCACCTGGACTTGATCCCGGATGGAATTGAAGCATCTCTTGATGTGTTTGGTTCTCTTGTGAAATCTGGATTCCTTTGCCAAGGCAATTGCACCAGTATTGTCACAAAAGATTTTCGTTGGACCCGATGCACTAGGTATGACACCTAGATCGGATATGAACTCCTTCATCCAGACTCCTTCGTTTGCTGCTTCCGAAGCAGCTATGTACTCCGCTTCACATGTAGATCCCGCCACAACGCTTTGTTTAGAACTGCACCAACTGACAGCTCCACCGTTTAATGTAAACACGTATCCGGTTTGCGATTTAGAATCATCCGGATCAGTGTCAAATCTTGCATCAACGTAACCATTTACGATGAGCTCTTTGTCACCTCCATATACGAGAAACATATCCTTAGTCCTTTTCAGGTATTTCAGGATGTTCTTGACCACTGTCCAGTGATCCACTCCTTGATTACTTTGGTACCTCCCTGCTAGACTTATAGGAAGACATACATCAGGTCTGGCACACAGCATTGCATACATGATAGAGCCTATGGCTGAAGCATAGGGAACATCTTTCATTTTCTCTCTATCTTCTGAAGTGGTCGGGCATTGAGTCTTACTCAATTTCACACCTTGTAACACAGGCAAGAATCCTTTCTTTGCTTGATCCATTTTGAACTCAAAATTTTGTCAAGGTATGTGCTTTGTGAAAGTCGAATTAAGCGTCTTGATCTATCTCTATAGATCTTAATGCCCAATATGTAAGCAGCTTCACCGAGGTCTTTCATTGAAAAACTCTTATTCAAGTATCCCTTTATGCTATCCAGAAATTCTATATCATTTCCGATTAGTAATATGTCATCTACATATAATATTAGAAATGCTACAGAGCTCCCACTCACCTTTTTGTAAATACAGGCTTCTCCAAAAGTCTGTACAAAACCAAATGCTTTGATCACATTATCAAAGCGTTTATTCCAACTCCGAGAGGCTTGCACCAGTCCATAAATGGATCGCTGGAGCTTGCACACTTTGTTAGCTCCCTTTGGATCGACAAAACCTTCCGGCTGCATCATATACAACTCTTCTTCTAGAAATCCATTCAGGAATGCAGTTTTGACATCCATTTGCCCAATTTCATAATCATAAAATGCAGCAATTGCTAACATGATTCAAACAGACTTAAGCATCGCTACGAGTGAGAAGGTCTCATCGTAGTCGATCCCTTGAACTTGTCAAAAACCTTTTCTGACAAGTCGAGCTTTATAGACAGTAACATTACCGTCAGCGTCAGTCTTCTTCTTGAAGATCCATTTATTCTCAATTGCTTGCCGATCTTTGGGCAAGTCAACCAAAGTCCATACTTTGTTCTCATACATGGATCCCATCTCAGATTTCATGGCTTCAAGCCATTTTGCGGAATCTGGGCTCACCATCGCTTCTTCATAGTTCGTAGGTTCATCATGATCTAGTAGCATGACTTCCAGAACAGGATTACCGTACCACTCTGGTGCGGATCTTACTCTGGTTGATCTACGAGGTTTAGTAGTAACTTGTTCTGATGTTTCATGATCATCATCATTAGCTTCCTCACTAATTGGTGTAGGTGTCACAGAAACCGGTTTCTGTGATGTACTACTTTCCAATAAGGGAGCAGGTACAGTTACCTCATCAAGTTCTACTTTCCTCCCACTCACTTCTTTCGAGAGAAACTCCTTCTCTAGAAAGTTTCTGAATTTAGCAACAAAAGTCTTGCCTTCGGATCTGTGATAGAAGGTGTATCCAATAGTTTCTTTTAGATATCCTATGAAGACACATTTCTCTGATTTGGGTTCGAGCTTATCAGGTTGAAGCTTTTTCACATAAGCATCGCAGCCCCAAACTTTCAGAAACGACAACTTTGGTTTCTTGCCAAACCATAGTTCATAAGGCGTCGTCTCAACGGATTTTGATGGTGCCCTATTTAACGTGAATGCGTCCGTCTCTAAAGCATAACCCCAAAACGATAGCGGTAAATCAGTAAGGGACATCATAGATCACACCATATCTAGTAAAGTACGATTACGACATTCAGACACACCATTATGCTGTGGTGTTCTGGGTGGCATGAGTTGCGAAACTATTCCGCATTGTTTCAAATGTACACCAAACTCGTAACTCAAATATTCTCCTCCACGATCAGATCGTAGGAATTTTATTTTCTTGTTACGATGATTTTCAACTTCACTCTGAAATTCTTTGAACTTTTCAAATGTTTTAGACTGATGTTTCATTAAGTAGATATACCCATATCTTCTCAAGTCATCTGTGAAGGTGAGAAAATAACGATATCCGCCACGAGCCTCAACATTCATCGGACCACATACATCTGTATGTATGATTTCCAACAAATCTGTTGCTCTCTCCATAGTACCGGAGAACGGTGTTTTGGTCATCTTGCCCATAAGGCACGGTTCGCAAGTACCAAGTGGTTCATAATCAAGTGGTTCCAAAAGTCCATCAGTATGGAGTTTCTTCATGCGCTTTACACCGATATGACCTAAACGGCAGTGCCACAAATAAGTTGCACTATCATTATCAACTCTTTATCTTTTGGCTTCAACATTATGAATATGTGTGTCACTACTATCGAGATTTAATAAGAATAGACCACTCTACAAGGGTGCATGACCATAAAAGATATTACTCATATAAATAGAACAACCATTATTCTCTGATTTAAATGAATAACCGTCTTGCATTAAACAAGATCCAGATATAATGTTCATGCTCAATGCTGACACCAAATAACAATTATTTAGGTCTAATACTAATCCCGAAGGTAGATGTAGAGGTAGCGTGCCGACCGTGATCACATCGACTTTGGAACCATTTCCCACGCGCATCGTCACCTTATCCTTAGCCAATCTTCGCTTAATCCGTAGTCCCTGTTTCGAGTTGCAAATATTAGCAACAAAACCAGTATCAAATACCCAGGTGCTACTGCGAGCATTAGTAAGGTACACATCAATAACATGTATATCATATATACCTTTGTTCACCTTGCCATCCTTCTTATCCGCCAAATACTTGGGGCAGTTCCGCTTCCAGTGACCAGTCTGCTTGCAGTAGAAGCACTCAGTTTCAGGCTTAGGTCCAGATTTGGGTTTCTTCTCCTGCGCAACAACTTGCTTGCTGTTCCTTTTGAAGTTTCCCTTCTTCTTCCCTTTGCCCTTTTTCTTGAAACTAGTGGTCTTGTTGACCATCAACACTTGATGCTCCTTCTTGATTTCTACCTCCGCAGCTTTCAGCATTGCGAAGAGCTCGGGAATTGTCTTAACCATCCCTTGCATATTATAGTTCATCACGAAGCTCTTGTAGCTAGGTGGAAGTGATTGGAGAATTTTGTCAATGACGCAATCATCTCGAAGATTAACTCCCAATTGAATCAAGTGATTAGTATATGCTCACTGACAGAACTATTCTCCTCCATCTTGCAGCTATAGAACTTATTGGAGACTTCATATCTCTCAATTCGGGCATTTGCTTGAAATATTAACTTCAACTCCTGGAACATCTCATATGCTCTATGACGTTCAAAACGTCGTTGAAGTCCCGATTCTAAGTCGTAAAGCATGGCACACTAAACTATTGAGTAGTCATCAGCTTTGCTCTGCCAGACGTTCATAACATCTGGTGTTGCTCCAGCAGCAGGCCTGGCACCCAGCGGTGCTTCCAGGACATAATTCTTCTGTGCAGCAATGAGGATAATCCTCAAGTTACGGACCTAATCCGTGTAATTGCTACCATCATCTTTCAACTTTGCTTTCTCAAGGAACGCATTAAAATTCAACGGAACAACAGCACAGGCCATCTATCTACAATCAAACATAAACAAGCAAGATACTATCAGGTACTAAGTTCATGATAAATTTAAGTTCAATTAATCATATTACTAAAGAACTCCCACTTAGATAGACATCCCTCTAATCCTCTAAGTGATCACGTGATCCAAATCAACTAAACCATGTCCGATCATCACGTGAGATGGAGTAGTTTCATTGGTGAACATCACTATGTTGATCATATCTACTATATGATTCACGCTCGACCTTTCGGTCTCCGTGTTCTGAGGCCATATCTGTATATGCTTGGCTCGTCAAGTATAACCTGAGTATTCCACGTGTGCAACTGTTTTGCACCCGTTGTATTTGAACGCAGAGCCTATCACACCCGATCATCACGTGGTGTCTCAGCACGAAGAACTTTCGCAACGGTGCATACTCAGGGAGAACACTTCTTGATAATTAGTGAGAGATCATCTTAAAATGCTACCGTCAATCAAAGCAAGATAAGATGCATAAAAGATAAACATCACATGCAATCAATATAAGTGATATGATATGGCCATCATCATCTGGTGCTTGCGATCTCCATCTTCGAAGCACCGTCATGATCACCATCGTTACCGGCGCGACACCTTAATCTCCATCGTAGCACCATTGTCGTCTCGCCAATCTTATGCTTCTACGACTATCGCTACCGCTTAGTGATAAAGTAAAGCATTATAGGGCGATTGCATTGCATACAATAAAGCGACAACCATATGGGTCCTGCCAGTTGCCGATAACTCGGTTACAAAACATGATCATCTCATACAATAAAATTTAGCATCATGTCTTGACCATATCACATCACAACATGCCCTGCAAAAACAAGTTAGACGTCCTCTACTTTGCTTGTTGTAAGTTTTACGTGGCTGCTGCGGGCTTAAGCAAGAACCAATCTAACCTACGCATCAAAAACCACAACGATAGTTTGTCAACTTGGTCCTGTTTTAACCTTCGCAAGGATCGAGCATAGACACACTCGGTTCAACTAATGTTGGAGAAACTGACACCTGCCAGCCACCTGTGTGCAAAGCACGTCGGTAGAACCAATCTCGCGTAAGCGTACACGTAATGTCGGTCCGGGCCGCTTCATCCAACAATACCGCCGAACCAAAGTATGACATGCTGGTGAGCAGTATGACTTATATCGCCCACAACTCACTTGTGTTCTACTTGTGCACAACATCAACGCATAAAACCAGGCTCGGATGCCACTGATGGGGAACGTAGTAATTTCAAAATTTTCCTACGCACACACAAGATCATGGTGATGCATAGCAACGAGAGGGGAGAGTGTAGTCTATGTACCCTCGTAGACCGACAACGGAAGCGTTATGACAACGCGGTTGATGTAGTCGTACGTCTTCACAGCCCGACCGATCAAGCACCGAAACTACGGCACCTCCGAGTTCTAGCACACGTTCAGCTCGATGACGATCCCCGGACTCCGATCCAGCAAAGTGTCGGGGAAGAGTTCCGTTAGCACGACGGCGTGGTGACGATCTTGATGTTCTACTGTCGCAGGGTTTCGCCTAAGCACCACTACAATATTATCGAGGACTATGGTGGAGGGGGGCACCGAGCACGGCTAAGAAAACGATCTTGAAGATCAACTTGTGTGTCTAGAGGTGCCCCCCTGCCCCTGTATATAAAGGAGCAAGGGGGGAGGCTGGCCGGCCCTTGGGGCGCGCCAAGGAGGAGGAGTCCTCCTCCTAGTAGGAGTAGGACTCCCCTCTTTCCTACTCCTACTAGGAGGGGGAAAGGAAGGGGGAGAGGGAGAAGGAAAGGGGGGCGCCGCCCCCCCTCTCCTAGTCCAATTCGGACCAGAGGGGGAGGGGGCGCGCAGCCCACCCTGGCCGCCCCTCTCTCTCTCCACTAGGGCCCATAAAGCCCATTACTTCTCCTGGGGGGTTCCGGTAACCCTCCGGCACTCCGGTTTTCTCCGAAATCACCCGGAACACTTCCGGTGTCCGAATATAGCCGTCCAATATATCAATCTTTATGTCTCGACCATTTCGAGACTCCTCGTCATGTCCGTGATCACATCTGGGACTCCGAACAAACTTCGGTACATCAAAATATATAAACTCATAATGAAACTGTCATCGTAACGCTAAGCGTGCGGACCCTACGGGTTCGAGAACAATGTAGACATGACTGAGACATGTCTCCGATCAATAACCAATAGCGGAACCTGGATGCTCATATTGGCTCCCACATATTCTACGAAGATCTTTTATCTGTCAGACCGCATAACAACATACTTTGTTCCCTTTGTCATCGGTATGTTACTTGCCCAAGATTCGATCGTCGGTATCTCAATACCTAGTTCAATCTCGTTACCGGCAAGTCTCTTTACTCGTTTCGTAATACATCATCTCGCAACTAACTCATTAGTTGCAATTCTTGCAAGGCTTATGTGATGTGCATTACCGAGAGGGCCCAGAGATACCTCTCCGACAATCGGAGTGACAAATCCTAATCTCGAAATACGCCAACCCAACATGTACGTTTGGAGACACCTGTAGAGCTCCTTTATAATCACCCAGTTACGTTGTGACGTTTGGTAGCACACAAAGTGTTACTCCGGCAAATGGGAGTTGCATAATCTCATAGTCATAGGAACATGTATAAGTCATGAAGAAAGCAATAGCAACATACTAAACGATCGGGTGCTAAGCTAATGGAATGGGTCATGTCAATCGAATCATTCTCCTAATGATGTGATCCCGTTAATCAAATGACAACACATGTCTATGGTTAGGAAACATAACCATCTTTGATTAACGAGCTAGTCAACTAGAGCACACTAGTGACGTTTAGTTTGTCTCTGTATTCACACAAGTATTATGTTTCGGATAATACAATTCTAGCATGAATAATAAACATTTATCATGATATAAGGAAATAAATAATAGCTTTATTATTGTCTCTAGGGCATATTTCCTTCAGTCTCCCACTTGCACTAGAGTCAATAATCTAGATTTACACAGTAATGATTCTAACACCCATGGAGCTTTGGTGTTGGTCCTGTTTTGCTCATGGAAGAGGCTTAGTCAACGGGTCTGCTACATTCAGATCGATATGTATCTTGCAAATCTCTATGTCTCCCACCTGGACTAGATCCCGGATGGAATTGAAGCATCTCTTGATGTGTTTGGTTCTCTTGTGAAATCTGGATTCCTTTGCCAAGGCAATTGCACCAGTATTATCACAAAAGATTTTCATTGGACCCGATGCACTAGGTATGACACCTAGATCGGATATGAACTCCTTCATCCAGACTCCTTCGTTTGCTGCTTCCGAAGCAGCTATGTACTCCGCTTCACATGTAGATCCCGCCACAACGCTTTGTTTAGAACTACACCAACTGACAGCTCCACCGTTTAATGTAAACACGTATCCGGTTTGCGATTTAGAATCGTCCGGATCAGTGTCAAAGCTTGCATCAACATAACCATTTACGATGAGCTCTTTGTCACCTCCATATATGAGAAACATATCCTTAGTCCTTTTCAGGTATTTCAGGATGTTCTTGACCACTGTCCAGTGATCCACTCCTGGATTACTTTGGTACCTCCCTGCTAGACTTATAGCAAGACATACATCAGGTCTGGTACACAACATTGCATACATGATAGAGCCTATGGCTGAAGCATAGGGAACATCTTTCATTTTCTCTCTATCTTCTGCAGTGGTCGGGCATTGAGTCTTACTCAATTTCACACCTTGTAACACAGGCAAGAATCCTTTCTTTGCTTGATCCATTTTGAACTTCTTCAAAATTTTGTCAAGGTATGTGCTTTGTGAAAGTCCAATTAAGCGTCTTGATCTATCTCTATAGATCTTAATGCCCAATATGTAAGCAGCTTCACCGAGGTCTTTCATTGAAAAACTCTTATTCAAGTATCCCTTTATGCTATCCAGAAATTCTATATCATTTCCGATTAGTAATATGTCATCTACATATAATATCAGAAATGCTACAGAGCTCCCACTCACCTTTTTGTAAATACAGGCTTCTCCAAAAGTTTGTACAAAACCAAATGCTTTGATCACATTATCAAAGCGTTTATTCCAACTCCGAGAGGCTTGCACCAGTCCATAAATGGATCGCTGGAGCTTGCACACTTTGTTAGCTTCCTTTGGATCGACAAAACCTTCCGGCTGCATCATATACAACTCTTCTTCTAGAAATCCATTCAGGAATGCAGTTTTGACATCCATCTGCCCAATTTCATAATCATAAAATGCGGCAATTGCTAACATGATTCAGACAGACTTAAGCATCGCTACGAGTGAGAAGGTCTCATCGTAGTCAATCCCTTGAACTTGTCAAAAACCTTTTGCGACAAGTCGAGCTTTGTAGACAGTAACATTACCGTCAGTGTCAGTCTTCTTCTTAAAGATCCATTTATTCTCAATTGCTTGCCGATCTTTGGGCAAGTCAACCAAAGTCCATACTTTGTTCTCATACATGGATCCCATCTCAGATTTCATGGCTCCAAGCCATTTTGCGGAATCTGGGCTCACCATCGCTTCTTCATAGTTCGTAGGTTCATCATGATCTATTAGCATGACTTCCAGAACAGGATTACCGTACCACTCTGGTGCGGATCTTACTCTGGTTGATCTACGAGGTTCAGTAGTAACTTGTTCTGAAGTTTCATGATCATCATCATTAGCTTCCTCACTAATTGGTGTAGGTGTCATAGAAACCGGTTTCTGTGATGTACTACTTTCCAATAAGGGAGCAGGTACAGTAACCTCATCAAGTTCTACTTTCCTCCCACTCACTTCTTTCGAGAGAAACTCCTTCTCTAGAAAGTTTCTGAATTTATCAACAAAAGTCTTGCCTTCGGATCTGTGATAGAAGGTGTATCCAATAGTTTCTTTTGGATATCCTATGAAGACACATTTCTCTGATTTGGGTTCAAGCTTATCAAGTTGAAGCTTTTTCACATAAGCATCGCAGCCCCAAACTTTCAGAAATGACAACTTTGGTTTCTTGCCAAACCACAGTTCATAAGGCGTCGTCTCAACGGATTTTGATGGTGCCCTATTTAACGTGAATGCGGTCGTCTCTAAAGCATAACCCCAAAACGATAGCGGTAAATCAGTAAGAGACATCATAGATCGCACCATATCTAGTAAAGTATGATTACGACGTTCAGACACACCATTATGCTGTGGTGTTCCGGGTGGCATGAGTTGCGAAACTATTCCGCATTGTTTCAAATGTATACCAAACTCGTAACTCAAATATTCTCCTCCACGATCAGATCGTAGGAATTTTATTTTCTTGTTACGATGATTTTCAACTACACTCTGAAATTCTTTGAACTTTTCAAATGTTTCAGACTTATGTTTCATTAAGTAGATATACCCATATCTGCTTAAGTCATCTGTGAAGGTGAGAAAATAACGATATCCGCCACGAGCCTCAACATTCATCGGATCACATACATCTGTATGTATGATTTCCAACAAATCTGTTGCTCTCTCCATAGTACCGGAGAACGGTGTTTTGGTCATATTGCCCATAAGGCACGGTTCGCAAGTACCAAGTGATTCGTAATCAAGTGGTTCCAAAAGTCCATCAGTATGGAGTTTCTTCATGCGCTTTACACCGATATGACCTAAATGGCAGTGCCACAAATAAGTTGGACTATCATTATCATCTCTGCATCTTATGGCTTCAACATTATGAATATGTGTGTCACTACTATCGAGATTTAATAAGAATAGACCACTCTACAAGGGTGCATGACCATAAAAGATATTACTCATATAAATAGAACAACCATTATTCTCTGATTTAAATGAATAACCGTCTCGCATTAAACAAGATCTAGATATAATGTTCATGCTCAACGCTGACACCAAATAACAATTATTTAGGTCTAATACTAATCGCGAAGGTAGATGTAGTGGTAGCGTGCGGACCGCGATCACATCGACTTTGGAACAATTTCCCACGCGCATCGTCACCTTGTCCTTAGCCAATCTTCGCTTAATCTGTACTCCCTGTTTCGAGTTGCAAATATTAGCAACAAAACCAGTATCAAATACCTAGGTGCTACTATGAGCATTAGTAAGGTACACATCAATAACATGTATATCATATATACCTTTGTTCACCTTGCCATCCTTCTTATCCGCCAAATACTTGGGGCAGTTCCGCTTCCAGTGACCAGTCTGCTTGCAGTAGAAGCACTCAGTTTCAGGCTTAGGTCCAGATTTGGGTTTCTTCTCCTGCGCAACAACTTGCTTGCTGTTCCTTTTGAAGTTTCCCTTCTTCTTCCCTTTGCCCTTTTTCTTGAAACTAGTGGTCTTGTTGACCATCAACACTTGATGCTCCTTCTTGATTTCTACCTCCGCAGCTTTCAGCATTGCGAAGAGCTCGGGAATTGTCTTAACCATCCCTTGCATATTATAGTTCATCACGAAGCTCTTGTAGCTAGGTGGAAGTGATTGGAGAATTTTGTCAATGACGCAATCATCTCGAAGATTAACTCCCAATTGAATCAAGTGATTAGTATATGCTCACTGACAGAACTATTCTCCTCCATCTTGCAGCTATAGAACTTATTGGAGACTTCATATCTCTCAATTCGGGCATTTGCTTGAAATATTAACTTCAACTCCTGGAACATCTCATGTGCTCTATGACGTTCAAAACGTCGTTGAAGTCCCGATTCTAAGTCGTAAAGCATGGCACACTAAACTATTGAGTAGTCATCAGCTTTGCTCTGCCAGACGTTCATAACATCTGGTGTTGCTCCAGCAGCAGGCCTGGCACCCAGCGGTGCTTCCAGGACATAATTCTTCTGTGCAGCAATGAGGATAATCCTCAAGTTACGGACCTAATCCGTGTAATTGCTACCATCGTCTTTCAACTTTGCTTTCTCAAGGAACGCATTAAAATTCAACGGAACAACAGCACGGGCCATCTATCTACAATCAAACATAAACAAGCAAGATACTATCAGGTACTAAGTTCATGATAAATTTAAGTTCAATTAATCATATTACTAAAGAACTCCCACTTAGATAGACATCCCTCTAATCCTCTAAGTGATCACGTGATCCAAATCAACTAAACCATGTCCGATCATCACGTGAGATGGAGTAGTTTCATTGGTGAACATCACTATATTGATCATATCTACTATATGATTCACGCTCGACCTTTCGGTCTCCGTGTTCCGAGGTCTGTATATGCTTGGCTCGTCAATTATAACCTGAGTATTCCGCGTGTGCAAATGTTTTGCACCCGTTGTATTTGAACGTAGAGCCTATCACACCCTATCATCACGTGGTGTCTCAGCACGAAGAACTTTCGCAACGGTGCATACTCAGGGAGAACACTTCTTGATAATTAGTGAGAGATCATCTTAAAATGCTACCGTCAATCAAAGCAAGATAAGATGCATAAAAGATAAACATCACATGCAATCAATATAAGTGATATGATATGGCCATCATCATCTTGTGCTTGCGATCTCCATCTTCGAAGCACCGTCATGATCACCATCGTTACCGGCGCGACAACTTGATCTCCATCGTAGCATCATTGTCGTCTCGCCAATCTTATGCTTCTATGACTATCGATACCGCTTAGTGATAAAGTAAAGCATTATAGGGCGATTGCATTGCATACAATAAAGCGACAACCATATGGCTCCTGCCAGTTGCCGATAACTCGGTTACAAAACATGATCATCTCATACAATAAAATTTAGCATCATGTCTTGACCATATCACATCACAACATGCCCTACAAAAACAAGTTAGACGTCCTCTACTTTGTTTGTTGTAAGTTTTACGTGGCTGCTACGGGCTTAAGCAAGAACCAATCTTACCACGCATCAGAAACCACAACGATAGTTTGTCAAGTTGGTGTTGTTTTAACCTTCGCAAGGATCGGGCGTAGCCACACTCGGTTCAACTAAAGTTGGAGAAACTGACACCCGCCAGCCACCTGTGTGCAAAGCACGTCGGTAGAACCAGTCTCGCATAAGCGTACGCATAATGTCGGTCCGGGCCGCTTCATCCAACAATACCGCGGAACCAAAGTATGACATGCTGGTAAGCAGTATGACTTATATCGCCCACAACTCACTTGTGTTCTACTCGTGCACAACATCAACGCATAAAACCAGGCTCGGATGCCACTGATGGGGAACGTAGTAATTTCAAAATTTTCCTACGCACACACAAGATCATGGTGATGCATAGCAACGAGAGGGGAGAGTGTAGTCTACGTACCCTCGTAGACCGACAGCGGAAGCGTTATGACAACGCGGTTGATGTAGTCGTACTTCTTCACGGCCCGACCGATCAAGCACCGAAACTACGGCACCTCCGAGTTCTAGCACACGTTCAGCTTGATGACGATCCACGGACTCTGATCCAGCAAAGTGTCGGGGAAGAGTTCCGTCAGCACGACGGCGTGGTGACGATCTTGATGTTCTACTGTCGCAGGGCTTCGCCTAAGCACCACTGCAATATTATCGAGGACTATGGTGGAGGGGGGCACCGCACACGGCTAAGAAAACAATCTTGAAGATCAACTTGTGTGTCTAGAGGTGCCCCTTGCCCCCTTATATAAAGGAGCAAGGGGGGAGGCCGGCCGGCCCTTGGGCTGCGCCAAGGAGGAGGAGTCCTCCTCCTAGTAGGAGTAGGACTCCCCTCTTTCCTACTCCTACTAGGAGGGGGAAAGGAAGGGGGAGAGGGAGAAGGAAAGGGGGGCGCCGCCCCCCCTCTCCTAGTCCAATTCGGACCAGAGGGGGAGGGGGCGCGCGGCCCACCCTGGCCGCCCCTCTCTCTCTCCACTAGGGCCCATAAAGCCCATTACTTCTCCCGGGGGGGGGGGTTCCGGTAACCCTCCGGCACTCCATTTTCTCCGAAATCACCCGAAACACTTCCGGTGTCCGAATATAGCTGTCCAATATATCAATCTTTATGACTCGACCATTTCGAGACTCCTCGTCATGTCTGTGATCACATCCGGGACTCCGAACAAACTTCGGTACATCAAAATATATAAACTCATAATGAAACTGTCATCGTAACGTTAAGCGTGCGGACCCTACGGGTTCGAGAACAATGTAGACATGACCGAGACATGTCTCCGGTCAATAACCAATAGCGGAACCTGGATGCTCATATTGGCTCCCACATATTCTACGAAGATCTTTTATCGGTCCGACCGCATAACAACATACTTTGTTCCCTTTGTCATCGGTATGTTACTTGTGCGAGATTCGATCATCGGTATCTCAATACCTAGTTCAATCTCGTTACCGGCAAGTCTCTTTACTCGTTTCATAATACATCATCTCGCAACTAACTCATTAGTTGCAATGCTTGCAAGGCTTATGTGATGTGCATTACCAGGAGGGCCCAGAGATACCGCTCCGACAATCGGAGTGACAAATCCTAATCTCGAAATACGCCAACCCAACATGTACCTTTGGATACACCTTTAGAGCTCCTTTATAATCACCCAGTTACGTTGTGACATTTGGTAGCACACAAAGTGTTCCTCCGGCAAACGGGAGTTGCATAATCTCATAGTCATAGGAACATGTATAAGTCATGAAGAAAGCAATAGCAACATACTAAACGATCAGGTGCTAAGCTAATGGAATGGGTCATGTCAATCACATCATTCTCCTAATTATGTGATCCCGTTAATCAAATGACAAGACATGTATATGGTTAGGAAACATAACCATGTTTGATTAACGAGCTAGTCAAGTAGAGGCACACTAGTGACGTTTAGTTTGTCTATGTATTCACACAAGTATTATGTTTCCGGATAATACAATTCTAGCATGAATAATAAACATTTACCATGATATAAAGAAATAAATAATAACTTTATTATTGCCTCTAGGGCATATTTCCTCCACCAGCACCCACGGCCGTCGCCCGCAGAGGCAACGCCGTCCACACCACCCGAGGCCGCTGCCCCGGCATCCACCCACCGCACACATCCTGTCGAAGCATGGAGAAAGACCCACACCGCCACCACGAGGGATCGCCACACCGCGTCCCAAGCCAGTCAGGACGAGGCAGGGCCACGCCGGCCAGATCCGGGCGGATCCGGCGAACTCCGACCCACCGGCCGCCAGATCAGAGGGGCGCCCCGATCCAGGGCCGAGTGTGACGCCCGGATAATTAGACTACAATAATTCCCTGCTAATGATGCCATGTCACCTCGGTTACTGTTGATAAACCCGCGTTAGTTCGAACCCGGTTCGAATTCAAAATTCAAATCAAGCAAACAATAAAAGCTTTCAAATATTAAAACTAAAATGTTTGATTTGTGGCAAATAATCCATACTAAATATTGGTGATGAAACCACACTTCTGTAAAGTATTTAAGTGCACTATAGTATGTAAAATAACGACAAAACTATTTTTTTAATGCTCTTAAAATAATAAACAAATATAAACTACTTTATTTAATGTGCCAAAATATTTGTGGCAGTGGCATTAACTACTAACACTAAATTAGGTAGAACCTTTGTATTTTATATAAAACAAAAGTAAACTGGTATGTAAAAGAAAACAAGAAAAAGAAATTAAATAAAAACACAAGCTAAGATAGAAAAACAACTCCCCCACCCCGACTGGGCCTTGGCCCAGTTGGCCGTGTGGCCGAGCGGCCTGATGGCCCACCCGCGCGCGCCCCTGGCCTACTAGACCCCCCTCCCAGCAAACCCTAACTGCTACACCTCCCCACTCGCACCCCACCCCCACGATCTCCCCTTTCCTCCCCATCTGGATCGAGCAAGCGCCCCGACCCCATCGCCCCACATCGCCAGCGCCCCGACCCCGTCGTCGGACTCCGCCACCGCCAAGACGCCCGCGTCGTCCCCTCCCCTGTGGCCGCTGTCGCACCTTCGTCGGATCTCCAGCAACACCGTCGCCGTTCGTCGGGGCAACCCCACCGGAGCTCCTCTGCCTCGACGCCGCCATCGCGCGGAGCCCCTCCCCGTTGCCGGACCGCCCCACCGTCGTCGCCCGTCCTCAACTTCCTCCTCGACTCGGCTCCTACGAGCCTCTCCGCCCCGTGCATCGACGCCGCATATGAGGCCCTCCTCTGACCCTTCTTTCCTCCCGTCTAGTCACCACGCGTCGACCCCACTCTCGCCGCTCGGTCCGCGCCATAGCTCGTCGCACCTGCGACGGCCCTGCCCCTCGCGCCGCTGGACTCGCGCCCGCACACGCTCACTCACTTGAGGCCGCGCCCACGCCCCCGATGCCCCGTGCTTGTAGTGCTTGTCCCGCCTGCGTCGCGTCGCGCCGATGCGTCCCTTTGCCGCTCGCGCGCCCTGCTGCTCCAGCTCGCCGCCTCCCCACCCCCGCGTCCCGCTTCACCTGTTCTAGGCATAGCCGCCGCTTGCGTCGGCCCGCTCTGCCCCGCGCACCGCTACTCCTCTGGCCACCACCGCCCGCCGGCGAGCGTGCGCCCCGGCTTGCCGTGCCTCCCCTCCCCCCGCTGGCCGCGCCTGAAGCAGCGTGCGGGCGCCCGCTGCGCCACATCAGGTTGCGGCTTCGCCAGTGCCCGCGCTCGATAGCCCGCGCCCGATAGCCCGCGCCCGATAGGCCTCTGGGCCACAGACGAACGGGCCCCCCTGTGAACGAAAATGAAAAAAAGAATAATAATAATAAATATAAATAAATAAATAAATAAATAATGGAATTAATTAATTAATTAAGTTAATTAAGTTAATTAATCATGTTTAATTAATCTAATTAATTAGTTAGTTTAATTAAACAGTAATTAGATTAGCTAAACCATAATTAAACTAATCAGTGTATGACATGCGGGACCCACACGTAGTCGACCCAGTCAACTGCACAGTTGACTGCTGACGTCAGCATGATGTCATGCCGACGTCATCATTTACTATTATGGATAATGTTGATTTAAATAATTAAATAAATCCTAAAAATGATTTAAATCTTTTAAACTTAATATAAAATAAACCGTAACTCAGATGGAAAAACTTTGTACATGAAAGTTGCTCAAAACGACGAGACGAACTCGGATACGCAGCCCGTTCGTCCACCACGCATCCCTAGCATAGCGAACACAAAACTTTCCCCCTTCGGCTCCTCTGCCCAAAAACGCGAAACACCGGGGATACTCCCCGGATGTTTTCCCCCTTCACCGGTACCACCTCGTACCACGTTAGGGCACGCCTAGCATCACGCTTTGTCATGTCATGCATCGTCATGCATTTGTTTGCATTATATTTATTGTTTCTCCCCCCTCTTCTCTCGCTAGACATCGAGACCGACGCCGCTGCTACCCAGTACGACTACAGTGTTGACGACCCCTCTCTCTTGCCAGAGCAACCAGGCAAGCCCCCCCCCCTTGATCACCAGATATCGCCTACTCTACTCTCTATACTGCTTGCATTAGAGTAGTGTAGCATGTTGCTACTTTCCGTTAATCCTATCCTGATGCATAGCCTGTCCTTGCTACTACTGTTGTTACCTTTACCTGCAATCCTAATTCTTAGTATAGGATGCTAGTTTATCATCAATGACCATACATTCTTGTTCGTCTGCCATGCTATACTATCGGGCCGTGATCACTCGGGAGTTGATCACGGGTATATACCTATACATAATATATGATACTTGTGGTGACTAAAGACGGGTCGGCTCGTAGGAGTACCCGTGAGTGATTCACGGATTGGGTCCGAAAGGACGTTTGTCCCGACGGCCCTCTGAGTGGATCTTTGTGGCGAAGCGACATGGTAGGTTGAGACCACCTAGGAGAGAGGTGGGCCTGGCCCTGGTCGGCGTTCGCGGTTATTTCAAGATAACACGTTTAATGAGATCTTGGTATTTGATCTGAGTCTGGCTACTAGCCTATGCGCACTAACCATCTACGCGGGGACAGTTATGGGCACTCAACGTCGTGGTATCAGCCGAAGCCTTCGTGACATCAGCGACTAAGCGGCGCGCGCCGGATTGGACTGGAACACCTACTAGTCTAGGTCTGCTTCCGGCCGCGTTCGTAACGTGCAGGTGTGCAATGGGCGATGGGCCCAGACCCCTGCGCCATAGGATTTAGACCGGTGTGCTGACCTCTCTGTTGTGCCTAGGTAGGGCTGCGATGTGTTGATCTTCGGAGGCCGGGCATGACCCAGGAAAGTGTGTCCGGCCAAATGGGTTCGAGCGTGTTGGGTTATGTGGTGCACCCCTGCAGGGAAGTTAATCTATTCGAATAGCCGTGATCTTCGGTAACAGGACGACTTGGAGTTGTACCTTGACCTTATGACAACTAGAACCGGATACTTAATAAAACACACCCTTCCAAGTGCCAGATACAACCGGTGATCGCTCTCTCACAGGGCGACGAGGAGAGGATCGCCGGGTAGGATTATGCTATGTGATGCTACTTGAAGGACTTCAGTCTATTCTCTTCTCCTGCTGCAAGATGGAGGTTACCAGAAGCGTAGTCTTCGACAGGACTAGCTATTCCCCTCTTATTTCGGCATTCTGCAGTTCAGTCCACATATGATACCCCCTTTTCCATTTGATACCAATGCATACAATTGTAGTGTAGCTCCTTGCTTGCGAGTACTTTGGATGTGTACTCACGGTTGCTTTTCTCCCCCTTTTCCCCTTTCCTATACCCGATTGCTGCGACCAGACGTTGGAGCCCAGGAGCCAGATGCCACCGTCGACAACGACTACTACTACTCGGGAGGTGCCTACTACTACGTGCAGCCCGCTGACAACGACTAGGAGTAGTTTAGGTGGATCCCAGGCAGGAGGCATGCGCCTCTTTCGATCTGTATCTTAGTTTGTGCTAGCCTTCTTAAGGCAGACTTGTTTAACTTATGTTTGTACTCAGATATTGTTGCTTCCGCTGACTCGTCTATGATCGAGCTCTTGTATTCGAGTCCTCGAGGCCCCTGGCTTGTAATATGATGCTTGTATGACTTATTTTATTTGTAGAGTTGTATTGTGATATCTTCCCGTGAGTCCATGATCTTGATCGTACACGTTTGCATGTATGATTAGTGTACGATCGAATCGGGGCGTCACAAGTTGGTATCAGAGCCGACTGCCTGTAGGAATCCCCCTTCCACACTCCTTGGCCGAAGTTGAGTCTAGTCGATGAAAATTGTTTTACTAACTTGGCTGTGCGACCCCTGGGCCCACGTCGCCATCGGGTGGTATTAGGATCTTTTATTCCTCAACCTATACTCTGGGACTCTGATCTTTCTTCTATTCGGGTTAAATTATTTTACTAAATCTGACTCTAGGTTCTCGTAACTACTTCCTCCCGGAGAGCCCCTTATTACAATGATCGCCTGCTGCACCAGAAGGTTCCGTAGATGCTATTTATTGTTTTCGCGAGACGCTTGTGCCGACCGCTTTTGCAAATCCCTACCACTATTATCTGTATGGATAACTGAACACACTTGCCTACATTAATCCCATTGATCTTGTTATTACAAGATGCCCTGAACTGCTCTCCGTTGTTCCGAGAATCCTTTGAGCTTACTGCCCTGAAGTTCTTGCCTAATGAATACCCCCCCCCCCTTCGGATAATTCCTCGCACTTATCGAGTATCCGCTCATCCTAGTTGATTCATGTATTTCACCAAAGCCTTCGAAATACTATTTGATCTAGCGGAAATCCTCAACAGCCTGTTGTTCTTGAAATTCTTACTTGCTTGCATTATGGTTAATCCTATAAGTATAATAATCTTATTGGCATCCTTTGTCACTATCATTTTTGAGTCCATTGATTCAATACGTTGCGAATTTTCACAATCATCAGTCAAATCCTAGGATTATCCTTCCGGCTCAGACGTCATTTTGGTATGAGCTGGTTCTTGACCAATCAATGCCTTGGTCAGCTGTGCTTCTAAGTCTATTGAACTTATTCAATTTCGATCAGAACGATTGCTTCTGATCCCTTGATTTGGAAATCATAAAATTTCTTTGCATTAAGCTTTGAATTAGTCAGTTGTTTCTATAATCCGATGCCTTGGCATTCCTTCTTCCTTTGATTGAGTACCGATACTCACATCAGCCCCGTTGTGGACCGCCATACCCATTGCCGGGTTATTATCCGACAATGTCCTTCACAACCAAAATTCTTGTGAGTTATTTACTTGATACATAATGCCTTTGGTAAATTGTATCATCTGCTTGGCCAACCATGCTCTGCTTTTGAGCTGGTGGTATTTACTATTGAAGCTTGTGGTATATGTTTCCACAATACCCTGACAGGTTGAACCTATGCCTTCCTTTATATGTGTGAACTCGGAAGTTTTCACGAGTCATACTCATCTGGTATTTCACCAGCTAAAACTTTCAGCACTAATGCCTTTATCAAAGCAAAAAGTGAATGGAAGGTTATACATTAAAGAAGTGGGAGTCGACCTTGAACCTTGCATTCATGCCCATGGACACGATGTATAACTTATCATGGAAGCTGCTCGTAAAAATAATTACCCCCTTGATTATAAGTACATCTTGTATCCGTGGTTCGATCCTTTATGATCGTGGATTCCGCACATGTTCTCTTTTAAATACCATTTCTCGTGCAAGTTTAAGCACTTGTCTTCTGCAGAGCATTACCCTAGTCCAACCTCTACTTTGATCTGTCGTCGAGTATTACCCCCCTGGTATCTCGAGATTATCATGGAACTGCATAACTTCTTATGAGTTCTCCATCAAGTGCTACATTCTCACTGATTCCAATTTTTCATAGGCCCTGAGTTATTAAACACTCAAGGACATCGGTAACTGAATCGAGTCCGCATCGTGATTAAACAACTATTAGTAATCTTCTTTACTTACGAGTTTGAACTCGATCACGTCATTCCTAGCCTGCTCGGCTATATCATGATAGTGCTAATTTTAACTGTACTATCTGGTCCTTCTTCCGGGAGCACAATTTGCGACGATAGCTAAGCTTACGTCGATCTTCCTCGTCATACCCTTTCACCTTAAACAACAAGCTTGATTTCGAGTTTGTGTTGTAACCGTGGTTCCAATAACCTTTCGCTCCATCATTTATTTGACTTGATGTCATCGTCGATCAATTACATCTTCAGGAAAACTCTCGACAAATGTGTCGTGATCATCACCAAGATTGATATGCCTTCTTCCATGTCTGAATCGAATTCATGATGGGAAATACCATCCTTGCCCCTCGATGATTGTGTTATCATCGACCACTTTATTGCCTTCCGTTCAACACAAACTTGTTAGTGTTTTGTGTTATACCTTGAGATCCATGCTATCCAACAACTGTTCTTCTTTACCTTGGAGTATTACCATCTCTTGTGTCAATAATGTCATCCCGTCAATTTTTGTTGCACCTTTTCTTCTCAGACATCCTGAGTCTGAGGTATCCTGACACCAATCAGATCTGAATATCGGTCAGATATGATGGTTGGATCATATTTCCAGAGTTATAAGATTGGTCTTTATATGACCCGGTAAGGTGATGTCATGCCCATCACACCTGGCCGGAGGACCTATTGTTATAGTTTCCTTTTAGCAAGGTTATCCATTCCTTCGTGAGGAAATTGTAAGACTTATGTTATAAGTTGTTCTTGATGGATCCTTTTTGTTCCCAAGGTCTGATCTTCACCTGTTGACCATGTCAACGCTATCTCGAAGCATGTCTATGGTAATCCGATTTTCAACCGGAACATTTCAAGCCCAATGCTAAATGTTTCCTGCTCAACTATCCAAACACCGTTGTATGGGTAAAGTCATGAAATTTCTCTCACCTTACCTAAAGAGTTTTATACGTTATATCCTGCCATGGATATCATTCTCTGCTTGTCCTTGGGAAGGATATATCCTTGAAATATGTGTTCATACACATTTTCCTTTCCATTGTCCTGTTTAATCTGATAACCACATTTTCCTTTTCGTTGTCTTGTTTAACCTTTCTGGTGATCTATATGATCTAAGCAGCAATTTTCTCCTGCTTATGTAAACACCTTGGTGTACAACCGTGTCAGTAAGACCCTGTTGCATTTGTTGATGGCATTTCGGTAACCACCGATGGACAGGAACTTTGCCTATTGGTCCGCCTCGTTTAACGAGCAGGAAAATGGTTCTCTTCGCCCCTCGCCCTTGGTACCGATGTTGTTGCCGACATAACCGACAGACTATCCTCTGACATGCCTGGCTTACATGATCGTACAAGATGTCACCGACCTTCCTACTTTTTACCACATGGTGGGCCCATAACCCACAGTTCCCAGGATCGAAACCTGACCCTCGTGTACACCCTCTGTTTCCAAGGTTATTCCTCATGCTAGGCTTCGTGTGTAATTCGTGAACCACCTTCCTAGTGATCTATTCTGGTATCAGACATAATACTTATTCTCGTTACTCTGTACCCCTTTCACACCTTGTGTTAGTCATCGAACGATTGTCTACCCGTTTCTACCCGTTTGAAACTTCTTATTGTACCATATTATTTTGCTCTCGGCATGTTTTATTCGTTCAACTCGAGAGATACTCAAATGTTCATTCGTGGGATAACCTTCGATGATTACCCCTGGTAGCGTTCTAACATTGTCAGGCTGCCCCTTTCCTATTCGTAAGTACGATGGAGTTCCCGAAGAAAGGATGCCGACATCATCATGATGACCTGAAGCAAAGAAATGAAGACGTCAATGTAATGGATCGATCTCTTCGAGAATGGCAACCAAGGCCGAGAAGATCCATTAGAATTTCATAACTGGACCTCCCCCCCTCTCTACCTCCTAAATCTCGGGACGAGATTTCTTGTAGTGGAGGAGAATTGTGACGCCCGGATAATTAGACTACAGTAATTCCCTGCTAATGATGCCACATCACCTCAGTTACTGTTGATAAACCCGTGTTAGTTCGAAACCGGTTCGAATTCAAAATTCAAAATCAAGCAAACAATAAAAGTTTTCAAATATTAAAACTAAAATGTTTGATTTGTGGCAAATAATCCATACTAAATATTGGTGATGAAACCACACTTCTGTAAAGTATTTAAGTGCACTATAGTATGTAAAACAACGACAAAACTATTTTTAATGCTCTTAAAATAATAAACAAATACAACTACTTTATTTAATGTGCAAAAATATTTGTGGCAGTGGCATTAACTACTAATACTAAATTAAGCAGAACCTTTGTATTTTATATAAAACAAAAGCAAACTGGTATGTAAAAGAAAACAGGAAAAAGAAATTAAATAAAAACAGAAACTAAGATAGAAAAACAACTCCCCCCCCCCCGACTGGGCCTTGGCCCAGTTGGCCGTGTGGCCGAGCGGCCTGACGGCCCACCCCCGCGCGCCCCTGGCCTACTAGACCCCCTCCCAGCAAACCCTAACTGCTACACCTCCCCA
>NC_041380.1:284179307-284185742 GCF_002162155.2 Triticum dicoccoides | reverse complement strand
GAAAGCGCCCCGACCCCATCACCCCACATCGCCAGCGCCCCGATCCCGTCGCCGGACTCCGCCACCACCAAGACGCCCGCATCGTCCCCTCCCCTGCGGCCGCTGTCGCACCTTCGTCGGATCTCCAGCAACACCGTCGCCGTTCGTCGGGGCAACCCCATCGGAGCTCCTCTGCCTCGACGCCGCCGTCGCGCGGAGCCCCTCCCCATTGCCGGACCGCCCCACCGTCGTCGCCCGTCCTCAACTTCCCCCTCGACTTGGCTCCTACGAGCCTCGCCGCCCCATGCATCGACGCCGCATGTGAGGCCCTCCTCTGACCCTTCTTTCCTCCTGTCCAGTCACCACGCGTCGACCCCGCTCCCGCTGCTCGGTCCGTGCCATAGCTCGTCGCACCTGCGACGGCCCTGCCCCTCGCGCCGCCGGACTCGCGCCCGTACATGCTCACCCACTTGAGGCCGCGCCCACGCCCCCGTTGCCCCGCGCTTGTAGTGCTTGTCCCGCCTGTGTCGCGTCGCGCCGCTGCGTCCCTTTGCCGCTCGCGCGCCCTGCTGCTCCTGGTCGCCGCCTCCCCCCCCCTCCGCGTCCCGCTCCGCCTGTTCTAGCGATAGCTGCCGCTCGCGTCGGCCCGCTCTGCCCCGTGCACCGCTGCTCCTCTGGCCGCCACCGCCCGCCGGCGAGCGCGCGCCCCGGCTTGCCGTGCCTCCCCCCCGCTGGCCGCGCCTGAAGCAGCGTGCGGGCGCCTGCTGCGCCACATCGGGTTGCTCTCCGGCCAAATGGGATCGAGCGTGTTGGGTTATGTGGTGCACCCCTGCAGGGAAGTTAATCTATTCGAATAGCCGTGATCTTCGGTAACAGGACGAATTGGAGTTGTACCTTGACCTTATGACAACATGAACCGGATACTTAATAAAACAGGATACTTAATAAAACACACCCTTCCAAGTGCCAGATACAACCGGTGATCGCTCTCTCACAGGGCGACGAGGAGAGGATCGCCGGGTAGGATTATGCTATGCGATGCTACTTGGAGGACTTCTGTCTATTCTCTTCTCCTGCTGCAAGATGGAGGTTACCCGAAGCGTAGTCTTCGACAGGACTAGCTATTCCCCTCTTATTCCGGCATTCTGCAGTTCAGTCCACATATGATACCCCCTTTTCCATTTGATACCAATGCATACAATTGTAGTGTAGCTCCTTGCTTGCGAGTACTTTGGATGAGTACTCATGCTTGCTTTTCTCCCCCTTTTCCCCTTTCCTATACCCGATTGCTGCGACCAGACGTTGGAGCCCAGGAGCCAGACGCCACCGTCGACGATGACTACTACTACTCGGGAGGTGCCTACTACTACGTGCAGCCCGCTGACAACGACCAGGAGTAGTTTAGGTGGATCCCAGGCAGGAGGCATGCGCCTCTTTCGATCTGTATCTCAGTTTGTGCTAGCCTTCTTAAGGCAGACTTGTTTAACTTATGTCTGTACTCAGATATTGTTGCTTCCGCTGACTCGTCTATGATCGAGCTCTTGTATTCGAGCCCTCGAGGCCCCTGGCTTGTAATATGATGCTTGTATGACTTATTTTATTTGTAGAGTTGTGTTGTGATATCTTCCTGTGAGTCCCTGATCTTGATCGTACACGTTTGCGTGTATGATTAGTGTACGATCGAATCGGGGCGTCACACCGAGCCGGCCTAATCTGATGGGCGGAGCCGTCCCAAGAGCCCCCCTGCACCGGATCGGGAGGGGGCGACTAGACAACTTTGGCGACCATCGGCCGCCGCAGAGGGCCGGCAGGAAGCGGGCGACGGCGTCTGATCCGAAGAGGGGGGGGGTCTCCAGAGGCTGAGGCGGGCGTGCGGGGAAGCCCCGCCACCGCCTACCGCCGCGCGGGCAAGCCCCACCGTCGCCTACCGCCGCGCGGGCAAGCCCGGCGACGGCTGCCGGCGGCGGCGGGGGAGGAGGAGGGGCGGTGGGGAACCGGTGGGCGACTAGGGTTTCGCCCCGAGTCGCCCGAGAGCGGACGACGCGGGGGTGGGGGGGGAGGGGGGGGGCTCAAGATCTTACCTCGTTGTGCCAATCGTCAACCTTGCCGGATGGACGCCATGTTGTGCCCGGCACCACCATCTCGAGCACCCTGCCAAGGAATTCCTACTGTAACTCTGTTAACTTTTAATCATGTTGCTTGTGTGCAACCAAATACTGGGCACGTGCATTAGCTCAGCCAATGCAAACAACCAAACACCAAGCAAAAATTGTCTCACTAATGTAGTCAGCCTACAGGCAAGCAACCAAATGATATACATTCAATGTGTTTTTGTCTGCCTTTTGTAAGCAGGGCCTAACTAAGACAAATATTCAAAGTGCCCAAAAACGATGCTGGCAATGAAACACAACCCTTGTGTTCGCATGTGTTTCAGCCAGGAACAGCCCCGTGCATCCAGGTTACATTTAGTTACTTGCATTAGGTCCACCAGGCCCATGCGGTGCAGTTTTGGACTGTTTGGTAGTCCGTGTTACATCAAAATTTTGGCTCATACAAACTTTAAAGCATCTCTGGGCTTGACTACCTGGAAACACCCGTTCCTTTGCAGGGCGCCGTCTGCACAGGCGACATCATCGCCATAACAACGTGCCCCGGGCGTCTCCTATTTGGTGCGTTAGTGACTTAGCGCGTACCCCCCTTACAACGTCCGATTCTTTTGGGCTGATCTATATCTGATTTCATTCCCATCAATTTTGGGAAGGCTCTAAAACCTTCCCTGGACCATTTTTTTCGTTTTGTCTTTGTCTTTGTTCCTTTCTTTCTTTACTTTTATTTTCTGTTTTTTGTATCTTTATGTTATTTTTGATTTTTTATCTTTTTTTTTTTACTTTTTCATCATTTTTTTCCTGTTCCTTAATCTTTTTTGTGACCATCTTTAAAAAATGTTAACATATTTTCTCAAATCATAAAAAAATCATGAGCATTTCCCGAACTCGTGAACATTTTCTAAATTCAAGAAATATTTTTCACAAATTCATGAATAGTTTTTATAATTATGGACATTTTTTAATTGATGACATTTTTTTTTGAATTTGCAAACATTTTTGTTAAACCCGTGAACATTTGTTTTGGACTATTAAACATTCTTTGAATCGATGAACATTTTTGGGAAATAGGGGGAACAAAGTTTGTAATTCACAAACATTTATTTGTTTTAGCGAACATTTTTGAAATGCTTTAACATTTTTCGGACACATGAACATTTTTTGAATCGATGAAATTTTTTGTAATTCATGAACATTTTTTGAATTTTTTGAACATTTATAAAAACCATGGACAATTTTTTGAATTTGCAAACATTTGTTCAATTTCTTTATATTTTTTGAATACACAAACATTTTTTCGAAGACATGAATCTTTTCTGGATATGCAATTTTTTTTCATAATCACAAGTTATCTGTAAATCCATGAACTTGTTTGTAAACAACTAACCGATTGAGGGAAATCGCCACGCTTGGGGCCTTCAGCTCATATATATTTATAGCACATGTACAAGGTGTCTTGCAAGGCAAGAATATAATCAATCTTAATTACCGAATATTGACAGAATCGGTAGAAGAGGTTGCCTAACAATCTATACATGGAATATACTTTAACATCACTCCTCAGTCTGTGCCTCTTCGGGAGGGCGAACGCATAGACTGTACCAAAAGTCCATGAAGAATTGGGATGACAGTCCCTTAGTCATGATGTCTGTGAACTACTGATCAGACGGCACATGGAGAACTCTTACCTGACCGAGAGACACCTTCTCTCGCAGGAAGTGGATGTCGATCTCGATATGTTTGTTGCGGCGATGTTACACTGGGTTGGAGGCCATGCACATAGCGTTGATATTATCATAGAAGACGACGATCGCTGAGCGTAGAGGGTGATGGAGCTCATGCAGAAGCTGGCGAAGCCAGCCGCACTCGGCAACAGCATGGGGGACAATACGATACTAAGCCTCTGCACTGAAGCGAGAGATGGTAGCCTGCCGAGGTATACACAATATCCTGTTGTAGAGCGCCAAGTGTCAGGTTGCCTAACAATCTATACATGGAATATATTTTAACATTGTTTTCAAAATCTTGAACATCATTTGAATAGGAGACCTTTGTAAAGTCACAAACATATTTTTGATACGCAAACATTTTATGATTTTTGAACATTTTTCAGAATGCACATTTTTTTAAAATTTTGAAACATTTTGAAATACCAAATTAAATAAAATATTTAAAAAGAAAATAAATAAATGAAAAAACAACATTTTAAAAATAAAGCGCTCCGCACTGGGGTCTGCCCAAAAGAGCACAGCTAGCGGTGCATGTTGTGTCTTCTCCCAGCGCACAACGAACGGTATAGGAGGTCCCCGTGCCCCGCTTAAAATTGCAATAATCATGTTCTTCTCTTCTTCATGTAATCTTGTTTTTTGCTGGGTGGGGCCCGCTTAAAATTGCAATCATCATGTTCTTCTCTTCTTCATGTAATCTTGTTTTTTACTGGGTCTGCTTCTCCCCGTTCCATTATATCATTCTTTATTTTCTTGTAACATTGGCCTAATACAAGGCTGTAAAAGTCCAAGTTAGACTTTATATGAATTTCTCGTTCCGTTATATATTTTTCATCTAGTTTTTAAGAATGAATCTACTTTGAATAATTAGTTTTTATTATCGCTTTGCCTGATTGCATACTACTTGGCCAGTTAATTTTGTTGAATCTCTTATTTAATCGGTTGTCGTGGCGTTGATTTTTGCCCTGGCAACTTCAAATCCTGTATCTGCCACTATCCGACGAGGCAGGAGCCGGCTCGTGCACAGATGCACGTGGGTGTACATAATTCTCACGGGTTTTGTTCTAATCACCTCTTAATCTTCCTTTCTAATCTACACAATGACGCTTCGATACGAGATATACTCTAAATAAAAAAGATGCACATCAACGTGTTTCATTCAGACAATCTGTTCCAAATTAAATCTCTAGTTCCGTGCTACTGTTTAAAGATTTTTGATAAATTTCGGCAAAATCTTCACAGCTGGTTGATCGTTTGAAATTTCTTTGGCCACCAGATTCATCTTGCAATTTTACATGACTTTTGTGTTGCATGTTTTCTACATCTTCTCATGAACTGTATATATACATATGTGTGGTACGTTTTAATGACACTCATTAATCTCTTTCACTTAATCTCTTATCCCGTATTCTACGCTCCTACTACACCGGCGTCACTGCTGGGTCGTTCCCCTCGCCCTCGTCTCCTGCATCCTACTACACTAGCACCATCATCGACGACATTCCTCGAGGCCTCCTTTCCCACGTCCTATTACACCAGCCTCTTTGCCTACTCTCCCGCGTTCTACTACATTGGCATCGCCGCCGGCGTCGCTCCTCTCGGCCTCCTCTGACGAGTCCTATTACAATCGTTCCTCTCGGCCTACTCTCTCGCGTTCTACTACACTGGCATCGCCGCCGGCGTCGCTCCTCTCGGCCTCCTCTGACGAGTCCTATTATAATCGTTCCTCTCGGCCTCCTCTCCCGCATCCTACTACACTAACACCACAGTTGGTGTCGTTCCTATCGGCCTCCTCTTCTGTATCCTTCTACATTGACGTCGCCATGATGCACGCACTGCATTTATCCTCACTGTCATATGCCTCGGCACACTTCTCTTTGTCCCTCCTTGCGGACTTCACCTACGGCGATGCTAACAGTTGGTTCGCCACGCGACTGAAGGATCACTCGCCCGCGACTCCATGCTCGTTACATTGGACGCAGTGCCGCGACCACCGTCACCGCAGGCGTCGAGGCACTCTAGTGTAATTCTATGTGTCATGTGTAGTTGTTACTACCTTCGTCCCAAAATGTAAGATGTTTTTGTAGTTTAAATTTGAACTACAAAACGTCTTATATTTTTGGACAGAGGTAGTAAATCTTAATCATGTATCGCGTATGCAACCAAATACTGTGTCTATGTAACAGGCCAACTAACGCAGGCCACCAAACGCCAGACAGAAGTTATTTCCTAAAGCAACCAACCTATATGTAGGCAACTAAACAGTGCGCAGAACATGGTTTTCAACCTGCATACCCTCAAACAGGCTCAACCGGGTCACAGATGCAAAGTGACCAAAATCCCTGCAAGTAACCAAACCCCCATTGAAGATGCGGCTTGGACGTGTGATGATCTGCAAGGGCACAAGGCTATTGCAATTCGCGGTAAGTAGAGTATGTTGGCGTCCTGGAAACGGGGGTCCCCAGACTTGTCTGCCTGCGGCTCACAGCGTGGCTCCACCAGCGGCCTCGTACGGCCCATCTTCAGCAGTGAACACTCAAGACCCTCGTGAGGGGCCAAGCCTCGCGAGGCGGACGACGCAAGATCTCCTCGGGGGCGGCATCACCAGGCTGGCTCGCGAGGGG
>NC_041380.1:284126522-284178887 GCF_002162155.2 Triticum dicoccoides | reverse complement strand
TCGCGAGGTCCCTTTGACGCAAGCCACGACGACCAAGGCCAGGCGGACACCAGGCATGCGCCAGCACGCGTAGTGTCCTCGTTTCCTCTTTGGTGCTAAAGGGACATGCGCAGGCGAGGAGTCCGAGGCAGCAGGCAAAGGTTTCCATATCAGTGCAACAAGACCAAGAGCAGCAGGACGGCAGGACGGAGGTCACCGTGGAGCCTAGGACGGCGTCACCACCAGAGCCTTTGGCAGGCGAAGACCACCTTTTGTCAGGATAACTTGTACTAGTTGTCTCCCTTCAAATTTGGCCGTTGTTGGATCCCTTCCCGCCTACATTTGGGAAGAGGACCAGGGCCACTATAAATAGGGCTAGCCACCGCCGTAGCAAGAGATACATTCAGACCATCCTCAAACACACAAGCTCATCGAGCTCAAGAACACCTCTCCTCAGGAGGTTGTTCTTCCCTTGTACTCGTTCATCCTCAGCCCAAGAGGCAATCCACCACACCACACTGGAGTAGGGTATTACACCACAATGGTGGCCCGAACCAGTCTAAACCCTATGTCCTTTGTTCTGCGATTTCGACGTGCTTAGCACTGGGATCCTGGTGAGGGAGTGAGCTAGGGGGGAGGAGAGATCTTCGTGCGCACCCCAGAGTTCGAACCTCAAGGGTTTTGCCGGAACCCAAAATCTGACATTTGGCGCGCCAGGTAGGGGTGCGCCGAAGCTCCGCCTCTCCGCTTGCTTCGTCCAGCTCCATGACAGACGCCATTCCTATAGTTAGGCCGACGGGCGCCTGCGGATGCGCCGCGGGAGTCCGAGCCTTCACCCACACCTTGCGGCAGGTGCGGTGGCCGCGCAAGTTCAAGCTAGAGATGCCGCCCCGCTACGATGGTGTTGGGGAACGCAGTAATTTCAAAAAAAAATTCCTACGCACACGCAAGATCATGGTGATGCATAGCAACGAGAGGGAAGAGTGTTGTCCATGTACTCTCGTAGACCATAAGAGGAAGCGTTACGACAACGCGGTTGATGTAGTCGTACGTCTTCATGATCGACAGATCCTAGGACCGAAGGTACGGCACCTCCGCGATCTGCACACGTTAAGCTCGGTGACGTCCCACGAACTCACGATCCAGGAGAGTGTCGAGGGAGAGCTTCGTCAGCACGACAGCATGATGACGGTGATGATGATGCTACCGGAACAGGGCTTCGCCTAAGCACCACTATGATATGACTGAGGTGGATTATGGTGGAGAGGAGGGGCACCGCACACGACTAAGAGATCAATGATCAACTTGTGTGTCTATGGGGTGCCCCCTCCCCCGTATATAAAGGAGTGGAGGAGGGAGAGGGATGGCCCTCTACTATGGCGCGCCCTAGGGAGTCCTACTCCCACCGGGAGTAGGATTCCCCCTTTCCAAGTAGGAGTAGGAGAGAAGGAAGGGAAGGAGAGAAGAGAAGGAAGGAGGGGGCGCCGCCCCTCCCCCTAGTCCAATTCAAACTAGGCCTTGGGGGGGGGGGCTGCCCTTGGCAACCCCTCTCTCTTTCCCCTAAAGCCCAATAAGGCCCATATACTCCTCGGGGGGTTCCGGTAACCTTCCGGTACTCCGAAAAATGCCCGAACTCATCCGGAACAATTTCGGTGTCCAAACGTAGGCTTACAATACATCGATCTTTACGTCTCGACCATTTCGAGACTCCTCGTCATGTCCATGATCAAATCCGGGACTGCGAACTACCTTCGGTTCATCAAAAGCATAAACTCATAACACCGATCATTACCGAATGTTAAGCGTGCGGACCCTACAGGTTCGAGAACTATGTAGACATGACCGAGACACGTCTCCGGTCAATAACCAATAGAGGAACCTGGATGTTCATATTGGCTCCCACTATTCTACGAAGATATTTATCGATCAAACCGCATAATGATATACGTTGTTCCCTTTGTCATCGGTATGTTACTTGCCCGAGATTCGATCGTCGATATCTCAATACCTAGTTCAATCTCGTTACCGGCAAGTCTCTTTACTCGTTCCGTAATGCTACATCCCGTAATTAACTCATTAGCTACATTGCTTGCAAGGCTTATATTGATGTGCATTACTGAGAGGGCCCAGAGATACCTCTACAACAATCGGAGTGACAAATCCTACGACAATCGGGCCGATGAAAGTGAAGACGAGTGGTTTCCCAGGGGCAAGCCCCAGGGGAGATCATAAGTGTTTGGATACCAAAGTAACCCATGGGATTACTTTGTCGCATTGCTTTCCCTAACGCCGAACTCAATTGCGCAGGCCGCCCCGAGCCAATATCGAGGTGTCCTCGGACGGCTCCCTGGGTGCGTCAGACATGGATAGTGATCCAGTCCCGACGACCACCTCCCCTCATCCAGCCGATGACACCGAGGTGCTGTCTCAAGAGGCACCGGATCGAGGGGAGTCAGTCCCAGAGGCGCCGCAAGGCGACCTTCCGGACTCCGGGAGCCGAGGGGACGGGGTCCCCGAGAGCTCCGAGTTCGGCCCTCAGCCGAACACCACGCCGGACCCTCCAACGGCTCCGAGCTCAGGTAGGCGGTCCCCTTCTAAGGAAGGTGAGACGCCTGTGCCGGTGACCTCTGTCCATCCAAAGGCGCCGGACACTATGTTGGAAGCGCTTCGCAACGCTTCCATCAAGGAGGAGCACCGCACTATCATGAGTGCGGTGATCCAGAAGGTTCAGTCCGCCAAGAGCGGATTGACTGAAGCCTGTACTAGCCTTCTAACAGGCTTCGAGGTAAGTGTTTTAAAATGTAGTAGAAGTGTTACCGCATAGACAGTAGCCCCTGATGCTTTGTTTGGTGTTCACAAAGAAAAGCCGAACAGAGGATCAAATAATATCGCAGGAGTCTAATATAAGTATGTCAATATGCATATGCAGGCTTCGCTGCTGGCGTCCGCTGCACTGACTGCGGAGGTCGCCGTACTGAAGGAGGCCCTCGAGGGGTCCCAGAAAGAGCTCGGCCTTGCTAAGAGGCAGCTCGAGGAGAACAAGGGTAAGTAACACCCCGTCTGTAGATGAGAAAAAGGACGCGATTGCTAAGATGACAGGATCATTGTATGTTTGCCAGGGGCCACGACCAAGGTGGCGACCCTGAAGCAAGCATTGTCCCAGGACGAAGAAAAGGCGGCCCAGGAGTGCACCGAGCGAGAGAGGCACGAGGCTCGGGTGGGCGAGGTGCAGCAAGAGCTCCAGGCTCTCATGACCAAGCACGAGGCGTTGGAGCTTGACCTGAAGATGAGAGAGTCTGAGCTTGCCGCGGCCCGTGAGAGCACGAAGAGTGCCAAGGCTGAGGCCCATAAGGCCCTTCAGGAGATCGATGCGATGAAGAAGATAGCGGCGGGTAAGGCTTTCTATATGCAAAGCAAGCATGTAAAGGTGAATTACCGATTACTTACCCGAATCCGGAGCTCTTCAGGAGCATTCGCAGATTTACCCCGCAGTGTGTCTGATGCCGCACTATTCTACCATGCCGAGGACGGAAGCTCGACGGAGAAGATGTTTTGGTCTCAGTATGCTGAGGCCGAACATCCGGTGCCAATGAGCGACCAACTGAAGCAGATGGCCGAGATACATAAGGCGGCCGATCAGGCCATGAAGGGCTTCATAGTCCGGTTGTGGCCTGGCGACGCCCTTCCGAACAGCTTCTTCGGCCTGGTGAGGCGGCTTGTGGATGCCTGCCCACGGTTGGAGGTCGTCAAGCGATCCGTCTGCATTGAAGGTGTTGGGGAACGTTGCAGAAAACAAAAAATTTCCTACGGTTTCACCAAGATCCATCTAGGAGTTCATCTAGCAACGAGTGATCGGATTTCATCTACATACCTTTGTAGATCACGCGCGGAAGCGTTCAAAGAACGGGGATGAGGAAGTCGTACTCGACGTGATCCAAATCATCGGAGATCCTAGCGCCGAACGGACGGCACCTCCGCGTTCAACACACGTACGGTCAGCGTAACGTCTCCTCCTTCTTGATCCAACAAGGGGAAAGGAGAGGTTGAGGAAGATGGCTCCAGCAGCAGCATGACGGCGTGGTGATGGTGGAGCTGCAGTACTCCGGCAGGGCTTCGCCAAGCTCTATGGAGGAGGAGGAGGTGTTGGAGAGGGAGAGGGAGGCACCAAAAAGCGTAGGGGAGAGGTCCTCCATCCTCCCACTATATATAGGGGGGCCTAGGGGGGGCGCCAGCCCTAGGAGATGCAATCTCCTAGGGGGGGCGGCGACCAAGGGGTGGGGGACTTGCCCCCAAGCAAGGGGGCGCCCCCTTTAGGGTTTCCCCACCCTAGGCGCATGGGCCCTAGGGGGAACTGGCGCCCCAGCCCACTTTGGGCTGGATCCCTTCCCACTTCAGCCCATGGGGCCCTCCGGGATAGGTGGCCCCACCCGGTGGACCCCCGGGACCCTTCCGTTGGTCCCGGTATAATACCGGTGACCCCGGAACTTGTCCCGATGGCCGAAATAGCACTTCCTATATATAATTATTTACCTCCGGACCATTCCGGAACTCCTCGTGACGTCCGGGATCTCATCCGGGACTCCGAACAACTTTCGGGTTACTGCATATACATATCCCTACAACCCTAGCGTCACCGAACCTTAAGTGTGTAGACCCTACGGGTTCGGGAGACATGTAGACATGACCGAGATGGCTCTCCGGTCAATAACCAACAGCGGGGTTTGGATACCCATGTTGGCTCCCACATGCTCCTCGATGATCTCATCAGATGAACCACGATGTCGAGGATTCAAGCAACCCCGTATACAATTCCCTTTGTCAATCGGTACGTTACTTGCCTGAGATTCGATCGTCGGTATCCCAATACCTCGTTCAATCTCGTTACCAGCAAGTCACTTTACTCGTACCGTAATGCATGATCCCATGACCAGACACTTGGTCACTTTGAGCTCATTGTGATGATGCATTACCGAGTGGGCCCAAGAGATACCTCTCCGTCATACGGAGTGACAAATCCCAGTCTTGATCCGTGTCAACCCAACAGACACTTTCGGAGATACCCGTAGTATACCTTTATAGTCACCCAGTTACGTTGTGACGTTTGGTACACCCAAAGCACTCCTACGGTATCCGGGAGTTACACGATCTCATGGTCTAAGGAAAAGATACTTGACATTGGAAAACTCTAGCAAACGAACTATACGATCTTGTGCTATGTTTAGGATTGGGTCTTGTCCATCACATCATTCTCCTAATGATGTGATCTCGTTATCAATGACATCCAATGTCCATAGTCAGGAAACCATGACTATCTGTTGATCAACGAGCTAGTCAACTAGAGGCTTACTAGGGACATGTTGGTGTCTAAGTATTCACACAAGTATTATGATTTCCGGATAACACAATTATATCATGAATAAAAGACAATTATCATGAACAAGGAAATACAATAATAATCCTTTTATTATTGCCTCTAGGGCATATTTCCAATAGTCTCCCACTTGCACTAGAGTCAATAATCTATTTACATTGTGATGAATTGAACACCCATGGAATTCTGGTGTTGATCATGTTTTGCTCTAGGGAGAGGTTTAGTCAACGGATCTGCTACATTCAGGTCCGTATGTACTTTACAAATTTCTATGTCTCCATCTTGAACATTTTCACGGATGGAGTTGAAGCGACGCTTGATGTGCCTTGTCTTCTTGTGAAACCTGGGCTCCTTGGCAAGTGCAATAGCTCTAGTGTTGTCACAGAAGAGCTTGATCGGCTCCGACGCATTGGGTATGACTCCTAGGTCGGTGATGAACTCCTTCACCCAAATTGCTTCATGTGCTGCCTCCGAGGCTGCCATGTACTCCGCTTCACATGTAGATCCCGCCACGATGCTCTGCTTGCAACTGCACCAGCTTACTGCCCCACCATTCAAAATATACACGTATCCGGTTTGTGACTTAGAGTCATCCAGATCTGTGTCGAAGCTAGCGTCGACGTAACCTTTTACGACGAGCTCTTTGTCACCTCCATAAACGAGAAACATTTCCTTAGTCCTTTTCAGGTACTTCAGGATATTCTTGACCGCTGTCCAGTGTTCCTTGCTGGGATTACTTTGGTACCTTCCTACCAAACTTACGACAAGGTTTACATCAGGTCTGGTACACATCATGGCATATATAATAGAACCTATGGCTGAGGCATAGGGGATGACGCTCATCTCTTCTATATCTTCTGCCGTGGTCGGACATTGAGCTGAGCTCAATTTCACACCTTGCAACACAGGCAAGAACCCCTTCTTAGACTGATCCATATTGAACTTCTTCAATATCTTATCAAGGTATGTGCTTTGTGAAAGACCTATGAGGCGTCTTGATCTATCTCTGTAGATCTTGATGCCTAATATATAAGCAGCTTCTCCAAGGTCCTTCATTGAAAAACTTTTATTCAAGTAGGCCTTAATGCTGTCCAAAAGCTCTATATCATTTCCCATCAAAAGTATGTCATCTACATATAATATGAGAAATGCTACAGAGCTCCCACTCACTTTCTTGTAAACGCAGGCTTCTCCATAAGTCTGCATAAACCCAAACGCTTTGATCATCTCATCAAAGCAAATGTTCCAACTCCGAGATGCTTGCACCAGCCCATAAATCGAGCGTTGGAGCTTGCACACCTTGTCAGCATTCTTAGGATCGACAAAACCTTCCGGCTGCATCATATACAATTCTTCCTTAAGGAAACCATTAAGGAATGCCGTTTTGACGTCCATTTGCCATATCTCATAATCATAGTATGTGGCAATTGCTAACATAATTCGGACGGACTTCAGCTTCACTATGGGAGAGAAAGTCTCATCGTAGTCAACCCCTTGAACTTGCCGATAACCCTTAGCGACAAGTCGAGCTTTATAGATGGTAACATTACCATCCGCGTCCGTCTTCTTCTTAAAGATCCATTTGTTTTCTATCGCTCGCCGATCATCGGGCAAGTCTGTCAAAGTCCATACTTTGTTTTCATACATGGATCCTATCTCGGATTGCATGGCTTCAAGCCATTTGTTGGAATCTGGGCCCGCCATCGCTTCTTCATAGTTCGAAGGTTCACCGTTGTCTAACAACATGATTTCCAAGACAGGGTTGCCGTACCACTCTGGTGCGAAACGTGTCCTTGTGGACCTACAGACCTACAAATTTTAGTAGGAGCTCGATCAGAAGTATCTTGATCATCATTATTAACCTCCTCTCTAGTCGGTGCAGGCACCTTAGGAACATTTTCTTGAGTTGTGCCATTTTCCGGTTCAAGAGGTAATACTTCATCAAGTTCTACTTTCCTCCCACTTACTTCTTTCAAGAGAAACTCCTTCTCTAGAAAGGATCCATTCTTGGCAACAAAGATCTTGCCTTCGGATCTGAGGTAGAAGGTGTACCCAATAGTTTCTTTAGGGTATCCTATGAAGACGCATTTTTCTGACTTGGGTTCGAGCTTTTCAGGTTGAAGTTTCTTGACATAAGCATCGCATCCCCAAACTTTTAGAAACGACAGCTTAAGTTTCTTCCCAAACCATAATTCATACGGTGTTGTCTCAACGGATTTCGACGGAGCCCTATTTAAAGTGAATGTGGCAGTCTCTAAAGCATAGCCCCAAAAAGATAGCGGGTAAATCGGTAAGAGACATCATAGATCGCACCATATCCAATAGAGTGCGATTACGACGTTCGGACACACCATTACGCTGAGGTGTTCCAGGCGGCGTGAGTTGTGAAACTATTCCACATTTTCTTAAGTGTGTGCCAAATTCGTGACTCAAGTATTCTCCTCCACGATCTGATCGTAGGAACTTGATTTTCCTGTCACGTTGATTTTCAACCTCACTCTGAAATTCCTTGAACTTTTCAAAGGTCTCAGACTTGTGTTTCATTAAATAGATATACCCATATCTACTCAAGTCATCAGTGAGGGTGAGAACATAATGATAGCCACCGCGAGCCTCAACACTCATTAGACCGCACACATCAGTATGTATGATTTCCAATAAGTTGGTCGCTCGCTCCATTGTTCCTGAGAACGGAGTCTTGGTCATTTTACCCATGAGGCATGGTTCGCACGTGTCAAATGATTCGTAATCAAGAGACTCTAAAAGTCCATTTGCATGGAGCTTCTTCATGCGTTTGACACCTATGTGACCAAGGCGGCAGTGCCACAAGTATGTGGGACTATCATTATCAACCTTACATCTTTTGGTACTCACACTATGAATATGTGTAGCATTACGCTCAAGATTCATTAAGAATAAACCATTCACCATCGGAGCATGACCATAAAACATATGTCTCATATAAATAGAACAACCATTATTCTCAGATTTAAATGAGTAGCCATCTCGAATTAAACGAGATCCTGATACAATGTTCATGCTCAAAGCTGGCACTAAATAACAATTATTGAGGTTTAAAACTAATCCCGTAGGTAAACGTAGAGGTAGCGTGCCGACGACGATCACATCGACCTTGGAACCATTCCCGAAGCGCATCGTCACCTCGTCCTTCGCCAGTCTCCGCTTATTCCGTAGCTCCTGCATTGAGTTACAAATGTGAGCAACTGCACCGGTATCAAATACCCAGGAGCTACTACGAGTACTAGTAAGGTACACATCAATTACATGTATATCACATATACCTTTCGTTTTGCCGGCCTTCTTGTCCGCTAAGTATTTGGGGCAGTTCCGCTTCCAGTGACCATTTCCCTTGCAATAAAAGCACTCAGTCTCGGGCTTGGGTCCATTCTTTGGCTTCTTCCCGGCAGCTTGCTTGCCGGGCGCGGCAACTCCCTTTCCGTCCTTCTTGAAGTTCTTCTTACCCTTGCCTTTCTTGAACTTAGTGGTTTTATTCACCATCAACACTTGATGTTCCTTTTTGACTTCTACCTCTGCTGATTTCAGCATTGCAAATACTTCAGGAATGGTCTTTTCCATCCCCTGCATATTGAAGTTCATCACAAAGCTCTTGTAGCTCGGTGGAAGCGACTGAAGGATTCTGTCAATGACCGCGTCATCCGGGAGATTAACTCCCAGCTGAGTCCAGCGGTTATGCAACCCAGACATTTTGAATATGTGCTCGCTGACAGAACTATTTTGCTCCATCTTACAGCTGAAGAACTTGTCGGAGACTTCATATCTCTCGACTCAGGCATGAGCTTGAAAAACCATTTTCAGCTCTTCGAACATCTCACATGCTCCGTGTCTCTCAAAACGCTTTTGGAGCCCCGGTTCTAAGCTGTAAAGCATGCCACACTGAACGAAGGAGTAATCATCAGCACCTGTCTGCCAAGCGTTCATAACGTCTTGGTTCTGTGGGACGGGTGCGTCACCTAGCGGTGCTTCTAGGACATAATATTTCTTGGCAGCTATGAGGATGATCCTCAGGTTCCGGACCCAGTCTGTATAGTTGCTGCCATCGTCTTTCAGCTTGGTTTTCTCTAGGAACGCGTTGAAGTTGAGGACAACATGGGCCATTTGATCTACAAGACATATTGTAAAGATTTTAGACTAAGTTCATAATAATTAAGTTCATCTATTTAATGAACTCCCACTCAGATAGACATCCCTCCAGTCATCTAAGTATAACATGATCCGAGTTAACTAGGCCGTGTCCGATCATCACGTGAGACGGACTAGTCAACATCGGTGAACATCTTCATGTTGATCGTATCTTTTATACGACTCATGGTCGACCTTTCGGTCTTCTGTGTTCCGAGGCCATGTCTTTACATGCTAGGCTCGTCAAGTCAACCTAAGTGTTTGCATGTGTAAATCTGTCTTACACCCGTTGTATGTGAACGTTGGAATCTATCACACCCGATCATCACGTGGTGCTTCGAAACAACGAACTGTCGCAATGGCGCACGGTTAGGGGGATCACTTTCTTGAAATTATTATGAGGGGTCATCTTATTTACTACCATCGTTCTAAGTAAACAATATGCAAAAACATGATAAACATCACATGCAATCAAATAATAATAGTGACATGATATGGCCAATATCACATAGCTCCTTTGATCTCCATCTTGGGGCTCCATGATCATCTTGTCACCGGCTTGACACCATGATCTCCATCATTGTGTCTCCATGAAGTTGCTCGCCGACTATTACTTCTACTACTATGGCTAACACATTTAGCAATAAAGTAAAGTAATTTACATGGCATTTCTCAATGACACGTAGGTCATGCGAAAAATAAAGACAACTCCTATGGCTCCTGCCGGTTGTCATACTCATCGACATGCAAGTCGTCATTCCTATTACAATAGCATGAACATCTCATACATCACATATATATCATTCATCATTCATCACAACTTTGGCCATATCACATCACAAAACACTTGCTGCAAAAACAAGTTAGACATCCTCTAATTGTTGTTGCAAGTTTTACGTGGCTGCAAAAGGGTTCTAGCAAGAATGTTTTCTTAACTACGTGAGAGCCACAACGTGATTTGTCAACTTCTATTTACCCTTCATAAGGACCCTTTTCATCGAATCCGCTCCAACTAAAGTGGGAGAGACAGACACCCGCCAGCCATCTTATGCAACTAGTGCCTGTCAGTCGGTGGAACCGGTCTCACGTAAGCGTACGTGTAAGGTTGGTCCGGGCCGCTTCATCCCACAATACCGTTGAAGCAAGATAAGACTAGTAGTGGCAAGAAAGTTGACAACATCAACGCCCAAAACAAATTGTGTTCTACTCGTGCATAGAGAACTACGCAAAGACCTAGCTCATGATGCCATTGTTGGGGAACGTTGCAGAAAACAAAAAATTTCCTACGGTTTCACCAAGATCCATCTAGGAGTTCATCTAGCAACGAGTGATCGGATTGCAGCTACGTACCTTTGTAGATCACGCGCGGAAGCATTCAAAGAACGGGGATGAGGAAGTCGTACTCGACGTGATCCAAATCACCGGAGATCCTAGCGCCGAACGGACGGCACCTCCGCGTTCAACACACGTACGGTCAGTGTGACGTCTCCTCCTTCTTGATCCAGCAAGGGGAAAGGAGAGTTGAGGAAGATGGCTCCAGCAGCAGCACGACGGCGTGGTGATGGTGGAGCTGCAGTACTCCGGCAGGGCTTCGCCAAGCTCTATGGAGGAGGAGGAGGTGTTGGAGAGGGAGAGGGAGGCACCAAAAAGCGTAGGTGAGAGGTCCTCCATCCTCCCACTATATATAGGGGGCCTAGGGGGGGCGGCGGCCCTAGGAGATGCAATCTCGTAGGGGGGCGGCGGCCAAGGGGTGGAGGACTTGCCCCCCAAGCAAGGGGATGCCCCCCTTTAGGGTTTCCCCACCCTAGGCGCATGGGCCCTAGGGGGAAGTGGTGCCCCAGCCCACTTTGGGCTGGATCCCTTCCCACTTCAGCCCATGGGGCCCTCCGGGATAGGTGGCCCCACCCGGTGGACCCCCGGGACCCTTCCGGTGGTCCCGGTATAATACCGGTGACCCCGAAACTTGTCCCGATGGCCGAAATAGCACTTCCTATATATAATTCTTTACCTCCGGAGCATTCCGGAACTCCTCGTGACGTCCGGGATCTCATCCGGGACTCCAAACAACTTTCGGGTTACTGCACATACATATCCCTACAACCCTAGCGTCACCAAACCTTAAGTGTGTAGACCCTATGGGTTCGGGAGACATGTAGACATGACCGAGATGGCTCTCTGGTCAATAACCAACAGCGGGGTCTAGATACCCATGTTGGCTCCCATGTGCTCCTCGATGATCTCATCGGATGAACCACGATGTCGAGGATTCAAGCAACCCCGTATACAATTCCCTTTGTCAATCGGTACGTTACTTGCCCGAGATTCGATCGTCGGTATCCCAATACCTCGTTCAATCTCGTTACCGGAAAGTCACTTTACTCGTACCGTAATGAATGATCCCGTGACCAGACACTTGGTCACTTTGAGCTCATTGTGATGATGCATTACCGAGTGGGCCCAAGAGATACCTCTCCGTCATACGGAGTGACAAATCCCAGTCTTGATCCGTGTCAACCCAACAGACACTTTCGGAGATACCCGTAGTATACCTTTATAGTCACCCAGTTACGTTGTGACGTTTGGTACACCCAAAGCACTCCTACGGTATCCGGGAGTTACACGATCTCATGGTCTAAGGAAAAGATACTTGACATTGGAAAACTCTAGCAAACGAACTATACGATCTTGTGCTATGTTTAGGATTGGGTCTTGTCCATCACATCATTCTCCTAATGATGTGATCTCGTTATCAATGACATCCAATGTCCATAGTCAGGAAACCATGACTATATTTTGATCAACGAGCTAGTCAACTAGAGGCTTACTAGGGACATGTTGGTGTCTAAGTATTCACACATGTATTATGATTTCCGGATAACACAATTATAGCATGAATAAAAGACAATTATCATGAACAAGGAAATATAATAATAATACTTTTATTATTGCGTCTAGGGCATATTTCCAACAGAAGGTGCACGCCGGGCCTTCGCCCGTGTGAAAACGCAGTGGGTCAAGCTAGACACCGTGAAGCTCATCAAGGAGGGGCCATCGGAGGGCAAGGAGCACCGCCACCCCGAGATGTACTACGAGGGTGTTCTACCGGGCGCCCGTCTTATCGCGGATGAGTGTTCACAAAATGTAGTATTTGAATGAGACTTGCTCATTTTTTATCCTATGTAATGAAAACTTGTTTCATATGCGCTATGCAACGCTTGTGTGAATTTAAAATATTACCTTATGTTTTGGCTGTTTATCCAATCTGAGAGATGGCTAGTCCTCGGCTTCTGCCCCCATGCCACGAGTGCCGGGGTGTTCGGGATAAACCTGAGCACTCTTGTTCCCATGTTTGGGTCCTTCGAGGGAGGTGCTCAGCACAACGAACAAGACAACCAGACTAATAATGCTTTATCACTCTCACTTAGCCATAGAATTCTATAATTTTAAATTTCAGCGAAGCCCCTGGTATTCGGAAGGCCGAATTTGGGGCGCAATACATGCCTGTAAGCCGGACGGAGCCGGCCCCTCGCCCTAAGCGGCATAAGTCTTTAGAGACTCGAAAAACCTCGCCGAACAGCGACCAGTCTCTCGCCTTATCATGACAGTCAGTTTTAGCTTTCTCTACTGAGGTGCTCGGCCGGCAGAACCGGGGCACAATCGCAGTAGTTCTCCTAGCGCTACCTTAGCCGATAGAGCAGAACGTAAGGTACCAAAACATAGGAGCCGGGCAAACCCAACATTTGACCAAAGACATGATTCAGAGTTGATGCATATAATGCTATAAGTTCGGGGTGCCACACTTGTGAAAGTGTTCGGACTTTTCACACCATATTGTGGGTACGTAAGCCCCTGGTGCATTGGCAGTACCAGAGTGTACGGTTTCTAGGCATCATTAATGAACACATAGATATGTATACATATAACAAAAATGCGATAATAATTGTAATGTCACGCATTGTATATTAAAAAATTGCATTAAAGCAGAGTGATACAGATAATGTAATGAGCAAAAGAGTAGGACTATGCCCCATCCAAGGGCGAGCTGAGGAATTATGTGAAATCTGTAATCCACCTGGGAATTCCGTAGTCGTCGGCCTCCTTGGTTGCTGTATCATGTGTTCGGCAATAGAGCTGCCAGACAGTGTTTCCAGAGATTGAAGTCCTGAAAGAAAAAAGAAAAAAACCAAACGGGAAGCCCCTGGTGCGGTTTAGGCCGCGTTTTGGGACGTGTCGTAGTTGTGCCTCCCCCTCCCCATCTGTGCCCATGGTATTTTTAATGCGTAATGATGTATGCGCGGCACGAACAACATCGTTGGGCTGGGATTCGGGTGGCCGTCATATTGCTACGCGAGCTCCGATCGCGCCAGGCGGTCTATTTGCCGATTGCCCCGAGCGTGCTTGAAGGTGTCCGGGCTTTGAAACGCCGAACTGGTAGATTGCCTTGAGAGGCTGCTTTGCGCTTCTGCTGCGAGGGCCACGGTGTGCTCCTCTATTCGGAGAGAGCGCTCTGTGTTTCCATTGACTGTAATAACTCTGCGAGGTCCTAGCATCTTGAGCTTGAGGTATGCATAATGTGGTACCACATTGAATCTAGCGAATGCGGTTCGTCCGAGCAGTGCGTGATAACCACTGCGGAATGGGACTATATCGAAGATTAACTCTTCGCTTCGGAAGTTATCCGGGGATCCGAAGACCACTTCCAGTGTAATTGAGCCTTTGCAATGGGCCTCTACGCCTGGAATGATGCCTTTAAAGGTCGTCTTTGTGGGTTTGATCCTTGAGGGGTCTATACCCATTTGGCATACTGTGTCCTGATAAAGCAGGTTCAGGCTGCTGCCGCCGTCCATGAGGACTCGAGTGAGGTGAAATCCGTCGATGATTGGGTCTAGGACTAGTGCGGCGAATTCGCCGTGACGGATACTAGTGGGGTGGTCCCTGCGATCGAAGGTGATCGGACAGGAGGACCAAGGGTTGAACTTCGGGGCGACTGGCTCCAGCGCATATATGTCCCTGAGCGCACGCTTCCGCTCCCTCTTGGGGATGTGGGTTGCATATATCATGTTCACCGTCCTCACTTGCGGGGGAAACCTCTTCTATCCTACAATGTGCGGCTGTCGGGGTTCTTCCTCGTCATCGCTATGCGGCCCCTTGTCCTTGTTTTCGGCAATTAACTTGCCGGCCTGCTTGAACACCCAACAATCCATGTTGGTGTGATTGGCTGGCTTGTCTGGGGTGCCCTGTATTTGACACGAGCGATCAAGTATACGGTCCAAGCTGGACGGACCCGATGTACTTTGTTTGAATGGCTTTTTCCGCTGACCGGGTTTAGAGCCTTTGAATCTGGCATTGACTGTCGTATCCTAAGTACTTTCGATGTTAATGCGGCGCTTATGCTTGTTGTGACGTGACCTGCTGTTGCCGTCCTTGGTATCTGAGGTACCATGGTTCTTTGATATGTTGTTACTGCGAGCCAACCAGCTGTCTTCTCCCACACAAAAGTGGGTCATGAGCGTCGTGAGGGCTGCCATGGATTTTGGCTTTTCCTGACCAAGGTGTCGGGCTAGCCACTCGTCTCGTATGTTGTGCTTGAAAGCCGCTAAGGCCTCCGCATCCGGAAAGTCGATGATTTGGTTTTTCTTTGTAAGGAACCGAGTCCAGAATTGCCTGGCCGATTCTTCTGGCTGCTGAATTATGTGGCTCAAGTCATCGGCGTCTGGTGGTCGCACATAAGTGCCCTGAAAGTTGTCGAGGAATGCGGCTTCCAGATCTTCCCAACAGCTAATGGAGTCCACTGGCAAGCTTTTAAGACAATGCCGTGCTAGTCCTTTAAGTTTTAGTGGGAGGTACTTGATGGCATGTAAGTCATCACCGCGGGCCATGTGGATGTGGAGGAGGAAGTCCTCAATCCATACTGCGGGATCTGTTGTGCCGTCGTACGATTCAATGTTTACAGGTTTGAAACCTTCTGGGAATTGATGTTCCATTACTTCTTCTGTGAAGCATAAGGGGTGTGCGGCGCCTCTGTATTGGGCTATATCGCGACGCAGCTCGTATGGGTCCTGCCCGCTGTGTTCGGCCCGGCCGGATTTGCTTTTACTGTATCCGGCGTGACGTTTACCATCTCATAGAGTGGTGCGCCCTTGTGATCCGTAGATCGATCTTGAGTGCTTTTCTTTGTCCTCCAATATGTCTTGCAGGTCTGGCGTATCTCCCCATGCCTTTTTATTTGGATGGCGTTGGGGTGGAGGCTGAGCTTTCAGCAGGAATGCCTCTCTATCGCGGCCACGAGGTGGCCGATCAGCCGTATCATACGCTTCTTCCTCTAGTCGGGGTAGTAACCTGCGCCTTGGGTAACTCTTGGAGGGACGCTCGAGTTTATATTCCTCGGCTACGAGGACTTCAGTCCATTTGTCAGCTAGCAGATCTTGACCAGCTTGAAGCTGCTGCTGCTTTTTCTTCAGGCTATTTGCCGTGGCCGTAAGCCTGCGCTTGAAGCGCTCTTGTTTGACGGGATCCTCTGGTACGGCGAATTCATCGTCGCCGAGGCTTGCCTCGTCTTCGGAGGGGGGCATGTAATTGTCATCCTCCTCCTCTCCGTCAGCCTCTCTCTCAGGAGAGCTGGTTCCTTCATCCTCCTGATCTAACTCTTGCTAGAGGGGGTTTTCGTTGTCTTCGGCGCTATCCGGATTGTTATTATCTCCTGTGCCGGTATCACCACTTTTGCTTTGGCGGGACTTAGAGTGGCGCCGCTGACATCGGCGCTTGGATTGCTTCTTGGAGGGGTCATCCTCCGCTATCTTGTCGCCGTTGCCTTCATTGGGTGTATCCACCATGTATATGTCATACGACGAGGTGGCTTTCCAGTGCCCTATAGGTGCTGGTTCATGTTCGTCTCCTACATCGTCGTCCATACCGTCGATGTCTTCGTCGTCCGCATCCCCATCCTCACCGTAGTTGGAGATACCAAGGAGGCTCTAGCGGCACTCAAGTGTGCCCTCAAAACCGCCGCGGTAGCGCGACCGGCCAACAAGGCCACCCCAGGGGTTAAGGAGGCCGCGCCACCAAAGAAGAAGCAGTTGTTCACTCAAGACCGGGACGAAACCAAGCAGGTGCCAGTCGAGGAAGATGGGTCCTCAGGAGCCACCTTCACCATAGGTGCCAACCTCGACCCAAATCAAGAGGAGGCATTGGTGAGGTTCCTGCGCACGAACAAGGATGTATTCGCCTGGGAACCCAAGCAGCTAGTAGGGGTCCCAAGAGGGGTGGTCGAGCATCACTTGAGGGTGTGCCCCAATGTGCGCCCTGTGAAGCAGAAGGCGCGGCGACAATCCACAGAGAAGCAGTCCTTCATCGTCCAGAAAACCCGCAAGCTGGAGGCAGCGGGTGTCATTCGCGAGGTTCGGTAACCCGAGTGGCTGGCGAACCCCGTCGTCGTACCAAAGAAAGGCGGGAAGGAGCAGATGTGTGTTGACTTCACCAACCTTAACAAGGCCTGTCCCCAACACCCGTTACCACTCCCGCGCATCGACCAGATCATCGACTCCACTGCCGAATGCGACCTGCTGTGCTTCCTAGACGCATTTTCAGGCTATCTCTAGATCAAGATGGTAGTGGAGGATGTGGAGAAGACGGCCTTCCTGACCCCGTGTGGGGTGTAATGCTACACTTGCATGCCGTTCGGGATGCGCAACGCAGGCACGGCCTTCCAACGACTGATGCACATCACCCTGGGCCACCACCTCGGGAGGAACGCAGAGGCCTATGTCGACGACATTATGGTAAAATCTCGGGAGGCAAGGACTTTGATTCAAGACCTGGAGGAGACCTTCGCAAGCCTGCGCCAGGTAGACCTGCGGCTCAACCCAGAAAAGTGCATGTTCAGTGTCCCCTCTGGCAAGCTGCTGGGCTTCCTCGTGTCCCACGGGGGGATCGAGGCTAACCCGGAGAAGGTCAAGGCGATAGAAGACATGAGCCCACCACAAACTCTCAAGGAGATGCAGAAGCTTGCAGGCTGCGTGACCTCGCTGGGGCGCTTCATCTCCAAGCTGGGAGAGCGCGCCCTACCATTCTTCAAGCTGATGAAGAAGAAGGGCCCGTTCGAGTGGACCCCAGAAGCCGACCAAGCGTTTCAAGACCTCAAGAGATACCTGACCAGCCCTTCAGTGATGGTGGCGCCTCACCCTCTTGAGCCCCTGGTGCTTTACCTTGCCGCCACTCCCTACTCTGCTAGCGCAGCTCTAGTGGCGGTTTGAGAAGAGCGCCAGGCCAAGGGGCTGCTGCGCCACGCCGCACCGCACCACCAGCCGAGGCGATATAGGACCCAAAGGGCACCGCAAAGGCTGCAACAATGCCAACGAGTGACCAGGCCTAGCAAGGTGGCGTTCGCGGGCCGGCAGAGGCCCCAGCAGGCGATCAGGCTCTTGGGGTCTGCTACCTCTTGACCACTGCGTTGGTTTTCCCCGAAGAGGAAGGGATGATGCAGCCAAGTAGCGTATGTATTTCCCTCAGTTTTTGAGAACCAAGGTATCAATCCAGTAGGAGGCTATGCGCGAGTCCCTCATAGCTGCACAAAACAAATAAAACCTCGCAACCAACGCGATAAGGGGTTGTCAATCCCTACATGGCCACTTACGAGAGTGAGATCTGATAGATATGATAAGATAATATTTTTGGTATTTTTATGATAAAGATGCAAAGTAAAATAAAAGCAAAGTAAAAGAAAAAGGAAATAACTAAGTATTGGAAGATTAATATGATGAAGATAGACCCAAGGGCCATAGGTTTCACTAGTGGCTTCTCTCAAGAGCATAGGTATTCTACGGTGGGTGAACGAATTACTGTTGAGCAATTGACAGAATTGAGCATAGTTATGAGAATATCTAGGTATAATCATGTATATAAGCATCGCGTCCGAGGCAAGTAGACCGACTCCTGCCTGCATCTACTACTATTACTCCACTCATCGACCGCTATCCAGCATGCATCTAGAGTATTAAGTTCATGGAAACAGAGTAACACCTTAAGCAAGATGACATGATGTAGAGGGATAAACTCATGCAATATGATGAAAACCCCATCTTGTTATCCTCGATGGCAACAATACAATACGTGCCTTGCTGCCCCTACTGTCACTGGAAAAGGACACCGCAAGATTGAACCCAAAGCTAAGCACTTCTCCCATTGCAAGAAAGATCAATCTAGTAGGCCAAACCAAACTGATAATTTGAAGAGACTTGCAAAGATAACCAATCATACATAAAAGAATTCAGAGAAGATTGAAATATTGTTCATAGATAGACTTGATCATAAACCCACAATTCATCGGTCTCAACAAACACACCGCAAAAAGAAGATTACATCGAATAGATCTCCACAAGAGAGGGGGAGAACATTGTATTGAGATCCAAAAAGAGAGAAGAAGCCATCTAGCTACTAACTATGGACTCGTAGGTCTGAGGTGAACTACTCACACTTCATCGGAGGGGCTATGGTGTTGATGTACAAGCCCTCCATGATCGATGCCTCCTCCGGCGGAGCTCCGGAACAGGCCCCAAGATGGGATCTCGTGGATACAGAAAGTTGCGGTGGTGGAATTAGGGTTTTGGCTCCGTATCTGATCGTTTGGGGGTACATAGGTATATATAGGAGGAAGGAGTACATCGGTGGAGCAACAGGGGGCCCACGAGGGTGGAGGGCGCGCCTGGGGGGGGGGTAGGCGCACCCCCTACCTCGTGGCCTCCTTCTTTGTTTCTTGACGTAGGGTCCAAGTCCCCTGGATCATGTTCGGCGAGAAAATCACGTTCCCGAAGGTTTCATTCCGTTTGGACTCCGTTTGATATTCCTTTTCTTCGAAACCCTGAAATAGGCAAAAAACAGCAATTCTGGGCCGGGCCTCTGGTTAATAGGCTAGTCCTAAAAATAATATAAAAGTGGATAATAAAGCCCAATAATGTCCAAAACAGTAGATAATATAGCATGGAGCAATCAAAAATTATAGATACGTTGGACACGTATCAGGGTCCCGTCATCTCAGGAGATGCCCCAACTGCCGGCAGGCACAAGCTCCGTCGATGTTCCCGCCCTCGTCGAGCACCCAGTGTATTTTGTCAGCACAGTACTGCGGGATGCAAGGGCACGGTACCCCATGCCTCAGAAGCTCTTGCTCGCGCTTTTGGTGGCCTCGCGTAAACTGTGGCACTAGGTCACCCAATCAAGGTCGTCTCGGCCTACCCACTGGAGAAGCTACTCAAGAGCCCCAACGCTCCTGGAAGAGTCGCCAAATGGAACATCGAGATGCAAGCATTCCAGCTGTAGTTCATCACAACTAGGGTCAAGGGGGCCGCGCTCGCCGACTTCGTGGCAGAATGGACTGACGCCCCGGGGCTTGAAGCAGGCGAGGACCGATCCCTCTCACCAGGAAGTGAAGCACCACATGGCTGGGTCATGTATTTTGATGGCATGTTCGCACGCCAGGGCGCGGGGGCTGGATCAGTGCTCATCTCGCCCACTCAGGACAAGCTCTACTACGCCGTGCAACTCTGCTCCCAGCAAGGCGAGAAGGTCTCCAACAACATCACGGAGTACGAAGGCCTCATCGCTGGCCTCAAGGCTACGGTGGCCCTAGGGGTGAAGCGCCTCACCATCAGGAGCAACTCGCAGCTCCTCGTCAACTTCTCCAACAAGGTATACGAGCCGAAGGACGAGCACATGGAGGCATACCTTGCGGAGGTACGCAAAATGGAAAAGCATTTCCTGGGTCTAGAGTTGCAGCACGTGCCCCGTGGCACCAACAAGGAGGCAGACGACATCGCCAAAAGGGCGTCCAAGTGACAACCCCAAGAGCCTGGCGTCTTTGAGGAGCGGCTCTTCAATCCGTCGGCAGCACCTCCGCTTTAGGGGCCAGCGCCGCCTTGGGAGGAGGTCCCTCGACCACCAGCCTCGGGAGCCCCAGCCTGCGGCCCGACCTTGGGAGCACACGTACTCCTGGCGCTCAAGCCTCAGGAGGGGTGCTAGACCAAGGAGTTCAAGGAATACCTAATGCAAGGGACGCTGCTGGAGAAAGAGGAGGACGCAGAGCACGTGACCCGACACGCTACGACATACTGCATCTAGGACGGTGAGTTATACAGGAAGCGACCAAATGATGTTTCCTTGCAATGCATCTCCAGGGAACAGGGGAACGAGTTGCTAACTGACATACACGACGGAGAATGCGGGCACCACTTGTCGTCATGAACCCTCGTCGGCAAGGCGTTCCACAACGGGTTCTACTGGCCTACGATGCTCAACGACGCAACTGAGCTGGTGAAGTCCCGCGAGGCCTGCCAATTCCACGCCAAGCAAATCCATCAGCCAGCTCGAGGCCTCCAGACAATCCTGCTCTCATGGCCGTTCGCAGTCTGGGGGCTGGATATCTTAGGCTCGTTCCCTCTAGCGCCTGGGGGTTATCGCTACCTCTACGTCGCCATCAAAAAGTTCAACAAATGGGCGGAGGTAGAAGCTGTCCGCACCATCCCGGCCGGATCTGCGGTCAAGTTCATCAAGGGTCTCGTGAGCTGGTTCGGGGTCCCTAATCGCATCATCACCGACAACGACTCACAGTTCACTAGCAATCTCTTCAAGACATATTGTGCTAACCTTGGAACACAGATCTGCTACGCTTCGGTGGCACACCCCAGGAGCAATGGTCAAGCCGAACACTCCAACACGGAGGTCCTCAGAGGCCTCAAGATCAGGACCTTCAAGAAGAAGCTTGAGGCCTGTGGCAAGGGCTGGCACGATGAGCTCCATTTTGTGCTGTGGTCCATCCGCACCACCGCCACCAAGCCAACAGGCGAGACCCCGTTCTTCCTCGTCTACGGAGCAGAAGCGGTTCTCCCTCATGAGGTCAAGCATCGCTCCGTGCGGGTCCTGGCATTTGATAAGACGCAACAGGATGCCATGCGGGGACTGGACCTTGTGCTGGGGTAGGAACGCCGCCATGAAGCCTTGCTCCGAGCGGCAAGGTACTAGCAGGTGTTGTGACGGTACCACTGTCGCAGCGTCTGCTCCAGGACGCTCGAGGTGGGTGATATCGTCCTGAGGTGGGTGCTCTCCAAGGAAGGGCTGCACAAGATCTCGCCCATGTGGGAGGGCCCATTTAGGATCGCCAGTGCCTCCAGGCCTGGTGCCACGCGCCTGGAGACGCAGGACGGGATACCCATCCCGAACGCCTGGAACATCCAGCACCTCCGGAAGTTCTACCCATGAAGCAAGGCTCTGCGCCTGTGAAGCAAGGCCTCGTGCCTGTGAAGGTCTCTGCTCGTGACACTCTCATGTAATAAGGAGTGGGGCTGTACACGCCCCAGAGTCTCAGGAGTGCCGCCCTCGGGCCTCGAGGGCTCCCTCCCACGTCCTAGTGGCAGCACTTAGCTCCACGCTGGTGAGAAGACTAGGCTAGGTGCCGGATGCGGCTTTTCATTTGCTTTCCGTAGTTGGCTTGCCCCTTTTCTTAATGGAAGTTCGCATTCTGTTTTTTCTTGTCACCTTGGTTCGATCACCTTTTCCTATGTTCTTCCCTCGGTTCTTTATTTTGGCCCATACTCTTCCTCACCTGCCTTGCGAGGGGGCTGGACGGGTGCACTCGTGATGAGCGCTTCTCCTGTTCTTCACGAGGCACCCTCGCTCGAGCTCCCTTAATCTGTGCCCCTCGGGTACCACGATCCGGATCTCTGGGTCATGGCCAGCTGCGCCTACGACCTGGGCTTAGAAGAACAAGAGGTTCTTAACAATTTTTTGTAGTCGTCGACATCTCCCAAGCCAACGGGAAGGAGATCTCACCAGGTACTGGGAGAGGCACGCCTCACGAAGTGGAAACTACTTCATACACATCAAGCTAAGTTATCTCTACACGCCTACATAAAACGTTTATACTGCAACACGACACAGGAATGATAAACATAACATAGCGACTTGGAAATCATGGTTCATTGCACGCCCGTGCAGGGCCCCATACTTGTTTCTTTTTAAATGCAGGAAGGAAAGAACAAAACAAAAGCAGCGCGCACCCCTGCGACAGTTCGTGAGGGTAGGACCTCGACGCCCCCCGAACTCAACCAGACCCATCCTCGCGCTTCACTGGGGCGCGGCGACGAGACGATCCGCTACCGCCTTCGAAGCGGGCGCGGCAGCTGGTCATAGCCACCGTTGCTGGAGCTGTTGCCGGAGGAGGAGCCGCCGTAGCTGGATGAGCCACGGCCAGCACCGAGGACGAGGCCACCTTCATCCTCGTCACGACCGTCACCAAGGCCGAGCACCTCGTCACCGTCGTTGTCTCGGGGAAGCACCTGACGCGGCGACCACCTTCCCCGAATACCCGCACATAGAGGGTCGCGTCGCCGTTGTACTTGAAGTGAAGGGTACACCGCCTTCCCAGGCCACGCGCACGGGCAAACGTCTGCCAGCCGCGGGCCAGGGCTGCGTTGCCTGCGACGGAGACTTCCACTGCGACCAACGAAGCTTTGTTGCAGCAGCCGTCCGCCTCCAGCCAGAGACCGCCTGTGTAACGCCCTCGATGCGGCTATATCTCCCACATGTCGAGGCACGACTTAGAGGCATAACCGCATTGAAAGCAATGTCGCAAGTTAGGCAATCATCACAACATCCCATGTAATATAGATAATAAAAGGGGAGATACATAGTTGGCTTACACTCGCCACATCAATCAAAGTACATAAATAGCATTACATCAATCAAACACTCATGGCCCGACTACGGTGCCAAAATAAAAGATAACCCAACATGTGACATGGTCCCGATCACCCCAACTGGGCACCACTACTGATCATTAGGGAAAGACACGTAGTAACGGCGTGAGTCCTCGTCGAACTCCCACTTGAGCCCGAGCGCGTCATTTGGAACGGAGTCATCAGGCCCTGCATCTGGTTTGGAAGTAATCTGTGAGCCACAGGGACTCAACAATCTCGCACCCTCGCGATCAAGACTATTTAAGCTAAATAGGTAAGGCAAGGAAATTATGTGGAGCTACAGCAAGCGACTAGCATATATGGTGGCTAACCTGTTCACAAAAGAGAGCGAGAAGAGGAGGCAAAGCGCGAACGAATAACTCGAGAACATCCTGCGGCAAGCATTACTCCAACACCGTGTTCACTTCCCGGACTTCGCCGAGAAGAGACCATCACGGTAACTCACACTGTTGATTCATTTTAATTATGTTAAGGTTCAAGTTGTCTACAACCGGACATTAACAAATTCCCATCTTCCCTTAACCGCGGGCATGGCTTTCGTAAGTTCAAATCCCTGCAGGGGAGTCCCAACTTAGCCCATGACAAGCTCTCACGGTCAATGAAGGAATAGACCTCCTCCCGAGACATTTCGATCAGACTCGGTATCCCGGTTCTTCAAGACACTTCGACAAGTTAAAACAAATCCAGCAACACCGCACGAATGTGCCGACAAATCCCGATAGGAGCTGCACATATCTCGTTCTCAGGGAACACTCAGATAGGTCAATCTACGAGTAAAACCAGCCCTCGAGTTTCCCCGAGGTGGCCCCGCAGGCTGCTTGGTTCGGACCAACACTCAGAGGAGCACTGGCCCGGGGGGGGGGTTAAAAAAGATGACCCTCGGGCTCCGGAAACCCAAGGGGAAAAGAGGCTAGGTGGCAAATGGTAAAACTAAGGTTGGGCATTGCTGGAAAAGCTTTAATCAAGGCGAACTATCAAGGGGTTCCCATTATAACCCAACTACGTAAGGAACGCAAAATACGGGAACATAACACCGATATGACAGAAACTAGGGCGGCAAGAGTGGAACAAAACACAAGGCGAGAGGCCGAGCCTTCCACCCTTTACCAAGTATATAGATGTATTAAGATAACAAGGCAATATAATGGTATCCCAACAAGTAAATAATGTTCCAACAAGGAACGGCCTCCAATCATCACCGGCAACTAACAACGCTATAAGAGGGGCTGAGCAAAGCGGTAACATAGCCAATCAACGGTTTGCCAGGACATGGTGGGTTAGAGGTTTGACATGGCAATTTGGGAGGCATGATAAGCAAGTGGTAGGCATAGTAGCATAGGCATAGCAAAAGAGCGAGCATCTAGCAAAGCAAAGATAGTAGTGATTTCGAGGGTATGATCATCTTGCCTGCAAAGTTGTCAGAGTTGACTGGATCCTCGAAAGCAAACTCAACGGGCTCCTCATTAGCGAACTCGTCTCCCAGCTCTACCCAAACAAGGCAAACAAGCAAATGGAGCACAATCAACCACGTGCAAACTCAAACAACATGATGCGAAGATGGTATGCTATGCGGGATGCAATATGTGATGCATATGCAAGATTTGACAAGGAAAGAATTAACCTGGCTTCGACTTGGAAATCAAAGTGTGCCACTGGAAAGATGAGATGAAATCTCTTGAAACCGATATAAAGAATGCCGGAATCGGAGTTACGGTTTGGAAATGGCAAGCAATTCAAATATGACCACGTTCTGCGATTTACAGCAAGTAGCCATCTAAATGCAACAAGATGAACATGCTACAGCACCCAAACATGGCATCAAAATACATGGCAGGGATCCATTCGTGATGCTTAACAAAAGACTAGCACTGAGCTACGGCCAATTCATCCATTAATAGGTTCAAACAAACATGGCAAAAATGCATTTGGTAAACAGATTTCAGACTTAGTGAAATTGACACTTGTTTGGAATTTCAGATCAGGTAGCACACTTTGGAGCATGAAAACTATATGCTACATGACCTGAACATGGCAAAGTAAAGCATGGCATGGAGCTACTCAAAGATCTTAACAAAAGTCCCTTAGTGACCTTGAGCCAAAAGGGATCAGAAAATACATTTGCAAGCATGTGAACATGGCAAAAACATAATCAGTTCTCAGACTTAGTGAAAACTGGAGCATGCTGAAACAGATATCAATTAGGCATGTTTACGAGATCGATGCACTCACTATAGAGCAAGTCATGACAATCTAAGCATACAACCATCAAGAATACACAAAATACAAGCTAGACATGGCAAGAACAATAACATAGCATGCACGGATCAACTACAACATCCCCGGCAAAATCGCTAACAAGTAGACAATGTGCCCAGATTCACGAAATGACAAAAGTAGAGCTCGATTGACTCAAGCTAGGGTGCTCCATAATTGCAAACAAAGAGATGGATGGATAGAGCACTACAAGATTAACAAAACATCCATAATTGCTAAGTCCCTGAAATCAGCATTAACGAATGCTCCAATTTGGAAGCTTGTGCTAGTCACCACACACATCACAAAAATACATGGGTTGCACCTATGGATAGCTGGCAAAACCTATAACAAAACTCATGTAGAACTCCAGGGCATAATATGCACACAATAATCATGGCAAAAATGACAAATATCTATTTGGAGCAGCAGATCTGACAATTATCTCAAATAGCATTCTTCTAAAAGAATTTCGGGCATCAAGATGAACTCAAATGAAAATGATGCAATGAGATCAAATGATGTGCTCTCTGAGGCGAACATTTTGATATGCTATATGCCCAAAACGGAGCTACGGATGAGGAGTTACGGCACGATGAACAGGGGCAAAATATCTAGGGTTTGAGGCAAAATTCAACCGAGTTTTCGATCTGGATCCAGATCTAGCCGCACGGGTTACGAGGTTCGCCGGAGAGGGACTTGAAGCTCGCCGGAGTTCATCGGGGAAGAAGGCCGGGGCGAGGGTGGCCGGAGCGGGGCGCTGCTCGCCGGGGCCTTGGCCGGCGTGGGCCTTGGCCGGCGTGGAGGAGGCGCGTCGTCGGCGGCGAGGCCTCGGGGAGGCGGCGGCAGGCGGCGTCAGGCGGTGAGGCGAGGAGGGGCGGCGGCCGGTGACGAGGTGAAGCAGGGCGGAGATCGGCGGACTTGGGCGGCGGAGTCGGGAAGACGTGGCGGCGCGTGCAGGAGGCCGGTCGGGCCGGTCGGGCGACGGGGAGGGCCAGCGCTGGGCCTTCAGGCCCGCGTCGGTGGCGGCGGTGAAGTGGGGCGCCCGCTGCCACGTGGCGCGCCCCGGTTGGCGGCGGCGGTTTTGTCCGGTGGGGTCGGACGTGTCCGGCGGCGGCGGTGGATGGATCTAGGGTTAGGGGGAGAATGGAACCGCGAATTTCGGAGGGTGGTCTTTATATAGAGGTAGAGGGAGCTAGGAGTGTCCAAATGAGGTGTGGTTTTCGGCCACGCGATCGTGATCGAACGCTCTAGATCATGGAGAGGGTTTTGGTGGGTTTTGGGCCAACTTGGAGGGGTGTTGGGCTGCAACACACATGAGGCCTTTTCGGTCCCTCGGTTAACCGTTGGAGCATCAAATGAAGTCCAAATGGTACGAAACTTGACAGGTGGTCTACCGGTAGTAAACCAAGGCCGCTTGGCAAGTCTTGGTCCAATCCGGAAATGTTTAATCCCCACACACGAAAGAAAGGTAGAATTGACCACCGGAGGAGAACGAAGCGCCGGAATGCAAAACGGACAATGGGGAAAATGCTCGAATGTATGAGATGAACACGTATGCAAATGCAATGCACATGATGACATGATAAGAGATGCATGACAACGACAACAACACATGGAGACAAAAACCTTAACCTGAGAAAATAAAATAACTTAACGCCGGAAACGGCAAGAGTTGGAGTACATATTGGGAAAATCATATACGGGGTGTTACAACACTCCACCACTATGAAAGGATCTCGTCCCGAGATCTAGGACTGAAAGAACGCCGGGTATTCAAAACGGAGGTGATCCTCATGTTCCTAGGTAGCTTCACGGTCGGAATGGTGTGACCACTTGACTTTGAGGAATTTGATTGACTTGTTGCGAGTCTTGCGTTCAGTCTCTTCAAGAATAGCAACGGGGTGCTCATGATAATAGAGATCTTCTTGGAGCTCAATGTCCTCGAAGTTGACGGTGCGGTCAGGAGTCTTGAAGCACTTTCGGAGCTGAGAGACATGGAACACGTCATGAACATTTGCAAAGTTTGAAGGAAGCTCGAGTTGATAGGCGAGATCGCCTCCCTTGCTGACGATCTTGAAAGGTCCCACGTATCTAGGGGCAAGCTTCCCTTTGATACCGAAGCGACGAGTACCTTTCATTGGAGAGACGCGGAGGTAAACATGATCTCTGATCTCGAAAGCCAAATCATGGTGCTTACTATCATAGTAGCTCTTCTGGCGGGATTGGGCTGCTTTGAGGTTATCTCGAATGACTTTGCACATTTCCTCTGCCTCTGTGATTAAGTCATTTCCCAAAAGCCGACGTTCACCGGTTTCGGACCAGTTGAGAGGGGTACGGCACTTCCTGCCATACAGAATTTCAAATGGGGCCTTGCCCGAACTTGCTTGAAAACTGTTGTTGTAGGAGAATTCAGCATATGGAAGACAATCCTCCCACTTCATGTCGAAGGAGATCACACAAGCCCTGAGCATATCTTCAAGAATCTGGTTGACACGCTCGACTTGACCGCTAGTTTGAGGATGGAAAGTTGTACTGAAGCGGATGTTGGTGCCCATGGCCTTCTGAAAAGAATCCCAAAACTTCGAGGTAAAGATGTTGCCACGGTCTGAAGAGAGACAATTCGAGAGGTATAGAGTTCCGCCAATTGAGCTGCAGTGATAGACTCTTTGATAGGCAGAAAGTGTGCCACTTTAGTGAGTTTGTCGATGACAACGAATATAGCATCATTGCCACGCTTGTACTTTGGAAACCCAGTCATGAAGTCCATCTCAATGTGGCCAAACTTCCATTCTGGAATGGCAAGAGGTTGGAGGAGACCAGCTGGCCTTTGGTGTTCTGCCTTCACTCTTTTGCAGACATCACATTCATTCACGAATTGAGCAATCTCGCGCTTCATTCGAGTCCACCAATAAGCCTGCTTGAGGTCCTGATACATCTTCGTGCTCCCAGGGTGGATGGAGAGGAGAGAATTGTGAGCCTCGTTCATGATCACTTTACGGAGGTCACCTTTGGGCACAACAATACGATCCTCGAAGAAGAGAGTATCCTTGTCATCAAGGCGGTAGCACTTGTACTTGGGTTGACTCTTGGCAATCCCAATCTTCACCTTTTTCACCATAGCATCAAGAAGTTGAGCTTGGCGAATCTGGTCTTCCAAGGTAGGAGAGACTTGAAGGTTGGCGAGGAAACCTTGAGGAACAACTTGCAGATTAAGTTTGCGGAAAGCTTCACAAAGCTCGGGTTGATAAGGCTTGAGAACTAGGCTGTTGCAATAAGCCTTCCTGCTCAATGCGTCAGCAATCACATTGGCCTTGCCTGGAGTATACTCGATACTCGGATTATACTCTTGAATCATTTCAACCATTGAGTCTGCCTGAGGTTGAGATTAGGCTGAGTGAAGATGTACTTGAGACTCTTGTGGTCAGTGAAGATGTCCACTTTTCTTCCCAATAAGAGATGTCTCCAAGTCAAAAGAGCATGCACAACTGCCGCCAACTCGAGATCATGAGTGGGGTAGTTCTTCTCGTTGGGCTTCAACTGGCGAGAGGTATAAGCCACAACTTTCTTCTCTTGCATCAACACTGCGCCGAGACCTTGGAGAGAGGCATCGCAAAAGACCTCGTACGGCTTGGATTCATCAGTAGGAGTCAAAACTGGAGCAGTGACCAATTTCTCTTTCAAAGTGTTGAAAGCAATGTCACGCTCCGGAGACCAAACGTACTTGACGTGCTTCTGGAGAAGATTTGAGAGAGGCTTCACGATCTTAGAAAAGTTTTCAACGAATCTTCGATAGTAGCTTGCGAGACCGAGGAAGCTACGGAGTTGCTTCACGTTCTGAGGTGGTTCCCAATTCACAATTGCAGACACCTTCTCAGGATTCACCGCAATGCCCTTGGCAGAGATGATATGACCAAGATAAAGAACCTCATCGAGCCAAAACTCGCACTTGGAGAACTTGGCGTAGAACTTGTGTTCCCTGAGCTTGTCGAGTACCAAACGCAAGTGCTTGGCATGATCTTCCTTGTTCTTCGAAAAGACCAGAATGTCGTCGAGATAGACCAAAACGAAGTCATTGGTGTAGGTGTTGAAGATGAAGTTCATCATGCGAGAGAAAGTCGGAGGAGCGTTGACGAGGCCAAAAGACCTGACAGTGTATTCATATGAACCAAAGCTTGTCCTGAAAGCCGTCTTGGGAATATCTTGCTCACGGATTCGAATCTGGTGATAACCCATACGGAGATCAAGCTTGGAGAATACTTGGGCACCTTTGAGTTGTTTGAACAGCTCATTGATGTTGGGAAGTGGGTATTTGTTCTTGATGGTCTTCTTGTTCAATGGACGGTAATCAACACAAAGTTGGTCCGTTCCATCCTTCTTCTTCACAAAAAGAACACCACAACCCCACGGAGAAGAACTAGGCCGGATGAGACCCATTCTCTCTTGAACATCAAGTTGCTTCTTCAGCTCCTTCAACTCTTCAGGTCCGAGCTTGTAAGGACGCTTGCACACTAGTTCCGTACCCGGCTCAAGATCGATGATGAATTCAACTGGCCGGTGCGGAGGCATTCCTGGAAGCTCTTCTGGAAAGACGTCTTGCTATTCGCAAACGACTGGAATTTGCAAGATAGCATCCAGTTCACCCTTCTCATTGAGAGAAAACAGACGGAAGGTATCATCACGAGCGGCAAAGACAATTACATCCTCAGACGAATGAGTCAATTGAATCTGCCTGGCTGCACAATCAAGCTGAGCCTTGTGCTTAGAAAGCCAATCCATTCCGAGAATAAGATCAATGTCCGAGTCACCAAGAACCATTGGGGAAGAAAGGAACTTGTAGTCGCCCAAGGTGATAGTAACATCTGGCACCTCCAGACTTGCACTCAAACGTTTGCCAGGAGAAACAATATCCATTTGTTTACCCAAATGAGAAGAAACGAATTCATGCTTGGTAAAAAAATGGCTTTGACATGAAACAATGCGATGCACCAGTGTCAAAAAGAACTCTTGCAGGAATATCGTTAACAGGAAGGTTACCCATGATGACATCTGACGAGTCCTCTGCCTGAGCTGCATTCATCAAGTTAACCTTGGCGTGCTTGGGGTTATGCTTGACCACAGCTGTACTTGCCGATCTCACAGGAGGAGGAGGAGGGAGACGCCTCTGATTGAAGCATTTGTTGGCATAGTGACCCTTCTGTTGGCAGTTGTTGCACGTGACCTCTGAAAGCGGACGGTGATACGGAGCACTCGATCTTGGAGCTTGAGACGAAGTCTTGTTCTGAAAGCCAGGGTTGGGTGGGTGGGAAGATCCACTACCACATTTTCTCTTCTGCTGGTACGGCTGACGGAACGGAGGAGGAGGAAGCCAAAACTACTGCTGCTTGGCCACTTGAGTAGAGGAAGAAGGAGTAGCATCTCTGACTCGCTTCTTGGAAGCATCACACCTCAGTTGAGCGGCCTCTTGCTTCAATGCCATGTTGTAGAACTCATCGTATCTCAAGGGCTCAAAGAGAACAAGAGCTAGCTGAATTTCTTCTCTGAGACCACCCTTGAACTGGTATATCATGCTCTTCTCGTCGGGGACGTCCTGCTTAGCAAAGCGGGCGAGTTTCTGAAACAACTTGTTGTAGTCATAGACAGACAAAGAGCCTTGCTTCAGGTTGCGGAATTCCTCACGCTTGCTCTCAACCACGCTCTCAGGAATATGATGAGCTTTGAAGTCTTGACAGAACTCATCCCAGGTAATCACACGGCCTCCTCTGGAATCCTTGTACTGCTGGAACCATTCTGCAGCTTGGTCTTTGAGTTGGAAGGAAGCGAACTTGACAAAGTCCTCAGGCTTGACGTTACTGCACTCGAAATGCTTGCACAGATCCACGAGCCAATCATCAGCATCAGTTGCCTCAACACAATTGCTGAAAGTCTTTGGCCCGTTAGCAAGGAACTGGTTGAGTGTAGCAAAGTGATTCTGATTGTTGCCTTGGTTGCCTTGGTTCGCTTGATTGCGCTCTCGAAGAATTTGCATGATCAACTGTGTGTTTGCATTGGTTGCGGCCATCACAGCTTGCCATGCCTCCGGAGGAGGTGGAGGTGGTGGCGGATCCTGATTCTGATTCTGACTGGTGCTCTTAGCGAGAGCCATCCTGAAGAGGGTGACAACCGTTAGCACATTGACAGATAAAATGAAGCTGAATCAAATGGGATGAAATTGCAACATATAGTCTTCACATCCGAACATAAGAACGAATGCATTCCACTTGAAATGGTCACATATCCATAAATTGAGAAGCCACTTAGAATTTAGGTAAAGGAATAAATCAACAAGGTACGGATCAAGAACGAATACTCGGTAAGAAATCCCAATCTCAAACCAAATATCCGTGGAAGAAGAACTAGAGCTACTTGAATTCCCACCTATGAAACTCCCGAACCTTTCCGATTATGCAATCAGGTGTTGGGGATACAGGGGAAGCATAATATCTCACCCAAATCTAGCAAATCCTACATCCAGCTGTATCCATCCTTCAACACATAACCAAGAAAAACTTCGGAAACCATCTACCTCAACCTTCTAAAAGCATCCGTTATACAAGTTATGGCGATACTCCCGAACTCCCGCCCCAGTACTGGGTGGCATCGAGGTTATCTCACCAACGAACTGCATAAAAGAGATTTTCGATGTCGGCGTACTAAACTCAGGTATTCCAGAACTGCAATGATAAAATTGTGACGACAACACCTCGGAGCTCAACTCCCCGGGACACTGCCACAACCCCTAAAGACAGGAGGCACCAAGAACAATGTTCTCGTCACAAAACCATCAGAACGATTCCAAGATACCCGCGTGATCCTAAAAAAAAATTAGTGAAATTTGAGAAGAGAAGAGTCAAAACTCTACGTCAGGATGCCTTACCAGAGCGATGAGGAGACTGGGGAGTAAAAAGAATTCCTAAACTCTCCGATATATAATTCCTAAATGACTCAAAACATTTTTTTCTAGACACAACTCGGCCGCTAAAAACGATCAAGCAATGGGGCTCCTAAGGTCGGGGAAGGCTCTGATTACCAACTTGTAATGCCCTCGATGCGGCTATATCTCCCACGTGTCGAGGCACGACTTAGAGGCATAACCGCATTGAAAGCAATGTCGCAAGTTAGGCAATCATCACAACATCCCATGTAATATAGATAATAAAAGGGGAGATACATAGTTGGCTTACACTCGCCACGTCAATCAAAGTACATAAATAGCATTACATCAATCAAACACTAATGGCCCGACTACGACGCCAAAATAAAAGATAACACAACATGCGACACGGTCCCGATCACCCCAACTGGACACCACTACTGATCATCAGGGAAAGACACGTAGTAACGACGTGAGTCCTCGTCAAACTCCCACTTGAGCTCGAGCGCGTCATCTGGAACGGAGTCATCAGGCCCTGCATCTGGTTTGGAAGTAATCTTTGAGCCACAGGGACTCAGCAATCTCGCACCCTCGCGATCAAGACTATTTAAGCTAAATAGGCAAGGCAAGGAAATTATGTGGAGCTGCAGCAAGCGACTAGCATATATGGTGGCTAACCTGTTCGCAAAAGAGAGCGAGAAGAGGAGGCAAAGCGCGAACGAATAACTCGAGAACATCCTGCGGCAAGCATTACTCCAACACCGTGTTCACTTCCCGGACTCCGCCGAGAAGAGACCATCACGGTAACTCACACTGTTGATTCATTTTAATTAAGTTAAGGTTCAAGTTTTCTACAACCGGACATTAACAAATTCCCATTTTCCCATAACCGCGGGCACGACTTTTGAAAGTTCAAATCCCTGCAGGGGAGTCCCAACTTAGCCCATGACAAGCTCTCATAGTCAACGAAGGAATAGACCTCCTCCCGAGACATTCCGATCAGACTCGGTATCCCGGTTCTTCAAGACACTTCGACAAGTTAAAACAAATCCAGCAACACCGCCCGAATGTGCCAACAAATCCCGATAGGAGCTGCACATATCTCGTTCTCAGGGAACACTCAGATAGGTCAGGCTATGAGTAAAACCAGCCCTCGAGTTTCCCCAAGGTGGCCCCGCAGGCTGCCTGGTTCGGACCAACACTCAGAGGAGCACTGGCCCGGGGGGGGGGGGTTAAAAAAGATGACCATCGGGCTCCGGAAACCCAAGGGGAAAAGAGGCTAGGTGGCAAATGGTAAAACTAAGGTTGGGCATTTGCTGGAAAAGCTTTAATCAAGGCGATCTATCAAGGGGTTCCCATTATAACCCAACCGCGTAAGGAACGCAAAATCCGGGAACATAACACCGATATGACGGAAACTAAGGCGGCAAGAGTGGAACAAAGTACAAAGCGAGAGGCCGAGCCTTCCACCCTTTACCAAGTATATAGATGCATTAAGATAACAAGGCAATATAATGGTATCCCAACAAGTAAATAATGTTCCAACAAGGAACGGCCTCCAATCTTCACCTGCAACTAACAACGCTATAATAGGGGCTGAGCAAAGCGGTAACATAGCCAATCAACGGTTTGCTAGGACATGGTGGGTTAGAGGTTTGACATGGCAATTTGGGAGGCATGATAAGCAAGTGGTAGGCATCATAGCATAGGCATAGCAAAAGAGCGAGCATCTAGCAAAGCAAAGATAGTAGTGATTTCGAGGGTATGATCATCTTGCCTGCAAAGTTGTCAGAGTTGACTGGATCCTCGAAAGCAAACTCAACAGGCTCCTCGTTAGCGAACTCGTCTCCCGGCTCTACCCAAACAAGGCAAACAAGCAAACGGAGCACAATCAACCACGTGGAAACTCAAACAACATGATGCGAAGATGGTATGCTATGCGGGATGCAATATGTGATGCATATGCAAGATTTGACAAGGAAAGAATGAACCTGGCCTCAACTTGGAAATCCAAGTGTGCCACTGGAAAGATGAGATGAAATCGCTTGAAAACGATATAAAGAACTCCGGAATCGGAGTTACGGTTTGGAAATGGCAAGCAATTCAAATATAACCATGTTCTGCGATTTACAGCAAGTAGCCATCTAAATGCAACAAGATGAACATGCTACAGAACCCAAACATGGAATCAAAATACATGGCAGGGATCCATTCGTGATGCTTAACAAAAGACTAGCACTAAGCTACGGCCAATTCATCCATTAACAGGTTCAAACAAACATGGCAAAAATGCATTTGGTAAACAGATTTCAGACTTAGTGAAATTAACACTTGTCTGGAATTTCAGATCAGGTAGCACACTTTGGAGCATGAAAACTATATGCTACATGACCTGAACATGGCAAAGTAAAGCATGGCATGGAGCTACTCAAAGATCTTAACAAAAGTCCCTTAGTGACCTTGAGCCAAAAAGGATCAGAAAATACATTTGCAAGCATGTGAACATGGCAAAAACATAATCAATTCTCAGACTTAGTGAAAACTGGAGCATGCTGAAACAGATATCAATTAGGCATGTTTACAAGCTCGATGCACTCACTATAGAGAAATTCATGACAATCTAAGCATACAACCATCAACAATACACAAAATACAAGCTAGACATGTCAAGAACAATAACATAGCATGCACGAATCTACTACAACATCCCCGGCAAAATCGCTAACAAGTAGACAATCTGCCCAGATTCACGAAATGACAAAAGTAGAGCTCGATTAACTCAAGCTAGGGTGCTCCATAATTGCAAACAAAGACATGGATGGATATAGCACTACAAGATTAACAAAACATCCTTACTGATCATCCTCAAAAGAGGCACGGATCACTAGGAAACAACATGAACATATGGCATAATGAGATAAACAGACCAAGGACTTAGTAGAAATGGTAAGTCCCTGAAATCAGCATTAACGAATGCTCCACTTTGCAAGCTTGGGCTAGTCACCACACATATCACAAAAATACATGGGTTGCACCTCTGGATAGATGGAAAAACCTATAACAAAACTCATGTAGAACTCCAGGGCATAACATGCACACAATAATCATGGCAAAAATGACAAATATCTATTTGGAGCAGCAGATCTGACAATTATCTCAAATAGCATTCTTCTAAAAGCTTTTCGGGCATCAAGATGAACTCAAATGAAAATGATGCAATGAGATGAAATGATGTACTCTCTGAGAAGAACATTTTGATATGCTATATGCCCAAAACGGAGCTACGGATGAGGAGTTACGACACGATGAACAGGGGCAAAATATCTAGGGTTTGAGGCAAAAGTCAACCGAGTTTTGGATCTGGATCCAGATCTGGCCGCATGGGTTATGAGGTTCGTCGGAGAGGGACTTGAAGCTCGCCGGAGTTTGTCGGGGAAGAAGGCCGGGGCGAGGGTGGCCGGAGCGGGGCGCTGCTCGCCGGGGCCTTGGCCGGCGTGGAGGAGGCTCGTCGGCGGCGGCGAGGCCTCGGGGAGGCGGCGGCAGGCGGCGTCGGGCGGTGAGGCGAGGAGGCGTGGCGGCCGACGACGAGGTGAAGCAGGGCGGCGGTCGGCGGACTTGGGCGGCGGAGTCGGGAAGACGAGGCGGCGCGTGCGGGAGGCCGGTCGGGCCGGTCGTGCGACGGGGAGGGTCGGCGCTGGGCCTTTGGGCCCGCGTCAGTGGCGGTGGTGAAGTGGGGCACCCACTGCCATGTGGCGCGCCCCGGTTGGCGGCGGCGGTTTTGTCCGGTGGGGTCGGACGTGTCTGGCGGCGGCGGTGGATGGATCTAGGGTTAGGGGGAGAATGGAACCGTGAATTTCGGAGGGTGGTCTTTATATAGAGGTAGAGGGAGCTAGGAGTGTTCAAATGAGGTGCAGTTTTCGCCCACGCGATCGTGATCGAACGCTCTAGATCATGGAGAGGGTTTTGGTGGGTTTTGGGCCAACTTGGAGGGGTGTTGGGCTGCAACACACACAAGGCCTTTTTGGTCCCTCGGTTAACCGTTGGAGCATCAAACGAAGTCCAAATGGTACGAAACTTGACAGGCGGTCTACCAGTAGTAAACCAAGGTTGCTTGGCAAGTCTCGGTCCAATCCGGAAATGTTTAATCCCCACACACGAAAGAAAGATAGAATTGACCACCGGAGGAGAACGAAGCACCGGAATGCAAAACAGACAACGGGGAAAATGCTCGAATGCATGAGATGAACACGTATGCAAATGCAATGCACATGATGACATGATAAGAGATGCATGACAACGACAACAACACACGGAGACAAAAACCTGAACCCGAGAAAATAAAATAACTTAACACCGGAAACGGCAAGAGTTGGAGTACATATTGGGAAAATCATATCCGGGGTGTTACAGCCTGGACCTGCGGCCGGTAGTTTGCCGGCAAAGAATCACAGGAGCTGAAGCCAGGTCCCAGCCGGGTTCTCCGACCACATGATGAACTCCGGCATCACCTCCACCGAGTGGAAGCGTGGCCGAGGAGGCCGTGCAACCATAGCGCGCCTCACTTCATTGACGGGACTGTCACGACCTAGGCGGCTCCCACCGTGCGGGGAGGCGTCGCCGCAGCCGCGAGGGGCCATGGTGGGGGTCGCGACGTGTTTACATGGGCGACCACGCCCCTTCTTGGGTGGCGGCGAGCCAGGCCCCTCCTGGCGGGCCTTCCCCTTTTCTGCGGCCGAGAACCTCTTCACTGGCGCCATAGGTGTCGCTGCTAGTAGTGAAGCAAGGAAAAAGAAGCAGGAGAAGCAAAGGAAGAGATGGGTGATGGGGGCTCTGCCCCCTTTCCCATTTATAGCCAAGAGGAGGCCAACCGCCGGCTAATATGTCTCCAACGTATCTATAATTTTTGATTGCTCCATGCTATATTATCTACTGTTTTAGGCAATATTGGGCCTTATTATCCACTTTTATATTACTTTTGGGACTAACCTATTAACCGGAGGCCCAGCTCAAATTTGTTGTTTTATGCCTATTTCAGTGTTTTGAAGAAAAGGAATATCAGACAGAGTCGAAATGGAACGAAATCAACTGGAGAAGTTATTTTTGGAAGGAAACACACCTGATGGACTTGGACCCCACGCCAAGGAAGGAACAAGGTGCTCACGAGGGTGGGGGGGCGCCCACCTAGGGCGCGCCACGCACCCCCGGTCTCGTGGGACCCTCGTGGCTCCCCTGACGTACCTCCTGCACCCATATATACCTACATGACCTAAAACTTCCAGAACGAAAGATAGATCAGGAGTTCCACCGCCAGAAGCCTCCGTAGCCAGCAAAAGTCAATTGGGACCCTGTTCCGGCACCCTGCCGGAGGGGGCAATCCCTCTCCGGTGGCCATCTTCATCATCCCAGTGCTCTCCATGACAAGGAGGGAGTAGTTCTCCCTCGGGGCTAAGGGTATGTACCAGTAGCTATGTGTTTGATCTCTCTCTCTCTCTCTCTCTCTCTCTCTCTCTCTCTCTCGTGTTCTTGAGGTGATACGATCTTGATGTATCGCGAGCTTTGCTATTATATTTGGATCCTATGATGTTTCTTCCCCCCTCTTCTCTCTAGTAATGAATTGAGTTTTCCGCTTGAAGTAATCTTATCGGATTGAGTCTTTAAAGACTTGAGAACACTTGATGTATGTCTTGCCGTGGATATCTGTGGTGACAATGGGATACCACGTGCCACTTGATGTATGTTTTGATGACCAACTTGCGGGTTTCATGACATTGGGAACCTATGCATAGGGGTTGGCACACGTTTTCGTCGTGATTCTCCGGTAGAAACTTTGGGGCACTCTTTGAGGTCCTTTGTGTTGGTTGAATAGATGAATCTGAGATTGTGTGATGCATATTGTAGAATCATACCCACGGATACTTGAGGTGACATTGGAGTATCTAGGTGACATTACGGTTTTGGTTGATTTCTGTCTTAAGGTGTTATTCTAGTACGAACTCCAGGGCTGTTTGTGACACTTATAGGAATATCCGAACGGATTGATTGGAAAGAATAACTTTGAGGTGGTTTCATACCCTACCATAATCTCTTCGTTTGTTCTCCGCTATTAGTGACTTTGGAGTGACTCTTTGTTGCATGTTGAGGGATAGTTTTATGATCCAATTATGTTAGTATTGTTGAGGGAACTTACACTAGTGAAAGTATGAACCCTAGGCCTTGTTTACCATCATTGCAATATCGTTTACGCTCACTTTTATCACTTGCTACCTTGCTGTTTTTATTATTTCAGATTACAAATACTATTATCTACTATCCATATACCACTTGTATCACCATCTCTTCGCCGAACTAGTGCACCTATACAATTTACCATTGTATTGGGTGTGTTGGGGACACAAGAGACTCTTTGTTATTTGGTTGCAGGGTTGCTTGAGAGAGACCATCTTCATCCTACACGTCCTACGGATTGATAAACCTTAGGTCATCCACTTGAGGGAAATTTGCTACTGTCCTACAAACCTCTGCACTTGGAGGCCCGACAACGTCTACAAGAAGAAGGTTGTGTAGTAGACATCATGCTCTTTTCTGGTGCTGTTGCCGGGGAGGTTAGCGCTTGAATGTATATGTTTAGATCTTGAAATGGAGTCTTTTAGTTTCTTGTTTTATCACTAGTTTAGTTTATAAAAGAAAACTACCAAAAAAATGGAATTGAGTTTGTCTCATACGCTTCACCTTTTTAATATCTTTCGTGAGTATGATGGAAAGGATAATTGTGCTCAAGTGCTAGAAGAAGAAATCTATAAAATGTTTGGCACTAAATATTTGAATGATGAGCATGATTGCAATGTTGTTAGTATGAATTCCTTGAATATCCGTGATGCTAATGATATGCAAAGCCACGAGCTTGGGGAAGCTATGTATGATGAAGATGATATTTTTTGTCCCCCAAGCTTTGATGAGCAAATTTACTATGATGAAAGCATGCCTCCTATCTATGATGATTATTGTGATGACACGTATGCTTTAAAGAATAATGATAACCATGAAACTTGTCATCTTGATCTTAATTTTCAATCACATGGTAGTTATTTTGTTGAGTTTGCTCCTACTATTATTCATGAGAAGAATTTTGCTTGTGTGGAGAGTAGTAAATTTTCTATGCTTGTAGATCATGAAAATAATGCTTTAGGTGCTGGTTATATGGTTGAATTCATTCATGATGCTACTGAAAATTATTATGAGGGAGGAACATATGCTTGTAGGAATTGCGATAATATCAAGTTTCCTCTCTATGTGCTTAAAGTTTTGAAGTTATGCTTGTTTTACCTTCCTATGCAAGTTGATTCTTGTTCCCACAAGTTGTTTTCTCACAAAATCCCTATGCATAGGAAGTATGTTAGACTTAAATGTGCTGGTCATATTCTTCATGATGCTCTCTTTATATTTCAATTCTTATCTTTTATGTGAGCATCATTGAAATCATCATGCCTAGCTAGGGGCATTAAACGATAGCGCTTGTTGGGAGGCAACCCAATTTTATGTTTGTTCCTTTCTTTTTGTTCCTGTTTAGTAATAAATAATTCATCTAGCCTCTGTTTAGATGTTGTTTTATGCTTTTAATTAGTGTTTGTGCCAAGTAGAACCTTTGGGAAGACTTGGGGAAAGTCTTGTTGATCATGCCGTTAAAAACAGAAACTTTAGCGCTTACGAGAATTGCTGCCATTTTCATTTGGAAAGTGCTATTTAGTTAATTCTTTTTCAGATTATTAATAGATAAATTCCTCAGGTACAGCAATTTATTTTATAATTTTTGGGGTTCCAGATCTTGCGCTAGCTACAGATTACTACAGACTGTTCTGTTTTTGACAGATTCTGTTTTTCGTGTGTTGTTTGCTTATTTTGATGAATCTATGGCTATTAAAATAGTTTATAAACCATAGATAAGTTGGAATACAGTAGATATAACACACGTATAAATAAATAATGAGTTCATTACAGTACCTTGAAGTGGTCTTTTGTTTTCTTTCGCTAACGGAGCTCACGAGTTTTCTACTTTAAGTTTTGTGTTGTGAAGTTTTCAAGTTTTTGGTAAGGATTCAATGGACTATGGAAGCAAGAGCCTAATCTTGGGGATGCCCAAGGCACCCCAAGGTAATATTCAAGGATAGCCAAGAGCCTAAGCTTGGGGATGCCCCGGAAGGCATCCCCTCTTTCGTCTTTGTTCATCGGTAACTTTACTTGGAGCTATATTTTTATTCACCACATGATATGTGTTTTGCTTGGAGCGTCAATTTATTTTGTTACGGTTTGCTTGCTGTTATTTAGAACAATGTTTTGCATCTTTTATTTCAATAAAAGTGGCATTGATAGCCTTTACTATGCCTATTTTAGAAGTCCACATGTTGCTGTTTGAAAACAGAATGTTTACCGCTGTTGCAATAATTCCCTAGAAAAGTCAGAATGTGATAAAATGTTGAAACCTTCTGCATATTAATCTCTGATAAATTTACTACAGTGGGAATTTTATTTCATAATTTTTGGAGCTAGGGAAGTATGGATGTTGCAGCATTCTTTACAGACTATCCTGTTTAGGCAGATTGCTGTTATGTTTGCATTGTTTGCATATGTTTGCTTCTTTAATGATTCTATTTGAGGATAGGACTATTAAATATGCAGAGACATTTAGTATGCAATGTTTAATAATAATTTTAGTGATTTGCTACAGTAGAGTATGATAAGGTTTTGCAATGGTTTATACTAACTTATCTCACAAGTCCTTGTTGAGTTTTGTGTGGATGAAGCTTTTGAGATTTAGGGAGACCGTGATATGAGAGGAATTAAAGATACACAAAAGCTCAAGCTTGGGGATGCCCAAGGCACCCCAAGATAATATTTCAAGAAGTCTCAAGCATCTAAGCTTGGGGATGCCTCGGTTGGCATCCCACCTTTCTTCTTCAACAACTATCGGTTAGTATCGGTTGATCCTAAGTTTTTGCTTCTTCACATGATGTTTGCTATTCTTAGAATGTCATTTTATTTTGCTTTGCTTGCTGTTTGAATAGAATACCAACATCTGAAATTATTAAATGTTAGAGAGTCTTCACATAGCTAAATAATTATTTAACTACTCATTGATCTTCACTTAAATCTTTCGAAGTAGTTTGTCATTTGCTCTAGTGCTTCACTTATACCTTTTAGAGCATGGTGGTACTTTTATTTTGAAGAAATAGATGAACTCTCATGTTTCACTTAGATTATTTTGAGAGTCTTAAATAGCATGCTAATTTTCTTAAAATCCTAATATGCTAGGTATTCAAGAATAATAAAATTCTCTTATGAGTGTGTTGAATACTATGAGAAGTTCGATACTTGATAATTGTTTTAAGATATGGAGGTGATAATATTAAAGTCATGCTAGTTGAGTAGTTGTGAATTTAAAGAATACTTGTGTTAAAGTTTGTGATTCCCGTAGCATGCACGTATGGTGAACCGTTATGTGACGAAGTCGGAGCATGATTTATTTATTGATTGTCTTCCTTATGAGTGGCGGTCGGGGACGAGCGATGGTCTTTTCCTACCAATCTACCCCCTAGGAGCATGTGCGTAGTACTTTGTTTTGATAACTAATAGATTTTTGCAATAAGTATATGAGTTCTTTATGACTAATGTTGAGTCCATGGATTATACGCACTCTCACCCTTCCACCCTTGCTAGCCTCTCTAGTACCGCGCACCTTTCGCCGGTACCATAAACTCACCATTTACCTTCCTCAAAACAGCCACCATACCTACCTATTATGGCATTTCTATAGCCATTCCGAGATATATTGCCATGCAACTTTCCACCATCTAGTTCATCATGACACATTCATCACTGTCATATTGCTTAGCATGATCATGTAGTTGACATAGTATTTGTGGCAAAGCCACCGTTCATAATTCTTTCATACATGTCACTCTTGATTCATTGCATATCCTGGTACACCGCCGGAGGCATTCACATAGAGTCATATTTTGTTCTAGTATCGAGTTGTATCATCGAGTTGTAAATAAATAGAAGTGTGATGAACATCACTCAATAGAGCATTGTCCCAAAAAAAGAGAAAGGCCAAATAAAAAAAAGAAATGCCAAAAAAAAGAAAGGCCAAATAAAAATAAAAATAAAAAGGGGCAATGCTACTATCCTTTTTTCCACACTTGTGCTTCAAAGTAGCACCATGATATAGCGAGTCTCATATATTGTGCTTCAAAGTAGCACCATGATCTTCATATAGAGTCTCATATGTTGTCACTTTCCTATACTAGTGGGAATTTTTCATTATAGAACTTGGCTTGTATATTCCAATGATGGGCTTCCTTAAAATGCCCTAGGTCTTTGTGAGCAAGCAAGTTGGATGCACACCCACTAGTTTCTTTTGTTGAGCTTTCATACATTTATAGCTCTAGTGCATCCGTTGCATGGCAATCCCTACTCACTTGCATTGATATCTATTGATGGGCATCTCCATAGCCCGTTGATACGCCTAGTCGATGTGAGACTATCTTCTCCCTTTTTGTCTTCTCCACAACCACCATTCTATTCCACCTATAGTGCTATGTCCATGGCTCACGCTCATGTATTGCGTGAAGATTGAAAAAGTTTGAGAACATCAAAAGTATGAGACAATTGCTTGGCTTGTCATCGGGGTTGTGCATGATTTACATATTTTGTGTGGTGAAGATGGAGCATAGCCAAACTATATGATTTTGTAGGGATAGCTTTCTTTGGCCATGTTATTTTGAGAAAACATAATTGCTTAGTTGGTATGCCTGAAGTATTATTATTTTCTATGTCAATATGAACTTTTGTCTTCAATCTTATGGATCTGAATATTCATGCCACAATTAAGATGAATTACATTGAAATTATGCCAACTAGCATTCCACATCAAAAATTATCTTTTTTATCATTTACCTACTCGAGGATGAGCAGGAATTAAGCTTGGAGATGCTTGATACGTCTCCAACGTATCTATAATTTTTGATTGCTCCATGCTATATTATCTAATGTTTTAGGAAATATTGGGCTTTATTATCCACTTTTATATTACTTTTGGCACTAACCTATTAACCGGAGGCCCAGCCCAGATTTGCTGTTTTATGCCTATTTCAGTGTTTTGAAGAAAAGGAATATCAGACGGAGTCGAAACGGAATGAAATCAACTGGAGAAGTTATTTTTGGAAGGAAACACACCTGATGGACTTGGATCCCACGTCAAGGAAGGAACAAGGTGCTCACGAGGGTGGGGGGCGCGCCCCCCTAGGGCGCGCCCCCTGTCTCGTGGGACCCTCGTGGCTCCCCTGACGTACCTCCTGCACCCATATATACCTACGTGACCTAAAACTTCCAGAACAAAAGATAGATCGGGAGTTCCGTCGCCAGAAGCCTCTGTAGCCACCAAAAGTCAATCGGGACCCTGTTCCGGCACCCTGCCGGAGGGGGAAATCTCTCTCCGGTGGCCATCTTCATCATCCCGGTGCTCTCCATGACGAGGAGGGAGTAGTTCTCCCTCGGGGCTGAGGGTATGTACCAGTAGCTATGTGTTTGATCTCTCTCTCTCTCTCTCTCTCTCTCTCTCTCTCGTGTTCTTGAGGTGATACGATCTTGATGTATCGCGAGCTTTGCTATTATATTTGGATCCTATGATGTTTCTTCACCCCTCTTCTCTCTTGTAATGAATTAAGTTTTCCCCTTGAAGTAATCTTATCAGATTGAGTCTTTAAAGACTTGAGAACACTTGATGTATGTCTTGCCGTGGATATCTGTGGTGACAATGGGATACCACGTGCCACTTGATGTATGTTTTGGTGACCAACATGGGGTTTCGTGACATTGGGAACCTATGCATAGGGGTTGGCACACGTTTTTGTCGTGATTCTCCGGTAGAAACTTTAGGGCACTCTTTGAGGTCCTTTGTGTTGGTTGAATAGATGAATCTGAGATTGTGTGATGCATATCGTATAATCATACCCACAGATACTTGAGGTGACATTGGAGTATCTAGGTGACATTAGGGTTTTGGTTCATTTGTGTCTTAAGGTGTTATTCTAGTACGAACTCCAGGGCTGTTTGTGACACTTATAGGAATAGCCCAACGGATTGATTGGAAAGAATAACTTTGAGGTGGTTTCGTACCCTACCATAATCTCTTCGTTTGTTCTCCACTATTAGTGACTTTGGAGTGACTCTTTGTTGCATGTTGAGGGATAGTTTTATGATCCAATTATGTTAGTATTGTTGAGGGAACTTACACTAGCGAAAGTATGAACCCTAGGCCTTGTTTACCATCATTGCAATACCTTTTACACTCACTTTTATCACTTGCTACCTTACTGTTTTTATTATTTCAGATTACAAATACTATTATCTACTATCCATATACCACTTGTATCACCATCTCTTCGCCGAACTAGTGCACCTATACAATTTACCATTGTATTGGGTGTGTTGGGGACACAAGAGACTCTTTGTTATTTGGTTGCAGGGTTGCTTGAGAGAGACCATCTTCATCCTACGCCTACTACGGATTGATAAACCTTAGGTCATCCACTTGAGAGAAATTTGCTATTGTCCTACAAACCTCTACACTTGGAGGCCCAACAACGTCTACAAGAAGAAGGTTGTGTAGTAGACATCACCGGCCTCCACGATCTAAGGTAATAATGACCTTTTTCTGCATGCAGTAGGGACTCGTCAAGTCGGGCAGTTGCCGAGGCAGCGTGGGAAGCGGAGACGCCCATGTCCCATCAATCGCCACGCATCAACCGAGGCCGCATGCTGCTGGGGCCTGCGGCGCTCCGCACTGGCCCCTTGGCTTTGCCTCGAAGCCAAGTCCGAGAGCGCCTTGGGCCTGGGGGCTACTGTCGGCATCCTGGGAACGGGGGCTCCTAGACTTGCCTGCCTGCGGCCCATGGCGTGGCTCCACCAGCGGCCCCGTACGACCCATTTTCTGCAGCGAACACTCAAGACTCTCATGAGGGGCCAAGCCTCGCGAGGCGGATGATGCAAGACCTCCTCGGGGGCGGCCTCCCCTGGCTGGCTCGCGAGGGGCGGAGAGATCAAGGCGGGGGGCACCTCGCGAGGTCCCTATGACGCAAGCCATGACGACCAAGGCCAGGCGGACACCAGGCGGGCTCCAGCGCGCATGGTGTCCTTGTTTCTTCTTTGGTGCTAAAGGGACAGGCGCAGGCAAGGAGTCACGAGGCAGCATGCAAAGGTTTCCATATCAGTGCAACAAGACCAAGACTAGTAGGACGGTAGGATGGAGGTCACCATGGAGCCCAGGACGGCATCACCACCAGAGCCTTTGGCAGGCGAAGACCACCTTTTGTCAGGATAACTTGTACTAGTTGTCTCCCTTCAAATTTGGCCATTGTTGGATCCCTTCCCGCCTACATTTGGGAAGAGGACCAGGGCCACTATAAATAGGGCTATCCACCACCGTAGCAAGACAAACATTCAGACCATCCTCAAACACACAAGCTCATCGAGCTCAAGAACACTGAGGGAGTCCTGGATTAAGGGGTCCTCGGACAGCTGGACTATATACTTTGGCCGGACTGTTGGACTATGAAGATACAAGATTGAAGGCTTCATCCCGTGTCCGGGTGGGACTCTCCTTTGCGTGGAAGGCAAGCTTGGCGATTCGGATATGTAGATCTCCTTCTCTGTAACCGACTCTATGTAACCCTAGCCCCCTCTGGTGTCTATATAAACCGGAGGGTTCAGTCCGTAGGACAACAACAATCAGAATCATAGGCTAGCTTCTAGGGTTTAGCCTCTATGATCTCGTGGTAGATCAACTCTTGTAATACTCATATCATCAAGATCAATCAAGCAGGAAGTAGGGTACTACCTCCATCAAGAGGGCCCGAACCTGGGTAAACATTGTGTCCCTGCCTCCTGTTACCATCAGCCTTAGACACACAGTTCGGGACCCCCTACCCGAGATCCGTCGGTTTTGACACCGACATTGGTGCTTTTATTAAGAGTTCCACTGTGTCGTCATGTAAAGTCTTGATGGCTCCTTCGGTCATCGGCAACGATGCGATCCAGGGTGAGGTTTTTCTCCCCGGACAGATCTTCGTATTCGGCGGCTTCGTACTGCAGGCCAACTCGCTTGGCCATCAGGAGCAGATCGAGAGCTACGCCCTTGGCCATCAAGTCAGGTTTGGAAGCTTGAACTATACTACCGACATCCACGGAGACTTGATCTTCGACGGATTCGAGCCCATGTCAGGTGCGCTGCACAACCACGACGAGCATGACCTAGCTCTGCCGTCAGACGATGTTCGGGAGATCACACCTGTGGCTACTCCGGCCCTCAATCCGGAGCAGATCGTGCCGTTCGAGGACAGGTGGATTGACCCCGCCACGGAGGCCGCACACTCAGCGGCGATAGAGCCGAATACTGACTTCACCTCCTATGAGACCTGTGTTGCCGGACCCTTGGATTCGTCCCCGGCCACAGGCTCTGAACCACCTGCGTCCGTGCCTATCGAATCTGATTGGGCACCGATCATGGAGTTTACCTCCGCGGATATCTTTTAGCACTCGCCCTTGGGCGACGTGCTAAATTCATTGAGGTCTCTCTCCTTGTCAGGAGACCCTTGGCCGAACTATGTCTGGCTTGAGTGGGAAGCGGACGATGAAGAAATTCATTCCCCACCCACCACCCACTTAATAGCCACTATCGACGACTTAAACGACATGCTTGATTTCGGCTCCGAAGACATCGACGGTATGGACGACGATGTAGGAGAAGAACAGGAACCACCGCCCACAGGGCGCTGGACAGCCACCTCATCATATGATATATACATGGTGGACACCCCCAAAGAAAGCGATGGCAATAAGGCAACGGAGGATAATCCCCTCGAGAAGCAATCTAAGCACTACCGTCATCGGCGCCGCTCTAAGCCCCGCCATAGCAAAAGTAGCGATATAGACACAAGAGACAATAACGCTGCGGATAGTGCCGAAGACGAAGACAATCCCCTCCGGCCAGGCTTTGAGCGGGAGGATGGGTAAGCTAGCCCTAAGGAATAGGCGACAGATGGAGAATCAGAGGATGACAATTACATGCCCCTCTCCGAAGACGAGGTGAGCCGCATCGATGAAGAATGTATCGTGCCTGAGGATCCCGTCGAGCAGGAGCGCCTCAAGCGCCGGCTTATAGCCACAACAAAAAGCTTGAAGAAAAAGCAGCGGCAGATCAAGCTGATCAAGATCTGCTAGCGGATAGATGGACCAAGGTCTTGGCAGCCGAGGAATACGAACTTGAGCGCCCAACCAAAAGTTACCCAAAGCGCATGTTGCTACCCCAACTCGAGGAGGAAGCATTAAAGCCTACACTACCAGCGTATGATGCGGCTGACCGGCCACCTCATGGCCGAGACAAAGCGGCATATCAGCCCGAAGTCCAGCCCACACCCCGTCGCCAGTCAAACAAAAACACCAAGGCCCGGGGCTACACGCAGGACCTGCGAGATGTATTGGAAAACAAAGCAGGACATACAAGATCGATCTACGGATCGCGGGGGCGTGCCCCAACATGTGACGACGAATGTCACGCCGGATACACTAAAAGCAAATCCGTCCGGGCCAAATACAGCGAACAAGACTCGTATGAAATGCAACATGACATAGCCCGGCACAGAGGCGCCACGCACCCCCTATGCTTCACCGACGAAGTAATGGATCACGAATTCCCAGAAGGGTTTAAACCCCTGAACATTGAATCATATGATGGTACAACAGACCCCGCGGTATGGATTGAAGATTTCCTCCTCCACATCCACATGGCCCGCGGTGACGATCTACATGCCATCAAGTACCTCCCACTAAAACGCAAAGGGCTGGCTCGACATTGGCTGAATAGCCTTCTGGAAAACTCCATTGGCAGTTGGGAGAACTTGGAAGACGCATTCCTTGACAACTTCCAGGGCACTTATGTGCGACCACCGGATGTTGATGACTTGAGTCACATAACCCAACAGCCCGGGGAATCAGCCCGGAAATTCTAGACTCGGTTCCTAACTAAAAAGAACCTAATTGTCGACTGTCCGGATGCCGAGGCCTTAGCGGCATTTAAGCATAACATCCTCGACGAGTGGCTCGCCCGACACCTCGGCCAAGAGAAGCCGAAGTCCATGGCAGCCCACATGACACTCATGACCCGCTTTTGTGCGAGTGAGGACAGTTGGCTGGCTCGCAGCAACAACACATCAAGAAATCCTGGTAATTCAGATGCCAAAGATAGAAATGGCAAGCCACGTCGCAACAGACACAAGCGCCGCAACAACGGCGACAACGCTGAAGACATGCCAGTCAACGCCGAATTCAGTGGCTCTAAATCCGGTCAGCGGAAAAAACCGTTCAAAAGAAGCAATTCGGGCCCGTCCAGTTTGGACTGCATACTCGGTCGCTCGTGTCAAATTCACGCCACCCCCGATAAACCAGCCAACCACACCAACAGAGAATGTTGGGTGTTCAAACTGGCCGGCAAGTTGAATGCCGAAAACAAGGAAAAGGGGATGCATATCGACGACGACGAGGAGCCCCGGTCGCCAAACACAAGAGGACAGAAGAAATTTCCTCCCCAAGTGAAAACGGTGAACATGATATACGCAACCCATATTCCCAAGCGAAAACGGAAGCGTGCACTAAGGGATGTCTATGCGATGGAGCCAGTCTCCCCAAAGTTCAACCCATGGTCTTCTTGTCCGATCACTTTCGATCACAGGGACCACCCTACCAGTATCCGTCATGTCGGTTCTACCGCATTGGTCCTTGACCCCATCATTGACGGATTTCACCTCACTCGAATCCTTATGGACGATGGCAGCAGCCTGAACCTGCTCTATTAGGATATAGTGCGCAAAATGGGTATCGACCCCTCGAGGATGAAACCCACAAAAACCACCTTTAAAGGTGTCATACCAGGTGTAGAGGCCTGTTGCATAGGCTCAATCACACTGGAAGTGGTATTCGGATCTCCGGACAACTTCCGAAGCGAGGAGTTGATCTTCGATATCGCCCCCTTCCGCAGTGGCTATCACACACTGCTCGGACGAACCGCATTCGCCAGATTCAATGCGGTACCGCATTATGCATACCTCAAGCTCAAAATGCCAGGACCTCGCGGGGTTATAATAGTTAATGGAAACACAGAACACTCGCTCCGTACGGAGGAGCACACTGCAGCCCTCGCAGCAGAAGTACAAAGCAGCCTTCTGAGGCAAACCGCCAATTCGGCGATAAAGCCCCCGGACACCTTCAAGCGAGTCTGGAGTACCCTGCAACAGGATCGCACGGCACGTTCAGAGCTCCCCTAGCAATTCGGCCTCCGTCCTAGTCCCAGTCAAGCGGCAAAATTTGCGCCGTGCGTACATAATTACGCACTCAAGATACCATGGGCATAGGCGGAGGCACGACTATGGCACAACCCACAATGTGGCTCAACCGCCTCAGGACCCATATATCTTTACCATTTTCTTCCTTTCAGGACCCTATTCTCTGAAGGCCCTCGCTGATACCCTGATTATCGGACCCATCACGAGAAGGAAACACCAAGGAAGCAAGAAGCTTTGACGTACAAGGGAATCCCTAGGTGGTCTCTGATAACGATCGCTATACCTGTTTTACATACCCACACGCAGCCTGCCCTTGGATAGGACATGTCAAATAGTACTACTTTTGCTTATTGCACTACTTGTATACATACGCTTTGACATATCATTTAAATAACAATGTACATCATTAGCTTATTATTGCATTTCTTCATCTTTTTTCCCTGTCTGCTTATTTACGACAAATTGCACCTGTACATTCTGGTACGTTCAGTGCGCCAGGGACTTCAGTGTACCCCATAACACGGCAAGAAAAGTCCGAACACTTTCGACAGTGCGGCACCCTGAACTTATAACATTATATGCATCAGCTCCGAATCATGTCTTGGGTCAATACTTGGGTTAATTCTGCAGGAAGCCCATGATTCACTATATTCGATTCACCCAGGAAATACCAAGATGTATTTGGATTTGAAGGATACTTTCTGGTGGACCGGAATGAAGATGGATATTGCGGAGTATGTAGAAGTTTGTGATGTATGTCAGAGAGTAAAGGCAGAGCATCAGAAGCCAGCAGGATCGCTACGGCCATTGCCGATACCCGAATGGAAGTGGGATAAGCTAGGCATGGATTTTATTACGAGATTGCCCAGAACACGTTCAGGCTATGACTCAATTTGGGTAGTAGTCGATCGTTTGACAAAGGTAGCTCATTTCATCCTAGTAAAGACTACCTACACCAGTGCTAAGTTGGCAAAGATATACATGGCCAGGATCGTATGTCTGCATGGAGTTCCGAGGAGCATTGTATCAGATAGAGGAACCCAGTTTACCTCAAAGTTCTGGAATCAGTTGCATGAGACTTTGGGTACCAGGCTAGAGTTCAGTACAACTTTTCATCCACAGACAAATGGACGAACCGAGAGAGTCAATCAGATTTTGGAGGATATGCTAAGAGCTTGCGCGCTAGATTACGGATCTAGTTGGGATGATAATTTGCCATATGCAGAGTTCTCTTACAACAACAGTTATCAATCCAGCTTGAAGATGGCCCCTTTCGAAGCCTTGTATGGAAGGAGGTGCAGGACCCCATTGTCGTGGGATGAAGTTGGAGATTGCCAGTTGTTTGGACCGGATTTGATTAAGGAGTCTGAATAGAAGGTGAAATTGATTCGTGATAGGCTCAAGGTAGCCCAGTCTAGGCAAAAGAGCTACACAGATTCTAAACGCAAGGAGACAGTTTACGAAGTCGGAGACCGAGTTTATCTTCGAGTATCTCCACATCGAGGAGTTAAGTGCTTTGGAGTTAAGGGAAAGTTAGCACCACGTTTTGTAGGACCATACAAGGTTTTGGAGCGTATAGGAGAAGTAGCCTACAAATTGGAATTTCCCGAAGGATTGTCAGGAGTTCACGATGTATTCCATGTTTCCCAGTTGAAGAAGTGCCACGCAGAGATGGCTGATATACCGCTGAGAGATACAGTGCCGCTGGAAGCGATTCAGTTGGACAGTGATTTGACCTATGAGGAGAAACCAGTCAAGATTCTTGAGTATGCCAGCCGAGTCACCCGCAGCAAGGTTATCAAGTTTCGCAAAGTTCAGTGGAGCCACCACATCAAGGATGAAGCCACCTGGGAGCGAGAGGAAGAACTGCTGAAGGACCACACTCACCTATTTTCTAGCCAACCCGAATCTCGAGGGCGAGATTCATCTTAAGGGGGGTAGGTTTGTAACATCCCAAATTTTCAATTTGGAATGTTATACATTAGATCATCACTGCATATCATATTTTATTTGCTTTTGGTTTGATCCTACAAATTCTACGCAACTCAAGGACCCTCGGAGAGAGTTGGGGATTTCGTTATTTTCATATTTGAGTTTTCTCAAATTTTGAAAATAGGATCATTTGATTTTATTTATTTTATCTTCAATTATTTCTATTATAAAAATATGAGAGAGGGAATAAAATGACTTTCCCAAAATAAAGAAATATTGAGGATTTAATAATAAAATAAAATAAGATTTTATTTCAGAGTTTATTTGCTATTTTATTTGAATTTAGGAAAAAGTGTGCGTTTTTCAAAATTGCATTTAGTCCCCAAATAAATGTTCATCCTGTTCGGCTTGATTTTAGAAGTCGGGGAAAAATTATTTTGGGATTTTTGGAGTCCGTTTAGTATTTTCCTTTATTTGTTTTCTACGCATAATTATTTAAAAAAAACGCGAAACCGACTTTGGGCCGTGTTCGGACAGAACTCTGTCCGGACGGGCCTTTATAAGGCGCCGCCCCAGCCCATTAGCCCCAAGCCGCCCCGCAACCCTATCCCTAGCCCGACG
>NC_041380.1:284000116-284125958 GCF_002162155.2 Triticum dicoccoides | reverse complement strand
GCCGGAGCCGCCACTGCCGGACCCCGCCGCCGCCGCCCGCCGACCCCGCCACCGCCTCGCCGGAGGTTGACCCGGCCCCTGCCGCCGGCGGTTTTCTTTGAGAAAACCGTTCGGTTTTCCGTCCGGTTTTTTTAGATCCGTTTTTTATTTTGATCGGTTTATTTCCGGTTTAGTTTATTTAGCGAGTGTTCGCTCGTTCTTTCGTTTTAGCGAACACGTTCACCGTTTAGTTCTAGAAAACGACCGTTCGTTCGTTAATCTATTCATCGTTTTTCTTTTTCTCGGATTTTTCCGCGATTATTTCTGATCGCGATTTCTGAGCCGATTTTTGTTCTAGTATAACTTTTCGCTCGTTTATCGGAATCAGGCGATTCAAGCGCGTGGAGTTTCGTCTCTAAACTCTCTTTCCGTTTAACCAACTGAAACAAGTTTTTGCTTCTATAAAAGTTGACCTAGATCTAGATTAGTAAACGAAGTTTGTTTCTTTCGCCGTTTGACTTTCGTTGATTCGTTTGATTTGATTCTTTTTGCAAACTGGAGTTCTTAAGTTGAACTTTCTGGTTAGTTCTCTTATTTGAGTTTTACCTGTGCATTAGTTGAGTACTTATTGTATGCTTGTTTGTTTGCGATAGAGTACTCGGAGTGCGCCGCTTGCTACTTTGAATCCCTAGGTTTCGCGGATCATCAGCAAGGCAAGTAACACTTTGATCATACCTCCTTCATACCCAGTTTTATTGCATTAGATCAATCCTCAAACATTGCATGATTAGGATCTAATAAATTGTGGGTTTTGGGAAGTAGATGAGGTAGTACCTATTACCTGTTTTCTTATCAAACCTTTGGGAGTTACTTCTATGTTTGCTTATACTGCCATGCTATGCTAGTAGACGTGGATTGGGTGAGTGTATCCATGACAGATGTGAGATTGATAAATTAATGGTTTATTTAAGGTGGCAACTTAAACACACATCTGGGTGGATTCAGGCACCTGGGTATTCCAGCGATTGCCTATTTTTCTTTATGGACCACCACCTAGGCTCAAAGGGGTCATGAGATTATTCATACTAGAAACTTCCGTGTGCAGCCACAAGCTACTATGGGATCTAGCATAGTTGACTAAGTCATGCGAACTCTTACAATGGTAGACTAGCAGATTTAGGGGAAAGTAGGTGTAACAGTGTACCCGTTTGTAAGGTGCTAGAGCTTCTGAAAGACTATGTATAGGTCATCCGTTTCTCAAACACCATGTAGTGCGAGAATCCCAATGGAGGAGATCGAGTCTTGTGGGGAAAAGTGCGCAAACCTCTGCAGAGTGTATAAACTAATCATGGTTAGTCGTGTCCCCGGTTATGGACAACTTGAGTATCTAGTACTTTGATTATCATGTGAATCTCATCATGTTACTTTAATTAATATTGTTGGGTTTTAATGATGATGCTTAATTGGGATTGAGAGGGTGTCTACACTTTCAATGTTTAACAACTACCGTGATAGTTAAATAAAATTTATTCCTTTGCAGTAGGGAAAAATTGGCTTTATGCAAAACTGTAACCATAGAGCTTTCCACCAGCCATATATGCATGTAGTATAGACCTATTCTTTCATTACTCTCTATGTGTTACTTTGCCAGCATATTCCATGTGCTGACCCGTTTTCGGGCTGCAATGTTCATGTTGCAGACTTTTCAGATGACGAGTAAGGTGCCTTTAGGTCGTGGTTCTATATTCAGTGATGTCGTTGGAGTTGATGGACTCACTTATCTTCCAAGCCTTCCGCTGTTATCGTTATTAGATGGCCTTAAGCCATATTTATTGTAATAAGTTCTCTTTTGAGACATTCGATGTAATAAGTGTGTGATTGCTACTCTGTTATAAATCCTTCAAGTACTGTGCATGTCAGCATTACTGATCCAGGGATGACACTAAAGCATAGAGATCAGACTGGTTGAGGTCTGGTCGCTACACGGGGATAGCTTGTGTGCATCAGACAGATCCTGGATGAGCCGGAGCACCAGGTCACCTTCTCGAAAGTTTCTGGACTTAACCCGGCGGCTGTGGTAACGGCGCAAGTCCTGTTGGTAAATTGTTGATCAAGCCGCTGCCAAATCTCTCTCCGCATCTAACAAGTCAAGTGCATCCTGTCGGGCTTGTTCATTATCAGCTTCAACGTAAGCCGCCACGCGAGGTGAGTCATGATGGATGTCACTAGGCAAGACTGCTTCTGCTCCATAAACCATGTAGAAAGGTGTATAACCTGTAGACCTGTTAGGAGTGGTATTGATACTCCACAGCACCGAGGGTAATTCCTCTACCCAACAACCCGGCGTCCGTTGTAAAGGAACCATAAGCCGGGGCTTGAGACCTTTTAGGATTTCCTGATTTGCTCTCTCAGCTTGACCATTGGATTGGGGGTGAGCTACTGACGAAACATCAAGTCGGATATGCTCGTGCTGACAAAACTCTTCCATAGCACCTTTGGATAGATTAGTACCATTGTCAGTTATAATGCTGTGTGGAAAGCCAACACGAAAGATCGCCTTTTTCATGAACTAAACCGGCGTGGCTGCATCACACTTACTAACCGGCTCTGCCTCAACCCATTTTGTAAATTTGTGAACTGCCACCAAAAGATGTGTCTTTTTATCCTTGGATCATTTAAAAGGTCCAACCATGTCAAGCCCCCAGATTGCAAACGGCCAAGTGATTGGAATCATCCGCAATTCTTGAGCTAGCACGTGCGCTCATCGTGCAAATTTTTGACACCCATCACACCTACTGACCAGATCATCTGCATCAGCGTGAGCCGTTAGCCAGTAAAAACCATGACGAAAAGCTTTAGCCACAAGGGACTTTGAACCGACGTGATGACCACAATCCCCTTCATGGATCTCACGAAGAATATCTTGACCTTCTTCAGGAGAAACACAACGTTGAAACGCTCTAGTGACGCTGCGATGATACAACTCAACGTTGGAAATTGTCATTGACTTAGACCACCGGGTTATCTGTCGAGCCAAGGTCTCATCCTCTGGCAACTCACCTCGGGTCATGTAAGCCAAACACGGTACTGTCCTATCTAGAATGACATGAAGAGCCGCCACTAACTGTGCCTCCTGGTCTGGAACAGCCAAATCTTCCTCTGTAGGCAATTTGACACAAGGGTTATGCAGAACATCTAGAAAAGTGTTAGGTGGCACCGGCTTACACTGAGATCCCAACCGGCTTAAAGCATTAGCCGCTCCATTTTTTCTGCTGTCAATGTGCTCCACCTGATAACCTTTGAAATGCCCAGCAACAACATCAACTTCTCGGCGATAAGCCGCCATGAGAGGGTCCTTGGAATCCCACTTGCCTGACACATGCTGAGCCACCAAATCTGAGTCGCCAAGGCATCGTACCCAGCTTAAACTCATCTCTTTAGCCATTCGAAGACCATGAAGCAAGGCCTCATATTCTCCTGCGTTGTTAGTACAAGGAAACATCAATCGCAACACATAACAAAACTTGTCACCTCGAGGAGAAGTTAAAACAACTCCAACCCCCGAGCCTTCCAACTGTCTGGACCCATCGAAATGAATCGTACAATATGTGTTGTCTGGCTTCTCCTCGGGTATCTGTGACTCCTTCCAATCATTAATGAAGTCCACCAGTGCTTGAGACTTAATAGCCATACGTGGCACATACTTTAAATTATGAGACCAGAGCTCAATGGCCTACTTGGCGACTCGTCCTGTGGCTTCTCTATTCTGAATAATATCTCATAAAGGAGCAGAGCTAACCACAGTGATAGGATGACCCTGGAAGTAATGCTTAAGCTTCCGGCTTGCCATGAACACCCCATAAACAAGCTTTTGCCAATGCGGGTATCTTTGCTTGGATTCAATGAGCACCTCACTGACGTAGTAAACCGGTCATTGAACCGGATGTTCCTTGTCAGCCTCCTTATGCCCCACAACAATGGCCACGCTGACGGCTCATGAGTTAGCAGCCACATATAACAATAGCGGCTCCTTCTCAACAAGGGCAGCAGGAACCAGCGGCTCAGCAAGCTGTCTTTTCAAACCTTCAAAGGCAGAGTCGGCAGCGTCACTCCAGACAAAGTCATTCGTCTTTTTCATCATTTGATACAATGGCATAGCCTTCTCACCCAACCGGCTTATGAACCGGCTCAAAGCTGCAACATGACCCACCAGCCGCTGAACATCGTTGATACATGCCGGTTTAGCCAAAGATGTAATCGCCTTGATTTTTTCCGGGTTAGCCTCAATGCCTCTGTTAGACACCAAAAAGCCCAAAAGCTTGCCATCTGGGACTCCAAAAATGCACTTGGCCGGGTTAAGCATCATCTTGTAGACTCGGAGGTTATCAAAGGTTTCCTTTAGATAAGTTACCAAGGTTTCCTTTGCTCTGGATTTAACCACTATATCATCCACATAAGCATGAACATTACGCCCAATCTGGTCATGAAGACAGTTCTGCACACATCGCTGATAAGTCGCCTGGGCGCTCTTAAGCCCAAAAGGCATAGACACATAGCAGAAGGCTCCAAACGGAGTGATGAAAGTTGTCTTCTCCTGGTCCTTAACTGCCATCTTGATCTGATGATAACCAGAATAAGCATCCAAAAAACTCAAACGCTCACATCCCATCGTAGCATCAATGATTTGATCAATATGAGGGAGAGTAAAAGGATCAGTCGGACAAGCTTTGTTTAAATCTGTGTAATCCACACACATACGCCAGGTGTCGTTCTTTTTTAGTACAAGCACTGGGTTAGCCAACCACTCTGGGTGAAAAACATCAACAATAAACCCGGCCGCCAAGAGCCGGGCTACCTCTTCTCCAATAGCCTTATGCCTTTCCTCATTAAACCGCCGGAGAAACTGCCTGACAGGCTTAAACTTTGGATCAATGTTGAGAGTGTGCTCAGCGAGTTCCCTCGGTACACCCGACATGTCAGAAGGCTTCCATGCAAAGATGTCCTGGTTCTCACGGATGAACTTGATGAGCGCGCTTTCCTATTTTGGATCCAAATTGCACTGATAATGAACTGTTTGGATGAATCATCGGACACGGAATCAATCATCTTAGTATCATCAGCTGACTTAAATTTCAGCTCCGGCTCATGCTCCGTAGTTGGCTTCTTCAAAGATGTCATATCCGTCGGGTCAAAGTTATCCTTATAAAACTTCAATTCCTCCGTTGCGCAAACAGTTTCGGCATAAGCCGCATCACCTTGTTCACATTGCAGGGCTATCTTCTGGCTTCCATGTACTGTGATGGTGCCTTTATAACCCAGCATTTTGAGCTACAGATAAACATAACATGGCCGAGCCATGAACTTAGTATAAGCCGGCCGACCAAACAGAGCGTGATATGGGATTTTGATCTTAACCACTTCAAAAGTTAACTTCTCAGCCCTAGAATCATACTCATCCCCAAAGGCCACTTCTAACTCAATCTTACCAACCGGGTACGCTGACTTACCAGGCACTACCCCATGAAAAATAGTGTTGGATGTTTTAAGACTCTTAACAGTCAACCCCACGCGACGGAACGTCTCATAATAAAGGATGTTGATGCTACTGCCTCCGTCCATGAGAACTTTAGTGAACTTATATCCACCAACCTGAGGTGCCACCACCAAAGCCAAATGACCCGGATTATCGACCCGGGGAGGATGATCTTCCCTACTCCATAAAATAGGCTGCTCAGACCATCTCAAATAATGTGGAACCGCCGGCTCAACAGCATTTACAACCCTCTTATGAAGTTTCTGGTCCATCTTGCACAAACTGGTGGTGAACACGTGATACCGCCCACCGTTCAGCTGCTTTGGGTTACTCTGATACCCGGACTGCTGCTGTTGCTGACTGCCCTGGCCGGATTGCTTATTATAGCCGCCTTGACTACCTTGATGGACCTGGCCATGAAAACCGCCACCGCTTGAGCCGGTGCCCGGGCCATGAAAGCCACCACCGCCTGAGCCACCGCCAGGTCCGTGGTTACCATCGAATATGTTAGAATTCTTAAAAGCCTTCATGATCGTACCGTCTTTCCATAGTGGGTAGCTGGCTTCTCCCGGGTGCCGTGTCTTGGACAAGGTTCGTTTAGCAGCTGCCCAAGGGTGGGACCTGACCCGCCAGACCGAGGAGGTGGCCTCCCCTTGCGCTGTTGATTGTTGCCCTGTGCATTGGCGTTAGCCACAAACTCTAGACTACCATCAGCCTTACGTTTATTACCTCCTTGATTCGCCGAGTTGTGCTGGTGACCTTTGCCATTGCCTTTCTTCTTTCCCTTCCCTGTCTTCTCCTCATCAGACGCAGGGTCCTTGGTACTGTCAGAATCGACGTACTTGACGAGAGCCGCCATCAGCTGGCCCATGTCATTACAGTTATGCTTGAGCCGCCCCAGCTTCTGTTTCAAAGGTTCAAAACGACAATTTTTCTCCAACATTAAGACCGCGGAGCCGGCATCCATCTTATCAGATGAATGTATTATTTCCATGACTCGGCGCAGCCAATGGGTCATGGATTCGCCTTCCTCTTGCTTGCAGTTAGTCAAGTCCACGATCAACATGGGCTGTTTGCAGGTATCTTTGAAGTTCTGAATGAACCGGGCCTTTAACTCCGCCCATGAGCCGATGGAGTTGGGCGGCAACCCCTTTAACCAAGTACGAGCTGTTCAATCCAACATCATGGTGAAGTATTTCGCCATTGCTGCATCACTGACCTCTAATAACTCCATGACCATCTCGTAACTTTCAATCCATGCTCCGGGCTGCAGGTCGGTTGTGTAATTGGGCACCTTACGAGGCCCCTTAAAGTCCTTTGGCAAACGCTCATTCGCAGAGCCGGCACAAGACAAGGGACACCTCCTGTCCTTGTAGCCACCCCAGCCTCAACAGAGGTTGCTGGATAAACTGGAAAAGTTTGCTGAGCCACCTGCTCAGCCGCCTGCTGAACCGCCCGTTCAGCCTCTTGACGGATCCTATCCTGGTCCACCAAGTTACAGGCTCCGCCTGGGGTCGGGTCGCACCTGCGTGGTTGGTTACAGCGTTGGGCATTGCTTGACATGGCCGCTGAGTCCATATGCCTGCTATTTTTTCTGAATATTTACTGTAGAGCAAAGCTCCACAGCCCTTTATTATAAAAAGAAAGAAGTAGCAACTGTACAAGCTAGGGAAGATTACAAGGACTAAAAGGAAGAAAAAACAGAGCCTACCTGCCTACCTCTAGTTAGATTAGAGAGTTAATCCAAGCATACAACTTGACTCTAATATCTACTCTCATTCTATGAGCTAGAAGAGTAAGGTCATGTACAAAATTACATCGCCAAGCAGCACAGGTTGCATTCTCCCCTCTGAAAGTCCTTCCATTCCCGAGGATCCATATATTCCAAGCTGCAGTGAGCATAACTTCAAAGAAGAAGGGATTCTTAAACCTTGATCTTGCATGCTGAATACATTGCTGAATTTTAGAGCCCCTGGACCAATCAATGGAAATATAATTCCACACTCTGCGACTGAAGTTGCAGTTGAAAAACAAGTGCAACCTATCCTCATAGACTAATTCATTGCAGATAACATAGAGATTGTCATCCGAAGGTGATCTCCAATGCCGATGAATTAACAAGTCCTTGGTGTTGAGTCTATCAAAGAATACAACCAACCAAAGACTTTGATCTTCATGGTGCACTTGCTATCCCACAACCACTTGCATGGCAAGATGGTTGGCAAATGAGAATGCATAAGAGTGTAAAAGCTCTTGGCAGAGTAGTCATCAGATTTTCCAGGCCATATCCAAACATCTAGCAAAGTGATGTCCCTATGTAAATCTAGGATCCAAGCTTCCAGAACTTGCAATTCCAGAGCAGCCTCATGTGACAAAGGCAAGAAGAACATTGAGTAGAGGTCCTGAGAGATGAGGAATTCATGCACAGAGAGTTTATCATTGATAACAAAGGAGAAAAGCCTAGGTAATCTCCAACATAAAGGTCTTGAAGAGCCACCAATTAGCCAAGCATCAGACCAGAAAAGGGCAGAGTCTCCCCTATGGATGTGAACTGAGGAGATTGCAGTATATGCATCAGAGAGCTTGAGAATATCCCTCCACCAAAATGACCCAACTGGGACTGTAGCATGTGGAACTCCATCATCATAGTAACTATTCCAGATTAAAGTTACCCATGGGATATCTGCCTTATTGAAGAATTTGTGGAGATGCTTAAGAAGGAGGCCCTTATTTTGGATATGCAAGTTAATCACTCCAAGCCCTCCTTTTTCCTTAGGCCTACAAACCAGATCCCATGCGGCCAGAGATTGTTTTGGTGCATCACTATTTCCTCTCCACAAGCACTGCCTAAAGATCTTGTCCGGTTGCTTAATAATACCAGGTGGGAGCTGTAGACTGCAGAGGAAATATATGGGTATGGAAGTCAAGACTGAAGTTAACAACTGCAACCTGGAGCCTTGGTTTAAAATGGAGGAACTAGCTGTCAATCTCCTTTCCAAGGCATCAACTAAGGGCATAAAATCCACAATTCTGGGCTTGGTAGTACCAAGTGGCAAACCCAGATAAGTAAATGGTAGTTGTCCAATTTTACATCCAAGCAGATCAGCTAGCCTAGCAGCTTCCACATCATCAATATTTAAAGGAATCATGGAAGATTTTGCAAAGTTAACTTTAAGCCCAGTGGACTGTTGAAAGGTAAACAACATATTTTTGAGAGCCACCAACTCCTCATCTTTGCCAGTCAAAAAGATGACAGTGTCATCAGTGAAGGAATTGGGAGGGTCAGGGTTCCATGTGAGAACATCTGGTTGACCACTGACTGCAGAAGATCAGCAGCAATTACAAAAAGCAAAGGTGAGAGAGGATCACCCTGTCTGACACCACACTTGCACTTAAACTGCTTGCCAGGTATGCCATTGAGCAAAACAGAAGAAGATCCTGTAGAGATAATGTCTTTGACCCAGCCTATCCATTTTTCATCAAACCCCATATGCCTGCTATAACTTGGGCTTCGGCTTGGGCGAGGGGTTGAATGGATTCTTTCTTGACTATAAGAATATGCATCCTGTTGTGCCAGAGCCGTCTGAAGAAGTTCTCTGACCTGTCGTGTTCCGATCGCTGTCGGAGAGTCGCCTTCCATCGAGAGAGTCGCCAAACGAGCTGATGCAGCGATAAGATTCTCCAAAGGGTTAGAAAAGTGACCCGGTGGTATCGGTGTGTAATGAGGCGGAGCGGTATTCACACGGGGGGGGGGGTCCATGGCCCGCGGCTGAACCGGCGCTCCGGTCCCGGGTGTTATGATCCGGTTTGCCTCTGGCGGGTTATTGGGACCAGCTCCATGTGTGTGGAAGAGGTTCCCAGGATCATAAATCAGAGGCAGACGTGATTGAGCCTTTTGGTGCCTTCTCCTCATGACCTCATTTGATGCGTTTAGATCCACCGAGAGCCGGAAAGTCTCTGCTTGAAGCTGCTGAGCACGAGCATCTAGAGCTGCCCGCTCTGCAGCCATCCTTACCTCCTCCGCTGCTAAGTTCTCCTTAGCTTGTGTTACCTCCCCACGCAACCGTGCCACCTCTGCATCATGTTGAGCCTTATCTGCCGACTCAACCACGGTGGTCAACAAGGTCGTCATCCTGTCCATGAGATCTATCAGCACCTGAGCCGGCGGGCGCACGGAGTCTCCTGACCCGGTGGTTATTGCAGACGCAGCCGTAGAATTCTGCCCGTGTTGAGTGCAAGCCATGAAGATTCGGCTCGATTCGGCGGCTCAAAGGGGTCTGGAATACTGCTACCATCGGAACAACCCCCAAGCCCGCCATCTTGTAGTTGATACAAAGAATCTGTCTCGCCTGTGGACGACTCATCGTCGGAGTGAATAGCTGTCTTACCGCCATCCACTGATCCTTCAGAAAGTTCCCCTCCATGGATGCAACCCACGAAGGCACGCCTCACGGCGGGTTGAGCCCGTGCGGGTCTCGCTCGCTGAGCCGTCTCGATGAGGTCGGTGCAGATGTCCGGCTCAGGTCCCAGCTCACCGATCCGGCCGATGAAGACATGGATTCCGCTGAAGGGGACCCGATACCCATACTCGATTGAGCCGGCCTTGGGGCCCCAGCCTACGTCGTCGATGTAGAGCTTGTCGCGACGACTCTTGGTCATCCGGCCCACAGCGTATCCCTTGAGCCCTTCGAAGCTGCCCTTCAAGAACTCAAATCCACCGTGCGCTGGCCCCACGGTGGGCGCCAACTATCGTGGAATTGTCACACAGATGTCCTAGTGAAAGGACTTAGTCATGGAGCCATCGCAACTAGGAAGCTTAAATGGGTTAATCGGGACAAAGGATACGTGAGGTTTATACTGGTTCGGCCCCTTGCGGTGAAGGTAAAGCCTAGTCCAGTTGATGTGGTATTGCTAGGTATCGATGACCAAGGAGCGAAATACGCTAGCTTGGCTTCTCGATCTGTTGTTTTTTCGCCCTTGTCCGCCGCCGAGTCATCCCCTTATATACACGGGTGGACGCCTGGCAGCCTACAGAGTCCCGGCCGGCTCATACAACGTGTCCGGCTAGGTGACTTCTCTTACATGCCTTTCTTTACAAGTCTTACTTATACATGGAGGTTTACAATTATGGGCCTTAAGCCGCCTCTGGGCTTGGGCCTACTACAAGTCTTATAATAAACTATCACCTTGTATATTCGCTGGGCTTCTTTCAATAATCCGCCATGAAGATTGACCCGGCCCCTCCTGGGCGGGTCATACCTGGTAGTCATATTCCCAACAAGTCAAGAATTTCATCCTTCCTTTGATCTTGAACAACTTTGATCTCTGTAGATAATTTCCATGCACTTCTGGTCAACACATACCATATGATTTCCTTGGTGGCATTCACCTTACTATTATTTTAGTGTGCTACCACCTCACCATAAGTATTTGTGAACTAGAAGTCAAGGTGTTCGAGAGACCCACAACTTCTACAAGAAGCTTGATACATAGAACATAACATAGGTGCACATGAATTTACCTTCCTAGCAGTTCTAGTGTATCCATAGAATTAATTCTCTTCTTGAGAGTTGCTTCATCAAAGAACTTATCAAGTGTGTGCAAGAGATTACTCTTGGAAGTGGGAGGTGGGCATGGGTGAATTTCTTCCTCCTCTTCTGCTTCCTCGATGCTTTCTTTTCTTCCAAGCACACTTGTTCATCCAAGTTCAGTTGTTCTTTGTGATCCCTTTTATCTTGCTGCTAGTTAGAGTCTTAAATGTTTAATCATGATCTCTTACCACTTCTTGCAGCCATTCATCATAGGGGATGTTTGGTCTTCATTTGGTTGCATCCTTTCCTTCATCCTTCTATGGTTCATGCAAGAGTTTTTCTATTTCCAGAACGGCGCTCATTGACAACTAATGCATTAACACATAAATTATCTAGAAAAAAGTATGGATAGATTGCAACTCAATGTAAATTTTATCAAGGATAACATCTCCTATCTCCAAATCCAATATATAATGTAGAATCTCATCAGCACCCGCAAGAAGCACAAATTGCAAGACCTCCACACTAGCATTGGATAGACTAAGAATATTATATCTCGCTAACACGGGATCAATATTGTACTTACATTGATATTGTAGGTGCTCTTTGGATCTACAACCTGCACATGTTGCCGGATATGAATGGAGTATAAGGGATGCGTATTTTTTAACCAATTCAATCCATTCCTTGAACTTTGCTTCATTGGTAGCAAAAAGTGGTACACTCTTGTATCTCTTTTCCTTCATCGCAAGTTGCATGTGTTCCTGGGTAGATATCATAGAAGACATGTTTAGCAATATTATTTCTATTTTTGATTTAAGAAAAAAAATAAAGGATCAATAACAACTAGCAAAATAAACTATGTGTGAGCGGGAAGGTAATAACCGAGTGCTTTTGCTCCCCGGCAACGGCACCAGAGAAGCTTGATGACTTGCAAGTGCACATGGTTATGCCATTCATGGTAAATAGAGTATGTCGATCGCACAGGGAGAAGTGGTTGCACCGGTAACTACCAACCCCGCAGCTACATCGTCACTTACGTGGCTATGTTCACACCTAGAGCGTTATCTGGAAATAGCCTATCCGTCGGTTGCTGGCAGAAATGACAATAACGATGGTTTTAACTAAACAACTACGTGGAGGTAAAAACATAAATAAAACAGCGGGTAAAATAAAGGAGCGGTTCTTGAGTACTAAGGACATTCTCGAGGAATTCTGAATCATCACTACATGTTCATTCTACGAATACTAAGCCACTTTACATGTTTCTCTTTGTGGGTGGAGTTGGTACAGATACATGCATACATGTGGCAATCCCGTATCACATACGCCACCATCCTCCTTCCCCACTCCGGTTATCAGATGGTGATTAAGGGGAAAAAGGTCCCCATGGACGCAGCCAAAGTGGTCTCTGTTTTACCTCCTGCTGCAATGATCTGATATGAAGGGAGATGGGGCCTGTCACTCACCCACCTCGCCAACCACATGGTTCGCCAACAGTAATGATCTTCCATCCAAAATTGGCATACATTGGATGGTCGACTTCACCCAACGTCGAGAAGACTACTAACATAAACATGCCAAGAGGATATCATATCAAACAAGACAACCGGTACTATCACATACTAGAGTTCATCTTATTCCCCAAGAACTAATGAATTACTCAAACATGGTGATGGAGTACATAGATATGAGTGTCGGTGTCAAAACTGGCCGATCTCGGGTAGGGGGTCCCGAACCGTGCGTCTGAGGATCGAAGGTAACATGAGACAAGGGGGACACGATGTTTACCCAGGTTCAGGCCCTCTTAATGGAGGTAAAACCCTATGTCCTGCTTGATTGTATTTGATGAGTATAGGGGTTACAAGAGTTGATCTACCTCAAGATCGTAATGGCTAAACCCTAGATGTTTAGCCTATATGAATTCTGATAGCCTCTACAGACTAACCCCTTCGGTTTATATAGATACTGGAGGGGCCTAGGGTTGTACAGAGTCGGTTTACAAAGAAAGGAAACTACACATCTAGACGCCAAACTTGCCATCCACGCAAGGGAGAGTCCCATCCGGACACGGGGGAAGGCCTTCTACCTTGTATCTTCACGGCCCATCAGTCCAGCTCACAACACATGGGTAGGACTCTCCAGGACCCCTTAGTCCAGGACTCCCTCAGTAGCCCATGAACTAGTCTTCAATGACGATGTGTTCGGTGCACAGATTGTCTTCGGCATTGCAAGGCAGGTTCCTCCTCTGAATATTTTAAAGCAGTCTTTCGAGCAAGAGAACTATATCCGGCTCTGTATAACAATTACAACCCTCAACCACAAGGGTACAATACCTAATCAAAATAAGATATGCCTACTGACTGCTTTTTTGCCAAAACGTTATGTCTGGCCTTTTTATTATTTTGAACCCTTTTTTGGCCTCCCGCTTCGTGTTTTGAGGCGCAGCCTCCATTGACACGTCTTGTCAAAACAAAGATCATGTCCCCTTATTGCGGGATTTTCATCAATATGGGTTTGGGTAACCCAACCGTGCCATTCGCACGACCCCTTGGGAACATGCGAGTTTTAAGGCTTGTGGGGGGGGGGGGCTTGATATTCACTACCTATATAAGCGGATAAAGATCCATCTTTTTACCCCATGTCTTCTTCCTTCCTCAGCCTTCCCATCCTCGAGCCCCAATGCCCAAGCTTCAATCTTTCCCACCGCCAACAACCTCTCCAGCCATGTCCGGATCCGGCTCGCAGGGCAAGTGGATGGCCTCCTCTGTCACGGAGAAGGATGTTAAGGAGCTCCGGGAGGCGAGGTACTTGACCATGGAAATCACACATAGACTTCCCGCCAAAGAGCAGGTCATCCCCACTCCAAAACCCGGCGAGAGGGTTGTGTTCATCCCTCACTTCCTTCGCGGGTTAGGGTTTCCCCTCCACCCCTTCGTCTGCGGCTTTATGTTCTACTACGGGCTAGACTTCCACGATCTAGGCCCGAATTCATTCCTCCACATCTCAATGTTCATCGTTGTATGCGAGGCGCTACTCCGCATCCCCCCACACTTCAGCCTCTGGCTAAAAGTCTTCAATGTGAAGCCGAAGGTGGTCGATGGGCAGCATGCGGACTGCCGCGGCGCCATGGTGAGCAAACTCCCCAACACCACTTGGCCCAAAGGACCCTTCGTGGAGACCGTGAAGGTTTGGCAGCAGGAGTGGTTCTACATCACCGAACCCCGCGGTACCAAATGGGTGGCCGCTCCTGAATTCAGATCTGGGCCCCCTATGCGGCTCGTGTCATGGACCAACAAGGGTCTAGACTGGGGGTCAACCGACGAAGTGACAATGCTACAAAAGCGCGTCAAGAGTATGATAAACAATTACACCAGTCTCACCAACGTGATTCAGGTGATGCTCTTCCGCCGGCCTCTCCTCATGTGGGAGTTCAACTTGAAGCCCCCCGGACCCTGCAGCGCTTCTTTGGCACAATGCATGAAGAGATTTGGAAAGTGCTTTTCAAGGCCCGGGAGACATGGCCGGAGAAGACCAAAGACATCGGTCTCAACAGCGCGAATCCGACTACTGAGGTGAGCATTTTACTTCTGAACATAATTTTGGTCCATAAGTTAAAGGGTGTACTGAGATGCCCCTTCCTCATTCAGGGCCGAACAACGAAGGCAGAGCAGATCAGGTGTCCAGCGCCGCTACCCAAAAATCCAGCCACTCCTCTACTAACGAGGATGCTGGTTCCGGTGCCTTATCAAGCGCCAGAGAAGAAGGCCAAGAAGAAGAGCAAGGAGGCCAGGGGTGGCCTCCACCGTAAAGGCACTTCAGACACTATGTTCAGAGAAACCGAGGCTCCCTCCTCCCACGAGGGAGATGAAGACGAAGAGGAGGAGGAGGCCAAAAATGACTCTCCCCTTAAGGGGAGGAAGAAGAAAAGGGCAGCCTCCATAGACCCAGAGGCGAAGGCGTCCAAGAGGGGGAAGATATCCCTCTCGGATGACTCAGATTCAGATGCTGAAGCCATCCCCGAGTGGCACCCCAGGTCGAAGCCCCTGGCTGCATCGTAAGTATCTAAGGATACTGTACATATATCCGGTTTTTATGATTGTAGTTCTAACACATTGTATTGTGTGCTTCAGTCTGGCCCGCGATCTCCCCCAATTATCATCATCTTCAGGGAACTCACTGGAGCCGGGGATGGTGGAGAGCGAGACACCTCTACGAGCCTCTCCGCCAACCGCTACGGACGACACCGAAGTGTTGTCTCGAAGGGCCTCTCCGGGCCATGAAGAGGTATGGGGGGCCGCCAAGACACCGCCAGAAGGTAACGCCTCGGCTGCCGAGAACATGGGGGAACCAACCCCCATGGAAACTGACGACGGGGGCCATGGCCAATCCGGCCCCCAGTTGAACACCATTTGGGAGACCCACATGGCTCCAGAATCAAGAGAGCAACCACCTTTGAAGGAGGGGAGAGCGTCGACTCCACCGGTGACCTCCATCAATCCGGAGGCGCCGGACAATTTGGTGGAAGCACTTCGACGTGCTTCCGTCGTGGAGGAGCACCGTACCCTGCTACCTCTTGAGCATGCATGGTTTTCCCTTGAAGAGGAAAGGGTGATGCATCAAAGTAGCGTAAGTATTTCCCTCAGTTTTTGAGAACCAAGGTATCAATCCAGTAGGAGATTACACACAAGTCCCTCGTACATGCACAAACAAACAAGAACCTCGCAACCAACGCTATAAAGGGGTTGTCAATCCCTTCACGGTCACTTACTAAAGTGAGATCTGATAGAGATAATAAGATAAATATTTTTAGTATTTTTGTTGTATAGATTGGAAAATAAAGATTGCAAAATAAATGGCGATAGAAATAGCAAATTGATAGGAAAATAATATGATGGAAGATAGACCCAGGGGCCATAGCTTTCACTAGTGGCTTCTCGCAAGATAGCAAATTCTACGGTGGGTGAACAAATTACTGTCGAGCAAATGATAGAAAAGTGCACAGTTATGAGAATATCTAGGCATGATCATGTATATAGGCATCACGTCCGTGACAAGTAGACCGAAACGATTCTGCATCTACTACTATTACTCCACACATTGACCGCTATCCAGCATGCATCTAGAGTATTAAGTCCATAAGAACAGAGTAATGCATTAGGCAAGATGACATGATGTAGAGGGATAAACTCAAGAAATATGATATAAACCCCATCTTTTTTTCCTCGATGGCAACAATACAATACGTGCCTTGCTGCCCCTGTTGTCACTGGGAAAGGACACCACAAGATTGAACCCAAAGCTAAGCATTTCTCCCATTGAAAGAAAGATCAATCTAGTAGGCCAAACCAAACTAATAATTCGAAGAGACTTGCAAAGATATTAAATCATGCATAAAAGAATTCACTGAAGAATCAAATATTGTTCATAGATAATCTTGATTATAAACCCACAATTCATCGGATCTCGACAAACACACCGCAAAAAGAATTACATTGAATAGATCTCCAAGAGAATCAAGGAGAACTTTGTATTGAGATCCAAAGAGAGAGAAGAAGCCGTCTAGCTAATAACTATGGACCCGGAGGTCTGTGGTAACCTACTCACACATCATCGGAGAGGCTATGGTGTTGATGTAAAAGCCCTCCATGATCGATTCCCCCTCCGGAGGAGCACCAGAAAAGGCCCCAAGATGGGATCTCATGGGTACAGAAGGTTGCGGTGGTGGAAATAGGGTTTCGTGGTGCTCCTCGATGTTTTTGGGGTATATATAGGAGGAAGAAATAGGTCGGTGGAGCTGCAAGGGGCCCACGAGGGTGGGGGCGCGCCTACCCTCTGGGCGCGCCTTCATGCCTCATGGCCTCCTTGCTTCTTTCTTGACGTCCACTCCGAGTCTCCTGGATCATGTTTGTTCCAAAAATAACTCTCCCGAAGGTTTCATTCCGTTTGGATTCCATTTAATATTCCTTTTCTGCGAAACACTGAAATAGGCAAAAAACAACAATTTGCACTGGGCCTTTGGTTAGTATGTTAGTCTCAAAAATAATATAAAAAGGTACATCAAAGCCCATTAAACATCCAAAACAGATAATATAATAGCATGGGACAATCAAAAATTATAGATACGTTGGAGACGTATCAAGCATCCCCAACCTTAATTCATGCTCGTCCTCGAGTAGGCAAATGATAAAAACAGAATTTTGATGTGGAATGCTACCTAGCATAATTCTCAATGTAATTTTCTTTATTGTGGCATGAATGTTCAGATCCAAAAGACTCAAGACAAAAGTTTAATATTGACATAAAAATAATAATACTTCAAGCATACTAACAAAGCAATCATGTCTTCTCAAAATAACATGACCAAAGAAAGTTACCCCTACAAAATCATAAAGTCTGGCTATGCTCTATCTTCATCACACAAAGTATTTAATCATGCACAACACAAAGTATTTAATCATGCACAACCCTGATGACAAGCCAAGCAATTGTTTCATCGTTTTGATGTTCTCAAACTTTTTCAATCTTCAAGCAATATATGAGCGTGAGCCATGGATATATCACTATAGGTGGAATAGAATGGTGGTTGTGGAGAAGACAAAAAGGAGAAGATAGTCTCACATCGACTAGGCGTATCAATGGGCTATGGAGATGCCCATCAATAGATATGAATGTGAGTGAGTAGGGATTGCCATGCAACAGATGCACTAGAGCTATAAGTGTATGAAATCTCAACAAAAGAAACTAAGTGGGTGTGCATCCAACTCGCTTGCTCACGAATACCTAGGGAATTTTTGAGGAAGGCCATTATTGGAATATACAAGCCAAGTTCTATAATGTAAAATTCCCACTAGCATATGAAAGGACAACATAGGAGACTCTCTATCATGAAGATCATGGTGCTACTTTGAAGCACAAGTGTGGTAAAAGGATAGTAACATTGTCCCTTCTCTCTTTTTCTCTTATTTTTTCTTATTTTTTCTTTTTTTTTATTTGAGCCTTTTCTCTTTTTTTATGGCCTCTTTTTTTCTATTTTTTTATTTTTTGTCCGGAGTCTCATACCGTCTTGTGGGGGAATCATAGTCTCCATCATCCTTTCCTCACTTGGGACAATGCTCTAATAATGATGATCATCACACTTTTATTTACTTACAACTCAAAAATTACAACTCGATATTTAGAACAAAATATGACACTATGTGAATGCCTCCGGCAATGTACCGGGATGTGCAATGACTCATGAGTGACATGTATGAAAGAATTATAAAGGTGACTTTGCCACAAATACAAAGCCAACTACATGATCATGCAAAGCAATATGACAATAATGAAGCATGTCATAACCAACAGAACGGTGGTAAGTTGCATGGCAATATATCTCGGAATGGCTATGGAAATGCCATAATAGGTAGGTATGGTGGCTGTTTTTAGGAAGGTATATGGTGGGTGTATGGTACCGGCGAAAGTTGTGCGGTACTAGAGAGGCTAGCAATGGTGGAAGGGTGAGAGTGTGCATAATCCATGGACTCAACATTAGTCATAAAGATCTCACATACTCATTGCAAAAATCTATTAGTTATCAAAACAAAGTACTACGCGCATGCTCCTAGGGGGATAGATTGGTAGGAAAAGAACATCGCTCGTCCCAGACCGCCACTCATAAGGAAGACAATCAATAAATAAATCATGCTCCAACTTCATCACGTAATGGTTCACCATACGTGCATGCTATGGGAATCATAAACTTTAACACAAGTATCTCTCAAATTCACAACTACTCAACTAGCATGACTCTAATATCACCATCTTCATATCTCAAAACAACCATCAAGTATCAAACTTCTCATAGTATTCAATGCATTTTTTATGAAAGTTTTTATTATGCCCATCTTGGATGCCTATCATATTAGGACTAATTTTATAGCCAAAGCAAAATACCATTTTGTTCTAAAAGACTCTCAAAGTAATATAAGTGAAGCATGAGAGATCAATAATTTATATAAAATAAAACCACCACCGCGCTCTAAAAGGATATAAGTGAAGCACTAGAGCAAAATTTATCTAGCTCAAAAGATATAAGTGAAGCACATAGAGTATTCTAATAAATTCCGATGCATGTGTGTCTCTCAAAAAGGTGTGTACAGCAAGGATGATTGTGGTAAACTAAAAATCAAAGACTCAAATCATACAAGACGCTCCAAGCAAAACACATATCATGTGGTGAATAAAAATATTGCATCAAGTAAAGTTACCGACAGACGAAGACGAAAGAGGGGATGCCTTCCGGGGCATCCCCAAGCTTAGGCTTTTGGTTTACCTTGAATTTTACCTTTGGGTGCCTTGGGCATCCCCAAGCTTAGTCTCTTGCCACTCCTTATTCCAAAATCCATCAAATCTTTACCCAAAACTTAAAAACTTCAGAACACAAAACTCAACAGAAAATCTCATGAGCTCCGTTAGTATAAGAAAACAAACCACCACTTCAAGGTACTATAATGAACTCATTCTTTATTTATATTGGTTTTCAACCTACTTTATTCCAACTTCTCTATGGTTCATACCCCCCGATACTAGCCATAGGTTCATCAAAATAAGCAAACAACACACGAAAAACAGAATCTGCCAAAAACAGAACAGTCTGTAGTAATCTGTAGGTTTTGAATACTTCTGTAACCCCAAAAATTCTGAAATAAATTTATGGACGTGAGTAATGTTTCTATTAATCATATTCAAAAAGAATCAACCTAATCTCACTGTCCATTAAAAAATGGCAGCAAATCTCGTGAGCGTTAAAGTTTCCGTTTTTACAGCAAGATCGCAAAAACTTCCCCCAAGTCTTCCCAAAGGTTCTACTTGGCAGAAACACTAATTAAAAACATAAACCACATCTAAACAGAGGCTAGATGAATTATTTATTATTAAACCGGAACAAAATAAGAAACAAAAATAAAATTGGGTTGCCTCCCAACAAGCGCTATAGTTTAACGCCCCTAACTAGGCATAAAAACAAGAATAGATCTAGGTATTGTCATATTTGGTATGCTGTAACACCCCGGATATAACTTTCCCTATTTGTACTCCAACTCTTGCCGTTTCCGGCGTCAAGTTATATTTATTTCCTCGGGTTCGGGTTTTGTCTCCGTGTGTTGTTATCGTTATCATGCATCTCATATCATGTCATCATGTGCATTGCATTTGCATACGTGCTCGTCTCAGGCATTCGAGCATTTTTCCCGTTGTCCGTTTTGCATTCCGACGCTTCGTTCTCCTCCGGTGGTAATTTCTAGCCTTCTTTCGTGTGTGGGGATTAAACATTTCCGGATTGGACCGAGACTTGCCAAGCGGCCTTGGTTTACTACCGGTAGACCGCCTGTCAAGTTTCGTACCATTTGGACTTCGCTTGATACTCCAACGGTTAACCGAGGGACCGAAAAGGCCTCATGTGTGTTGCAGCCCAATACCCCTCCAATTTGGCCCAAAACCCACCTAACTCTACTCCATCATCTAGATCGTTCGATCACGATCGCGTGGCCGAAAAACGCACCTCATTTGGACTCTCCTAGCTCCCTCTATGCCTATATATAGACCCCCTCCTTCAAATTCGCGGTTCCACTCTTCCCCCTAACCCTAGATCCATCCACCGCCGCCGCCGGACATGTCCAGGACGGACCGGACGCATCCGCTCCGCCGCGCCCAGCCTCTCCCGCGCCGCCACGTGGCCACAGCTGCCTTCCCCGCAGCTGCGGCCCGCCAGGCCCAGGGAGGGCCCCCGCGGCCCGAGCCGCCGCGCCGCCACCTCCCGGCCCGCGCGCCGCAGCCTCCCGGCCGCCGCCCCGTGCCGCCCCGCACCGCCGCCGCCGCCGCCCCGCGCCGCCGCCTCGTGCCGCCCCCGCCGTCCCGCGCCGCCGCCGCCTCGCCCGGCCGCTGCCTCCGGCCGCCGCCGCCACCGCCGGCCCCGGCCCGGCCTCTCCTCTCCACTTTGGCGACGTCGGCGACGAACTCCAGCGTGAACAGTGCGCACCGGCCCCGCCTTGGATTCCGCGCCGGTCAAACCCTAGATCTGGGGTTGTTTTTTTACTAAGTCCCTGATATTCTCAGTCCATATGCACATGTTCGTAGCCCCGTAACTTTGCATCCGTAGCTCCGATTCATGCATATAGCATATCAAAATGTTCATCTCAGAGAGTACATCATTTCATTCCATTGCATCATTTTCATTTGAGCTCATCTTGATGCCCGAAATGCTGTTAGAGAGGGCTACTTGAGTTAATTGTCAGATCTGCTACTCCGTTTAGCACTTTTGTCATTTTTGCCATGAATAATGTGTGCATGCTATGCCCTTGAGTTCTACATATGTTTTGTTAAGGGTTTTGCCATCTTTCCAGAGGTGCAACCCATGTATTTTTGTGATGTGTATAGTGACTTGTGCAAGCTTGCAAAGTGGTGCACTTGATAATTCTTTTTTCAGGGACTTAGTGATTTCACTAAGTCCTGGAGCTGTTTATCTCATGATGCCATATGTTCATGTTGTTTCCTAGTGATCCGTGTCTCTTTTGTGGATGATCAGTAATGATGTTTTGTTACTCTTATAGTGCTCTATCCATCCATGTCTTTGATTGCAATTGTGGAGCACCCTAGCTTGAGTCAATTGAGCTCTACTTTTGCTACTTTGCGAATCTGGGCAGATTGTCAACTTGTTTGCAATTTTGCCGTGATGTTGTAGTTGATCCGTGCATGCTATGCTATTGTTCTTGCCATGTCTAGTTTGCATTTAGTGCCTTCTTGATGGGGGTATGCTTGTCTGGCCATGACTTGCACCGTAGTGAGTGCATCAAGCTCGTCAACATGCCTACTTGAGTTATATTTCAGCATGTGTCAGTTTTCACCAAGTCTGAAAACTGATTATGTTTTTGCGATGTTCACATGCTTGCAATTGTATTTTCTGATCCCTTTTGGCTCAAGGTCACTAAGGGACTTTTGTTAAGATCTTTGAGTAGATCCATGCCATGTTTTACTTTGCCATGTTCAGGTCCTGTAGCATGTAGTTTTGTTGCTCCGAAGAGGGCTACCTGATCTGGAATTCCAGACAAGTGTTAATTTCACTAAGTCTGAGATCTGTTTGCCATTTGCATTTTTGCCATGCTTGTTTGAACCTGTTAATGGATGAATTGGCCGTAGCTTAGTGCTAGACTTTTGTTAAGCATCTTATGTGCATCCCTGCCATGTATTTTGTTGTCATTTTTGGGTGCTGTAGCATGTTCATCTCATTGCATTTAGATGCCTACTTGCTGTAAATCGCAGACCGGTATCATTTTTGAATCGCTTGCCATTTCCAAACCGTAACTCCGATTCCGGCGTTCTTTATATCGTTTTCAAGCGATTTCATCTCATCTTTCCAGTGGCACACTTGGTTTTCCAAGTTGAGTCCAGGTTCTTGCATATCCTGTCATATCTTGCATTTTGCACCCCACATCACATCCCGCATAGCATATCATCTTTGCATTGTGTTGTTTGAGTTTGCACGTGGTTGATTGTAACCTTGTTGCTTGTTTTTATTGTTTGGGTAGAGCCGGGAGACGAGTTCGCTAACGAGGAGCCCGTTGAGTTTGCTTTTGAGGATCCAGTCAACTCAGACAACTGTGCATGCAAGATGATCATACCCTCGAAATCACTACTATCTTTGCTATGCTAGTCTGCTCGCTCTTTTGCTATGCCATTGCTACGATGCCTACCACTCGCTTGCAAGCCTCCCAAATTGCCATGTCAAACCTCTAACCCACCATTGTCCTAGCAAACCGTTGATTGGCTATGTTACCGCTTTGCTCAGCCCCTCTTATAGCGTTGCTAGTTGCAGGTGAAGATTGGAGGCCGTTCCTTGTTGGAACATTTATTTACTTATTGGGATATCATTATATTGCTATGTTATCTTAATGCATCTATATACTTGGTAAAGGGTGGAAGGCTCGGCCTCTCGCCTAGTGTTTTGTTCCACTCATGCTGCCCTAGTTTCCGTCATATCGGTGTTATGTTCCCGGATTTTTGCGTTCCTTACGCGGTTGGGTCATAATGGGAACCCCTTGATATTTCGCCTTGATTAAAGCTTTTCCAGCAATGCCCAACCTTGGTTTTACCATTTGCCACCTAGCCTTTTCTTTCCCTTGGGTTCTGCAGACTCAAGGGTCATCATTATTTTAACCTCCCCGGGCCAGTGCTCCTCTGAGTGTTGGTCCACCTGTCAGTTACCAGTGGCCACCAGGGGTAACTCTGGGCTGGCCTACCCGTACCTAGGACAATCTGAGTGTGCCTTGAGAAAGAGATATGTGCAGCTCCTATCGGGATTTGTCGACACATTCGGGCGGTGTTGCTGGTCTTGTTTTAACCTGTCGAAGTGTCTTGAATTACCGAGATACCGAGTCTGATCGGAACGTCTTGGGAGGAGGTCTATTCCTTCGTTGACCGTGAGAGCTTGTCATGGGCTAAGTTGGGACTCCCCTGCAGGGATTTGAACTTTCGAAAGCCGTGCCCGCGGTTATGGGCACATGGGAATTTGTTAATGTCCGGCTGTAGATAACTTGAACCTTAACTTAATTAAAATGAATCAACTGAGTGTGTTACCGTGATGGCCTCTTCTCGGCGGAGTCCGGGAAGTGGAGACGGTGTTGGAGTAATGTTTGCGCAGGTTGTTCTCTAGTTTCTCGCTCGCGCTTTGCCTCCTCTTCTCGCTCTCTTTTGCGAATAAGTTAGCCACCATATATGCTAGTCACTTGCTGTAGCTCCACCTATATTTACCTTGCCTTACCTATAACCTTAAATAGTCTTGATCGCGAGGGTGCGAGATTGCTGAGTCCCTATGGCTCACAGATTACTATTACACCAGATGCAGGGCCTGATGATTCCACTCCAGGAGACGCGTACGAGCTCAAGTGGGAGTTCGACGAAGACTCTCAACGTTACTATGTTTCCTTTCCCGATGATCAGTAGTGGTGCCCAGTTGGGGGTGAACGGGACCGTTGTCGCATGTTGGGTTCTCTTTTATTTTGGCGCCATAGTCAGGCCATGAGTGTTTGGATGATGTAATGTTATTTATGTACTTGATTGACGTGGAGAGTGTAAGCCAACTATGTTATCTCCCCTTTATTATATATATTACATGGGATGTTGTGAAGATTGCCTAACTTGCGACATATGCCTTCAATGCGATTATGCCTCTAAGTCGTGCCTCGACACGTGGGAGATATAGTCGCATCAAGGGTGTGACAAGTTGGTAATCAGAGCCTTCCCCGACCTTAGGAGCCCCATTGCTTGATCGTTTTTAGCGGCCGAGTTGTGTCTAGAAAAATGTTTTGAGTCTTTAGGAATTATATATCGAAGAGTTTAGGAATTATTTTTACTTCCCAGTCTCCTCATCGCTCTGGTAAGGCATCCTGACGTAGAGTTTTGACTGTTCTCTTCTCAAATTTCACTAAATTTTTTTTAGGATCACGCGGGTATCTTGGAATCGTTCCGATGGTTTTATGATGAGAACATTGTCTTGGTGCCTCCTGTCAGGGGTTTAGTGGAAGTGTCCCGGGGAGTTGAGCTCTGAGGTGTTGTCATCATAATTTTATCATTGCAGTTCTGGAATACCTGAGTTTAGTACGCCGACATCGAACATCTCTTTTATGCAGTTCGTTGGTGAGATAACCTCGACGCCACCCAGTACTGGGGCGGGAGTTCGGGAGTATCGCCATAACTTGTATAACGGATGCTTTTCGAAGGTTGAGGTAGATGGTTTCTGAAGGTTTCTTGGTTATGTGTTGAAGGATGGATACAGCTGGATGTATGATTTGCTAGTTTGGGTGAGATATTATGCTTCCCCTGTATCCCCAACACCTGATTGCATAACCTGAAAGGTTCAGGAGTTTCATAGGTGGGAACTCTAGTAGCTCTAGTTCTTCTTCCACGGATATTGGTTTGAGATAGGGATTTCTTACCGATTATTCATTCTTCATCCGTACCTTGTTGATTTATTTCTCTACCTTAATTCTACGTGGCTTCTCAATTTATGGATATGTGACCATTTCAAGAGGAATGCATTCGTTCATTTTGTTCGGATGTGAAGACTATATGTTGCAATTTTCATTCCGTTGGATTCAGCTTCATTATTTGTCTGTTAATGTGCTAATGGTGGTCAACCTCTTCAGGATGGCTCCTCCAACGCGCACGACTCCGAATCCTGATCCGCCACCACCTCCACCTCCTCCAGAGGCATGGCAAGCTGTGATGGCCGCAACCAATGCAAACACACAGCTGATCATGCAAATTCTTCAAGAGCGCAATCAAGGCAACCAAGGGAATCAAGGCAGCAATCAGAATCACTTTGCTACACTCAACCAGTTCCTTGCTAACGGGCCAAAGACTTTCAGCAATTGTGTTGAGGCAACCGATGCTGACGATTGGCTTGTGGATCTGTGTAAGCATTTCGAGTGCAGTAACGTCAGGCCTGAGGACTTTGTCAAGTTCGCTTCCTTCCAACTCAAAGATCAAGCTGCAGAATTATTCCAGCAGTACAAGGATTCCCGAGGTGGACGTGTTATCACTTGGGATGATTTCCATCGAGATTTTCGAGCTCATCATATTCCCCAGAGCGTGGTTGAAAGCAAGCGTGAGGAATTCCGCAATCTAAAGCAAGGCTCTTTGTCTGTCTATGACTACAACAAGTTGTTCCAGAAGCTCGCCCGCTTTGCCAAGCAGGACGTCCCTAATGAGAAGAGCATGATATACTAGTTCAGGGGTGGTCTCAGAGAAGAAATCCAGCTAGCTCTTGTTCTCTTCGAGCCCTTGAGATACGATGAGTTCTACAACATGGCACTGAAGCAAGAGGCTGCTCAGTTGAGGTGCGATGCTTCCAAGAAGCGAGTCAGAGATGTTACTCCTTCCTCTACTCAAGTGGCCAAGCAGCAGAAGTATTGGCTTCCTCCTCCTCCATTCTGTCAGCCGTATCAGCAGAAGAGCAAAGGTGGCAGTGGTTATTCCCACCCACCCAACCCTGCCTTTCAGAACAAGACTTCGTCTCAAGCTCCAAGATCGAGTGCTCCGTATCACCGTCCGCTTTCTGAGGTCACGTGCAACAAGTGCCAACAGAAGGGTCACTATGCCAACAACTGTTTCAACCAGAGGCGTCTTCCTCCTCCTCCTCCTGTCAGATCAGCAAGTACAGCTGTGGTCAAGCATTACCCCAAGTCCGCCAAGGTCAACTTGCTGAATGCAGCTTAGGCAGAGGACTCACCAGATGTCATCATGGGTAACCTTCCTGTTAATGATATTCTTGCAAAAGTTCTTTTTGACACTGGTGCATCGCATTGCTTCATCTCGAGACCGTTTACAAATAGGCATGATTTGGTTTCGCAAGTTTTGCCTAGTCCTTTAGCAGTTGTCTCTCCCGGTAAGCGCATGCAGGCTAACTCCATCGTTCCGGATGTTTCTATCACTTTGGGTGACTACAAGTTCTTGGCTTCTCCTAAGGTTCTCGGTGACTCGGATATTGATCTTATTCTCAGGATGGATTGGCTTTCTAAGAACAAGGCTCAGCTTGATTGTGCAGCCAGGCAGATTCAATTGACTCATTCGTCTGAGGATGTAATTGTCTTTGCCGCTCGTGATGATACTATCCGTCTGTTTTCTCTCAATGAGAAGAGTGAATTGGATGCCATCTCTCAAATTCCAGTCATTTGCGAATATCAAGACGTCTTTCTAGAAGAGCTTCCAGGAATGCCTCCGCACCGGCCAGTTGAATTTGTTATTGATCTTGAGCCCGGCACGGAACCTGTGTGCAAACGTCCTTACAAGCTCGGACCTGAAGAGTTGAAGGAGCTGAAGAAGCAACTCGATATTCAAGAGAAAATGGTCTCATCCGGCCTAGTTCTTCTTCGTGGGGTTGTGGTGTTCTTTTTGTGAAGAAGAAGGATGGAATGGACCGACTTTGTGTTGATTACCGTCCAGTGAACAAGAAGACTATCAAGAACAAATATCCACTTCCCAACATCAATGAGCTGTTCGAACAACTCAAAGGTGCTCGAGTTCTCCAAGCTTGATCTCTGTATGGGTTATCATCAGATTCGAATTCGTGAGCAAGATATTCCCAAGACGGCTTTCAGGACAAGCTTTGGTTCATATGAATACACTGTCATGTCTTTTGGCCTCGTCAACGCTCCTCTGACGTTCTCTCGCATGATGAACTTCATCTTCAACGCCTACACCAATGACTTTGTTTTGGTCTATCTCAACGACATTCTGGTTTTCTCCAAGAACAAGGAAGATCATGCCAAGCACTTGCGTTTGGTACTCGATAAGCTCAGGGAACATCAGTTCTACGCCAAGTTCTCCAAGTGTGAATTTTGGCTCGATGAGGTTCTTTATCTTGGTCATATCATCTCCGCCAAGGGCATTGCCGTGAATCCTGAGAAGGTGTCTGCAATTGTCAATTGGGAACCTCCTCAGAACGTGAAGCAACTCCGTAGCTTCCTCGGTCTCGCAAGCTATTGCTGAAGATTCGTTGAAAACTTTTCTAAGATCACGAAGCCTCTCTCTAATCTTCTTCAGAAGCATGTCAAGTACGTTTGGTCTCCGGAGTGTGATATTGCTTTCAACACTTTGAAAGAGAAATTGATCACTGCTCCAGTTCTGACTTCGCCTGATGAATCCAAGCCGTACGAGGTCTTTTGTGATGCCTCTCTCCAAGGTCTTGGCGCAGTATTGATGCAAGAGAAGAAAGTTGTTGCTTATACATCTCGCCAGTTGAAGCCTAATGAGAAGAACTACCCCACTCATGATCTCGAGTTAGCGGCAGTTGTGCATGCTCTGTTGACTCAGAGACATCTTCTATTGGGAAGAAAAGTGGACATTTTCACTGATCACAAGAGTCTCAAGTACATCTTCACTCAGCCTAATCTCAACCTCAGGCAAACTCGATGGGTCGAAATGATTCAAGAGTATAATCCGCGAGTATACTCCAGGCAAGGCTAATGTGATTGCTGACGCATTGAGCAGGAAAGCTTACTGCAACAGTCTGATTCTTAAGCCTTATCAACCCAAGCTTTGTGAAGCTTTCCGCAAACTTAATCTGCAAATTGTTCCTCTAGGTTTCCTCGCCAACCTTCAAGTTTGTCCTACTTTGAAGACCAGATTCGCCAAGCCCAGCTTCTTGATGCTATGGTGAAAAAGGTGAAGATTGGGATTGCCAAGAGTCAGTCCAAGTACAAGTGCTACCACCTTGATGACAAGGACACTCTCTTCTTCGAGGATCGTATTGTTGTACCCAAAGGTGACCTCCGTAAAGTGATCATGAACGAGGCTCACAATTCTCTCCTCTCCATCCACCCTGGGAGCACGAAGATGAATCAGGACCTCAAGCAAGCTTATTGGTGGACTCGAATGAAGCGCGATATTGCTCAATTCGTGAAGGAATGTGATGTCTGCAGAAGAGTGAAGGCAGAACACCAAAGGCCAGCAGGTCTCCTCCAACCTCTTGCCATTCCAGAATGGAAGTTTGACCACATTGAAATGGACTTCGTGACTGGGTTTCCAAAGTCCAAGCGTGGCAATGATGCTATATTCGTTGTCATCGACAAACTCACCAAAGTGGCTCACTTTCTGCCTATCAAAGAGTCGATCACTGCAGCTCAATTGACGGAACTCTATACCTCTCGAATTGTCTCTCTGCACGGTATTCCTCAAGTGATCTCTTCAGACCGTGGCAGCATCTTTACCTCGAAGTTTTGGGATTCTTTTCAGAAGGCCATGGGCACTAACATCCGCTTCAGCACAGCTTTCCATCCTCAAACTAGCGGTCAAGTCGAGCGTGTCAACCAGATTCTTGAAGATATGCTCAGGGCTTGTGTAATCTCCTTCGGCATGAAGTGGGAGGATTGTCTTCCTTATGCTGAATTCTCCTACAACAACAGTTTTCAAGCAAGTTCGGGCAAGGCCCCTTTTGAAATTTTGTATGGCAGGAAGTGCTGTACCCCTCTCAACTGGTCTGAAACCGGTGAACGTCAGCTTTTGGGTAATGACTTAATCACAGAGGCAGAAGAAATGTGCAAAGTCATTCGTGATAACCTCAAAGCAGCCCAATCCCCCCAGAAGAGCTACTATGATAGTAAGCACCGTGATTTGGCTTTTGAGATCGGAGATCATGTTTACCTCCGCGTCTCTCCTATGAAAGGTACTCGTCGCTTCGGTATCAAAGGGAAGCTTGCTCCTAGATATGTGGGACCTTTCAAGATTGTCAGCAAGAGAGGCGATCTCGCCTATCAACTCGAGCTTCATTCAAACTTTGCAAATGTTCATGACGTGTTCCATGTGTCTCAGCTTCGAAAGTGCTTCAAGACTCCTTACCGCACCGTCAACTTCGAGGACACTGAGCTCCAAGAAGATATCTCTTATCGTGAGCTACAAGTCAATCAAATTTCTCAAAGTCAAGTGGTCACACCATTCCGACCGTGAAGCTACCTGGGAACGCGAGGATGACCTCCGTTCTGAGTACCCGGCGTTCTTTCAGTCCTAGATCTCGAGAGGAGATCCTTTCGTAGTGGTGGAGTGTTGTAACACCCCGGATATAACTTTCCCTATTTGTACTCCAACTCTTGCCGTTTCTGGCGTTAAGTTATATTTATTTCCTCGGGTTCAGGTTTTGTCTCCGTGTGTTGTTATCATTGTCATGCATCTCATATCATGTCATCATGTGCATTGCATTTGCATACGTGCTCATCTCAGGCATTCGAGCATTTTTCCCGTTGTCCGTTTTGCATTCCGGCGCTTCGTTCTCCTCCGGTGGTCATTTCTAGCCTTCTTTCGTGTGTGGGGATTAAACATTTCCGGATTGGACCGAGACTTGCCAAGCGGCCTTGGTTTACTACCGGTAGACCGCCTGTCAAGTTTCATACCATTTGGACTTCGTTTGATACTCCAACGGTTAACCGAGGGACCGAAAAGGCCTCGTGTGTGTTGCTGCCCAACACACCTCCAATTTGGCCCAAAACCCACCTAACTCTGCTCCATCATCTAGATCGTTCGATCACGATCGCGTGGCCGAAAAACGCACCTCATTTGGACTCTCCTAGCTCCCTATATGCCTATATATAGACCCCCTCCTTCAAATTCGCGGTTCCACTCTTCCCCCTAACCCTAGATCCATCCACCGCCGCCGCCGGACGTGTCCGGGACGGACCGGACGCGTCCGCTCCGCCGCCCCAGCCTCTCCCGCGCCGCCACGTGGCCACAGCCGCTGTCCCCGCCGCCGCGGCCCGCCAGGCCCAGGGAGGGCCCCCGCGGCCCGAGCCGCCGCGCCTCCACCTCCCGGCCCGCACGCCGCCGCCTCCCGGCCGCCGCCTCGCGCCGCTGCCTCGCGCCTCGCGCCGCCGCCGCCTCGCCCGGCCGCCGCCTCCGGCCGCCGCCGCCACCGCCGGCCCCGGCCCGGCCTCTCTTCTCCACTCCGGCGACGTCGGTGACGAACTCCGGCGTGAACAGTGCGCGCCGGCCCCGCCTCGGATTCCGCGCCGGTCAAACCCTAGATCTGGGGTTGTTTTTTTACCAAGTCCCTGATATTCTCAGTCCATATGCACATGTTCGTAGCCCCGTAACTTTGCATCCATAGCTCTAATTCATGCATATAGCATATCAAAATGTTCATCTCAGAGAGTACATCATTTAATTCCATTGCATCATTTTCATTTGAGCTCATCTTGATGCCCGAAATGGTGTTAGAAGAGGGCTACTTGAGTTAATTGTCAGATCTGCTACTCCGTTTAGCACTTTTGTCATTTTTGCCATGAATAATGTGTGCATGCTATGCCCTTGAGTTCTACATATGTTTTGTTAAGGGTTTTGCTATCTTTCCAGAGGTGCAACCCATGTATTTTTTTGATGTGTGTAGTGACTTGTGCAAGCTTGCAAAGTGGTGCACTTGATAATTCTGTTTTCAAGGACTTAGTGATTTCACTGTCCTGGAGCTATTTATCTCATGATGCCATATGTTCATGTTGTTTCCTAGTGATACGTGCCTCTTTTGAGGATGATCAGTAAGGATGTTTTGTTATTCTTATAGTGCTCTATCCATCCATGTCTTTGATTGCAATTGTCGAGCACCCTAGCTTGAGTCAATCGAGCTCTACTTTTGCTACTTTGCGAATCTGGGCAGATTGTCAACTTGTTTGCAATTTTGCCGGTGATGTTGTAGTTGATCCGTGCATGCTATGCTATTGTTCTTGCGATGTCTAGCTTGCATTTTGTGCCTTCTTGATGGGGGTATGCTTGTCTGGCCATGACTTGCACCGTAGTGAGTGCATCAAGCTCGTCAACATGCCTACTTGAGTTATATTTCAGCATGTGTCAGTTTTCACTAAGTCTGAAAACTGATTATGTTTTTGCGATGTTCACATGCTTGCAATCGTATTTTGTGATCCCTTTTGGCTCAAGGTCACTAAGGGACTTTTGTTAAGATCTTTGAGTAGATCCATGCCATGTTTTACTTTGACATGTTCAGGTCCTGTAGCATGTAGTTTTGTTGCTCCGAAGAGGGCTACCTGATCTGGAATTCGAGACAAGTGTTAATTTCACTAAGTCTGAGATCTGTTTGCCATTTGCATTTTTGCCATGCTTGTTTGAACCTGTTAATGGATGAATTGGCCGTAGCTCAGTGCTAGACTTTTGTTAAGCATCTTGTGTTCATCCCTGCCATATATTTTGTTGTCATGTTTGGGTGCTGTAGCTTGTTCATCTCATTGCATTTAGATGCCTACTTGCTGTAAATCGCAGACCGGTGTCATTTTTGAATCGCTTGCCATTTCCAAACCGTAACTCCGATTCCGGCGTTCTTTATATCGTTTTCAAGAGATTTCATCTCCAGTGGCACACTTGGTTTTCCAAGTTGAGGTCAGGTTCTTGCATATCCTGTCATATCTTGCATTTTGCATCCCGCATCGCATCCCACATAGCATATCATCTTTGCATTGTGTTGTTTGAGTTTGCACGTGGTTGATTGTATCCTTGTTGCTTGTTTATCTTGTTTGGGTAGAGCCGGGAGACGAGTTTGCTAACGAGGAGCCCGTTGAGTTTGCTTTTGAGGATCCGGTCAACCCTGACAACCGTGCAGGCAAGATGATCATACCCTCGAAATCACTACTATCTTTGCTATGCTAGTCTGCTCGCTCTTTTGCTATGCCATTGCTATGATGCCTACCACTCGCTTGCAAGCCTACCAAATTGCCATGTCAAACCTCTAACCCACCATTGTCCTAGCAAACCGTTGATTGGCTATTTTACCTCTTTGCTCAGCCCCTCTTATAGCGTTGCTAGTTGCAGGTGAAGATTGGAGGCCGTTCCTTGTTGGAACATTTATTTACTTGTTGGGATACCATTATATTGCTATGTTATCTTAATGCATCTATATACTTGGTAAAGGGTGGAAGGCTCGGCCTCTCGCCTAGTGTTTTGTTCCACTCATGCCGCCCTAGTTTCCGTCAAATCGGTGTTATGTTCCCGGATTTTTGCGTTCCTTACGCAGTTGGGTTATAATGGGAACCCCTTGATATTTCGCCTTGATTAAAGCTTTTCCAGCAATGCCCAACCTTGGTTTTACCATTTGCCACCTAGCCTTTTCTTTCCCTTGGGTTCTGCAGACTCAAGGGTCATCATTATTTTAACCCCCCGGGCCAGTGCTCCTCTGAGTGTTGGTCCACCTGTCAGCTACCGGTGGCCACCAGGGGCAACTCTGGGCTGGCCTACCCGTACCTAGGATAATCTGAGTGTGCCCTGAGAAAGAGATATGTGCAGCTGCTATCGGGATTTGTCGGCACATTCGGGCGGTGTTGCTGGTCTTGTTTTAACCTGTCGAAGTGTCTTGAATTACCGAGATACCGAGTCTGATCGAAACGTCTTGGGAGGAGGTCTATTCCTTTGTTGACCGTGAGAGCTTGTCATGGGCTAAATTGGGACTCCCCTGCAGGGATTTGAACTTTCGAAAGCCGTGCCCACGGTTATGGGAACATGGGAATTTGTTAATGTCCGGTTGTAGATAACTTGAACCTTAACTTAATTAAAATGAATCAACTGAGTGTGTTACCGTGATGGCCTCTTCTCGGCGGAGTCCGGGAAGTGGACACGGTGTTGGAGTAATGTTTGTGCAGGTTGTTCTCTAGTTTCTCGCTCGCGCTTTGCCTCCTCTTCTCGCTCTCTTTTGCGAATAAGTTAGCCACCATATATGCTAGTCACTTGCTGCAGCTCCACCTATATTTACCTTGCCTTACCTATAACCTTAAATAGTCTTGATCGCGAGGGTGCGAGATTGCTGAGTCCCTGTGGCTCACATATTATTATTACATCAGATGCAGGGCCTGATGATTCCGCTCCAGGAGACGCGTACGAGCTCAAGTGGGAGTTTGATGAAGACTCTCAACGTTACTATGTTTCCTTTCCCGATGATCAGTAGTGGTGCCCAGTTGGGGGTGAACGGGACCGTTGTCGCATGTTGGGTTCTCTTTTATTTTGGCGCCGTAGTCGGGCCATGAGTGTTTGGATGATGTAATGTTATTTATGTACTTGATTGACGTGGCGAGTGTAAGCCAACTATGTTATCTCCCCTTTATTATTTATATTACATGGGATGTTGTGAAGATTGCCTAACTTGCGACATATGCCTTCAATGCGATTATGCCTCTAAGTCGTGCCTCGACACGTGGGAGATATAGTCGCATCGAGGGTGTGACATATGCAATCCATAATGGCTCTCATAATAGATTCATAAAGTAATTTAATTTTCTTCCCAGGGAAGTGTTCTGTGCCTTTTCTTAACGGAAATTGGAATCTAATATTTCCTTCTTTTATATCAATAATTGCACCAATCGTTCAAGGAAAGGTCTACCAAGAATAACAGGACATGTAGGATTGCAATCTATATCAAGGACAATGAAATCTACAGGCACATAATTCCTATTGCAACAATAATAACATCATTAATCCTTACCATAGGTTTCTTAGTAGTGGAATCCGCAAGATGCAAATTTAAAGAACAATCATCAAATTCACGGAAACCTAACACAACACACAAAGTTTTTGGAATCGTGGAAACACTAGCACCCAAATCACATAAAGCATAGCATTCATGATATTTAATTTTAATTTAAAATTTAATAGTAGGTTCCCACTCATCATAAAGTTTTCTAGGGATAGAAACTTATAATTCAAGCTTTTCTTCATAGGATTTCATTAAGGCATCAACGATATGTTTGGTAAAAGCTTTATTTTGATCATAAGCATGAGCAGAATTTAGCACGGATTGCAACAAGGAAATACAATCGATCTAATAGCAATTATCAGAATTAAATTCCTAGAAATCCAAAATAGTGGGTTCATTGATATGTAAAGTTTTGACCTCTTCAATCCCTCCTTTACCAATTTTTGCATCAAGATCTAAAAACTCGAAATCATTGGGACGCCTTTTAACTAAAGTTGACTCTTCTCCAGTCTCATCATTATAAAGATTCATATTGCAAAACAAGGATTTAATAGGAGACACATCAATCACTTTGAGATCTTCATCCTTATTATCGTGAAAACTAGAAGAACATGCTTTTATAAAGCAATCTTTTTTTCACGCATCCTAGCGGTTCTTTCTTTGCACTCGTCAATGGAAATTCTCATAGATTTGAGAGACTCATTGATGTCATGCTTAGGTGGAATAGATATAAGTTTAAAAGAATCATCATCAAGAGAAATTCTATCCACGTTCCTAGCCAACTCATCAATCTTAGGCAATTTTTGTTCAAGCAAAGCATTGAAATTCTTTTGCAAAATCATAAATTCTTTAACACTAGTCTCAAAATCAGAGGGAATCTTATTAAAATTTCCATAAGAGTTGTTGTAGGAATTACCATAATTATTAGAGGAATTACTAGGAAACAACCTAGGATTAAAGTTTCCTCTATACGCGTTGTTACCAAAATTGTTCCTACCAACAAAATTCACATCCATAGATTCATTATTATTCTCAATCAAAGTAGACAAAGGCATATCATTAGGATTAGAAGAAACACTGTTATTAGCAAACTATTTCATAAGTTCATCCATCTTTCCACTTAAAACATTAATTTCTTCTATAGCATGAACCTTTTTACTAGTAGATCTTTCGGTGTGTCATTGGGAATAATTAACCATAATATTATCTAGGAGTTTAGTAGCTTCTCCTAAAGTGATTTCCATAAAAGTGCCTCCCGCGGCCGAATCTAAAAGATTTCTAGAAGCAAAATTCAATCCAGCATAAAAAAATTGTATGATCATCCCTAAATTTAATCCATGAGTAGGGCAATTACGTATCATTAATTTCATCCTCTCCCAAGCTTGTGCAACATGCTCATGATCAAGTTGCTTAAAATTCATAATAACGTTTCTAAGAGAGATGATCTAAGCGGGAGGAAAATACTTAGAGATAAAAGCATCTTTGCACTTATTCCATGAATCAATACTATTTTTAGGAAAACACGAAAACCAAGTTTTAGCCCGATCTCTAAGCGAAAACAGAAATAGCTTCAATTTAACAGTATCATTATACACATCTTTCTTCTTTTGCATATCACACAAGTCAACAAAGCTGTTTAGGTGGGTAGCAACATCTTCACTACGAAGGCCAGAAATCGGATCTTTCATAACAAGGTTCAGCAAAGCAGTATTAATTTCACAAGATTCAGCATCGGTAAGAGGATCAATCGGAGTGCAAATAAAATCATTATTGTTGGTATTGGAAAAGTCACACAATTTAGTATTGTCTTAAGCCATCGTGATAAACAATCCAACACACAAGCACACAAGAAGCAAAAAACAAGAGACGGACGGAAAAGAGGGCGAACAGAAAAGAGGGCGAATAAAACGGCAACGGTGAAGTGGGGGAGAGGAAAACAAGAGGCAAATGGCAAATAATGTAATGCGAGGAATAAGAGTTTGTGATGGGTACTTGGTATATCTTGACTTGTGCATAGATCTCCCTGGAAATGGCGCCAGAAATGGCTTGTTGACGGGAGATCAAATCTTGAGTTGACTTGGTGCAACCTCCCCGGCAACGGCGCCAGAAATTCTTCTTGCTACCTCTTGCGCATCCGTTGGTTTTCCCTTGACTTGGTGCAACCTCCCCGGCAAAGTAGTGTAAGTATTTCCCTCGGTTTTTGAGAACCAAGGTATCAATCTAGTAGGAGATTACACGCAAGTCCCTCATACCTGCACAAACAAATAAGAACCTCGCAACCAACATGATTAAGGGGTTGTCAATCCCTTCATGGTCTCTTATGAAAGTGAGATCTGATAGAGATAATACGATAAATATTTTTGGTATTTTGTTGTATAGATTGGAAAGTAAAGATTGCAAAATAAACGGCGATAGAAATAAAAAATTGATCGGAAAATAATATGATGGAAGATAGACCCGGGGGCCATAGGTTTCACTAGTGGCTTCTCTCAAGAAAGCAAATTCTACGGTGGGTGAACAAATTACTGTCGAGCAATTGATAGAAAAGTGCATAGTTATGAGAATATCTAGGCATGATCATGTATATAGGCATCACGTCCGTGACAAGTAGACCGAAACGATTCTGCATGTACTACTATTACTCCACACATCGACCGCTATCCAGCATACATCTAGAGTATTAAGTTCATAAGAACAGAGTAATACATTAGGCAAGATGACATGATGTAGAGGGATAAACTCAAGAAATATGATATAAACCCCATCTTTTTTTCCTCGATGGCAACAATACAATACGTGCCTTGCTGCCCCTGTTGTCACTGGGAAAGGACACCACAAGATTGAACCCAAAGCTAAGCATTTCTACCATTAAAAGAAAGATCAATCTAGTAGGCCAAACCAAACTGATAATTCAAAGAGACTTGCAAAGATATTAAATCATGCATAAAAGAATTCAGAGAAGAATCAAATATTGTTCATAGATAATCTTGATCATAAACCCACAATTCATTGGATCTCGACAAACACACCGCAAAAAGAATTACGTCGAATAGATCTCCAAGAGAATCGAGGAGAACTTTGAATTGAGATCCAAAGAGAGAGAAGAAGCCATCTAGCTAATAACTATGGACCCGAAGGTCTATGGTAAACTACTCACACATCATCGGAGAGGATATGGTGTTGATGTAGAAGCCCTCCGTGATCGATTCCCCCTCCGGTGGAGCGCCGGAAAAGGCCCCAAGATGGGATCTCATGGGTATAGAAGGTTGCGGCGGTGGAAATAGGGTTTTGTGGTGCTCCAGGATGTTTTCGGGGTATATGGGTATATGTAGGAGGAAGAACTAGGTCGGTGGAGCTGCGAGGGGCCCACGAGGGTGGGGGCGCGCCTACCCCCCTGGGCGCGCCCTCCTGCCTCATGGCCTCTTCGCTTCTTTCTTGACGTCCACTCCAAGTCTCCTGGATCACGTTTGTTCCAAAAATAAATCTCCCGAAGGTTTCACCCCGTTTGGATTCCGTTTGATATTCCTTTTTTGCGAAACACTGAAATAGGCAAAAAACAACAATTTGCACTGGGCCTTTGGTTAGTAGGTTAGTCCCAAAAATAATATAAAAAGGTATATTAAAGCCCATTAAACATCCAAAATAGATAATATAATATCATGGAACAATAAAAAAATTTATAGATACATTGTAGACGTATCATACCCTGATGGGTACGGTGGTTGAGAAGATTCAGTCCGCCAACAGAGGCTGACCGAAGCCTTCACCAGCCTATTGACGGGCTTTGAGGTATGCGACGTAAGACGCTTTTTTATACAAAGGGAATATGCCTGTATATAGATAGTAGCCCCTGAGACTCTGTTCGGTTTTGGAAAAAAGCCAAACAGAGGATCAAATGATTGTCACAGAAGGTAACATACATATCTATTGAATGAACATGCTTCCCTGTTGGCAGCGACCGCCCAGGCCGCTGAAGTTTCCGAACTCAAGCGGAAGCTGAAGCTGGCCGATGATGACCTCGACCGCATTAACAAGCAGTTCGATGAGGCGCAAGGTATGTTTTTAAAGGGTTGTTTATACGACTGAAATTATATGTGAATTTCGAGTTTAAACTCACACACTGTGTCATGTATATGATTACAGGTAGTGCGGCCGAGGTCGAGACCCTTAAGGGCGCCCTGTCACAAGCCAAAGAGCAGGCAAGGGTTAGAAAAGCGGCTGCTGATAAAGCGACTACAGACTTAAAGGCTGAGCAGGCCACCTGCCGCCAGTATGAGGAGAGGGTGACCGAAGTCGAGCAAGAGCTTAAGGACGCTGCCGGTAAGTGTGAGGCCTTGGAGGATAAGAATAAGGCCCAAGCAATCGAACTCACCAAGGCTCTCCAAGAGGCCAAGGAGGCGCGGATTGAGTCCCGGGTGGCTCGCGAGGAGGTCAAGCAGGCTGGAAAGATAGCGGCTAGTAAGCCCTTTCTTTTGCAGAGTAAATTCGGCAGTCAAAAATATGCCCTGCTTACTCGACTATGGAGTTCTCCAGACGCATTTGCGGATCTTCTGAAGAGCGCCGCCGACATTGTGATGTTTTTCCAGACCCAAGAGGGCTACACGACGGAGAAACTGTTCTGGTCACAGTACTTGGCGCCGGAGCGTCCAGCACTGTTGAACGACCAGATGATGCAGCTGGCGAAGCTACATAGGATGTCCGGCCTGGCCATGGACATCGTAGTCCGGCTATGGCCAGCCGAACCCATTCCTAGCAGCTACTTCGGCCTGGTCAAGCGGCTCGCTGACGCCCTTCCCCGAATTGAAGCTGTGAAGCGCTCTTCGTGCATTGAGGGTGTGCTGATGGATTTTGCCCGTGTCAAGATGCACTGGGCGAAGATGAAGGCTGCCGTTGTGGCGGTTGACGGCCCACCCAAAGGCCAGGACCACTACAAACCGGAGCGATATTTTGAAGACGTTCTAGAGGGTACCCATTTGATAGAGGTTCAATGCTCGAAAGATGTCATGTTTGAATGAATGTATCCGGGCTGCCCGGACTTTGTTTTATGAACCAAGGCTTTTATAATATATTTGTGCTTTTAACTGAAATTATGTTCCTCCTGTGCGGCCGTTTTTATATATGAAAGTTTGCCAGTCGTCGGCTTCAACCCCCACGTAGATACTACGGGGGTGTTCAGAATAGCACATGACCACACTTGACCCAATGTCTTGGTCCGCAAAGGAGGTGACTGTGCAGCGAACCAGGCAATCAGACTATGCGGCTTTATCACTCTCACTTAGCCATATGAGTTTGACAATGGGACTATGAACTAGCCCCTGGTGCGTGTGCGGCTATCCAAACTTAGATGCCTTAGGCGCGTGACTGGGTGGAGGCCAGTCCTTCATATAATACGGAAAAAATCGCGAAGGATTTAGTAAGTCGCCAAATGTTGGGGAACGCGGTAATTTAAAAAAAATCCTACACACATGCAAGATAATGGTGATGCATAGCAATGAGAGGGAAGAGTGTTGTCCATGTACCCTCGTAGACCGTAAGCGGAAGCATTATGACAACGCGGTTGATGTAGTCGTACATCTTCACGATTGACCGATCCTAGCACCGAAGGTACGCACCTCCGCGATCTGCACACGTTCGGCTCGGTGACGTCCCATGAACTCACGATCTAGTAGAGTGTCAAGGGAGAGCTTCGTCAGCACGACGTCATGATGATGGTGATGATGATGCTACCGGAACAGGGCTTCGCCTAAGCACCGCTATGATATGACCAAGGTGGATTATGGTGGAGAGGGACACCGCACACGGCTAAGAGATCAATGATCAACTTGTGTGTCTATGGGGTGCCCCCTCCCCCGTATATAAAGGAGTGGAGGAGGGGGAGGGGGACGGCCTCCTAGGCGCGCCCCAAGGGGAGTCCTACTCCCACCGGGAGTAGGATTCCCCCTTCCCTAGTTGGATTAGGAGATAAGGAAGGGGGAGGAAGGAGGAAGGAAAGGGGGGGCCGCCCCCACCTCCAAATTTGGATTGGGCTTGGGGGGGCGCCTCCTCCTTTGCTCCCTTCTCCTCTCTCCCACTATGGACCAATAAGGCCCATATACCTCCTGATACATCGGTAAATGCCCGATCTCACCCGGAACCATTCCGATGTCCAAATATAGTCGTCCAATATATCGATCTTTATGTCTCGACCATTTTGAGACTCCTTGTCATGTCTGTGATCATATCCTGGACTCCGAACTACCTTCGGTACATCAAAACACATAAAATCATAATACGATTGTCACCGAATGTTAAGCGTGAGGACCCTACGGGTTCGAGAACTATGTAGACATGACCGAGACACGTCTCCGATCAATAACCAATAACGGAACCTGGATGCTCATATTGGTTCCTACATATTCTACGAAGATCTTTATCGGTCAAACCGCATAATGATATACGTTGTTCCCTTTGTCATCGACATGTTACTTGCCCGATATTTGATCGTCGGTATCTCAATACCTAGTTCAATCTCGTTACCGGCAAGTCTCTTTACTCATTTCGTAAAGCTACATCCCGTAACTAACTCCTTATCTACATTTCTTGCAAGGCTTATAGTGATGTACATTACCGAGAGGGTCGAGAGATACCTCTCCGACAATCGGAGTGACAAATCCTAATCTCGATCTATGCCAACTCAACAAACACCATCGGAGACACCTGTAGAGCACCTTTATAATCACCCAGTTATGTTTGTGACGTTTGGTAGCACGCAAAGTGTTCCTCCGGTATTCAGGAGTTGCATGATCTCATAGTCATAGGAACATGTATAAGTTATGGAGAAAGCAATAGCATCAAACTAAATGATCATCGTGCTAAGCTAACGGATGGGTCAAGTCAATCACATCATTCTCTAATGATATGATCCCGTTAATCAAATGAAAACTCATGTCTATGGTTAGGAAACACAACCATCATTGATTCAATGAGCTAGTCAAGTAGAGGCAAACTAGCGACACTCTGTTTGTCTATGTATTCACACATGTACTAAGTTTCCGGTTAATACAATTCTAGCATGAATAATAAACATTTATCATGATATAAGGAAATATAAATAACAACTTTATTATTGCCTCTAGGGCATATTTCCTTCATCAAACCGCTGACCAGCTCTCGCTATATCATGACAGTCAGTTTTCGGCTTTCTCTACTGAGGTGTTTGACCAGATGAACCAGAAACACAATCACAGTAGTTCTCCCTTTACTACCTTAGCCGAACAAGTAGAACATAAGGCGGTAACCACAGGAGTCGAGCAACCCAACTATTGACCAAAGACATGATTCGGAGCCGATGCATATAATTCAGTATTCGGGACGCCGAAGTATACTATGAAAGTGTTCGGACTTTTTGTTTTTGAAAAATATACGTGGCCTAATAGAGCCCCTGGCAATTTATGCCGAGGTGTATTATGTCAATCTGATGTGAAGAGGGAATACAGATTATGAAATAAGCCAAGACCGAATAGGGTTGGAGCAAACTGTTTCCACTATAGTCTGATTGATGCATCAAAACATGCTCTTACAGAGAATGCCATAAGCATCAAGGCTATTTTACATGCCAAGCATTTTTGAACAAGGCAAAGCCGTATACAGGTCCTAAAAAAGGTGGTCTTGAAGATCCTTTGGACATCCTGCCGCACGTCTGCGCCGCTTTTCACCTTGGTAAAGCATCGTTTGAGAGGACCAACGATCGTACATATAGAAGGGGCTTGGGAGAGGGCCCTTGTACCACCAAAAAATGATCTAGGTTTTGAAGAACCTGAAATAAGAGAGAAAATAGAATAAATGGAGAAGAAGAAGATTAAGGTCCAAATAGGGTCGAGTCGTATAGTGGACTTTGTCCTTAGTGTGCCTCCGTCCTTGCCCATGGTATTTTTAGTGTGTAGTTATGCATGCGCGGTACGTATGCCGCGATTAGGTGGGGTTTTTGACGGAAGCTGAATTGCTAGTCCAGTTCTGGATGAACCAAACTGCAGGGTAGACCGGACTCGTCTAACAGTGTCTGGGGGCTTGATGGCTGATGAAGTATTCGGCTTAATAAGGCCACCCTGTACCTCAACTGCGAGGGCCGCGGTATGCTCCTCAGTACGGAGGGAGCGCTCCATATTTCCATTGACTGTTGTGACACCACGTGGTCCGGGCATCTTGAGCTTTAGATAAGCATAGTGCGGGACTGCATTAAAGCGGGCGAAAACGGTTGGTCCGAGCAGTGCATGATAACCACTGCGGAAAGGGACTATGTTGAAGATCAAATCTTCGCTTCAGAAATTATCCAGTGAGCCAAAGACTACTTCCAGCATTATTGACCCTATGTAGCAGGCCTCCATGCCGGGTATTACTCCTTTAAAGGTGGTTTTGGTAGGCTTGATCCTTGACAGATCGATACACATTTTACGGATAGTGTCCTGATAAATCAGGTTAAGACTGCCGCCGCCGTCCATGAGGACTATCGTGAGATGGAATCAGTCAATGATTGGATCGAGGACCAATGCTGCTGAACCTCCATGACGGATACTGGTCGGATGGTCCCTGCGATCAAAAGTTAACGGGCAGGCTGACCATGGGTTGAATTTTGGGGCGACTGGCTCTCTGGCGTAGATGTCCCTTAGTGCGCGCTTGTGCTCCCGCTTAGGTATATGAGTGACGTAGATCATATTCATTGTTTTTACCTCAGGGGGGAATTTCTTTTGCCCCCCTGTGTTCGGTGGGCGAGGCTCTTCGTGATCCTCGCTAGGCGGCTCCTTCCCCTTATGTTCGGTGTTTAGCTTACTGGCCTGTTTAATGACCCAACAATTTCTGTTGGTATGATTGGCAGGCTTGTCAGGGGTGCCATGAATTTGGCAAGGCCGATCGAGTATTCTGTCCAAATTGGATGGACCACCTTTGTTTCCTTTGAATGGCTTCTTCCACTGACCGGGTTTAGAGCCACTGAATCCGGCGTTGACCGCCATGTCTTCGGTATCTTCATTGTTGCTTCGACGCTTGTGTTTGTTGTGTCGTGGCCTACCTTTGCCATCTCTGGCTTCGGAGGTGCCAGGGTCACTAGTGCTGTTGCTTCTACGAGCTAGCCAGCCGTCTTCTCCCGCGCAAAAGTGGGTCATGACTGTGGTAAGAGCTGCCATGGATTTTAGTTTTTCTTGGCCGAGGTGGCGGGCGAGCCATTCATCACAGACGATGTGTTTAAAGGTCGCGAGGGCTTCGGTGTCCGGACAGTCGACAATTTGGTTCTTTTTAATTAAGAATCTGGTCCAGAGTTTTCGGGCTGACTCTCCGGGTTGCTGGGCTATATGACTGAGGTCATCAGCGTCCGGAGGCCGGACATAGGTACCTTGGAAGTTGTGTCTAAAGGCATCTTCCAAATCTTCCCAGCTACCAATAGAGTTGTCTGGGAGGCTATTTAACCAGTGTCGTGCTGGTCCTTTCAACTTTAAGGGGAGATATTTGATGGCGTGGAGATCGTCACCGCGAGCCATGTGGATATGGAGAAGGAAATCTTCAATCCATACCGCGGGATCTGTCGTGCCGTCGTATGATTCAATGTTTACGGGTTTAAACCCTTCTGGGAACTGGTGCTGCATTACCTCATCGGTGAAGCATAAGGGGTGTGCGGCGCCTCTGTATTGGGTAACGTCATGACGGAGTTCGGATGACATCCGTATGCGGTGTTTGGCCCGGGTGAGGTTATGCCTATCGCGTCAGGCCTGATGGCCGTCTTCTCGTGTTGGGGCATGCCCCTTGATCCATAGATTGATCTGGCTTGGCCTGCTCTATTGTCTAGGTCTTTCCGTAGGTCTTAGGTGTATCCTCGAGCCGCTATCTCTTTGCCTCAACGGCGAGGTGGTGTGGGTTGGTCTTCGGGATAGGTGGCCGCTTTATCTCGCCCGCGTGGTGGCCGGTCTAGTTCATCAGCGCGGTTGTGTCTTCACAGTATTGGCTCGAGGGCCTCATCGTCAAATTGTGGTAGTAGCCGACGCTTCGGATAACTCTTTGTTGGGTGTTGGAGGCCATATTCTTCGGCAGCTAGGACCTGGGTCCATCTGTCGTTGAGTGTATCCTGTTCGGCTTGGAGCTGTTGCTGCTTCTATTTTAGGCTTCTCGCAGTGGCGATTAGTTCGCACTTAAAGCGCTCCTGCTCGATGGGTTCCTCTGGCATGATGAAATCTTTGTTGTCGAGGCTGACATCATCCTTAGAGACCAGTAGATAGTTCCTATCTTTCGAGTCCTTGTTCCCAACCAGATCGTCGGGGTTAACTTGCCCCTCCTCCCCATCACCCTGTTCGGATGCGGGCTCGACGGGGACTTTGGGGCCTTCGGTGTTCTCTGGAGTGCTATTTTCTCCAGTGCCGGCATTACTGTCTTTTTCACGACGCGATTTTGAGCGGCGTCGCTGGCATCGACGCTTCGGTGGTGCCTCAGCAGGTTTGTCCTCAACCGGATCCTTCCTGCATTGGCCGTCATCCTCTTTGGGTGTATCCACCATATACACGTCGTGTGTGGAGGTGGCTGTCCAACGTCCGGTAAACGACGGGTCTTGGTCTTGTTCATCTCCGGCATCGTCGTCCATGCCGTCGATGTCTTCGGAGGTGTAATCCAGCATGTCGGTTAAGTCCTCGATGGTGGCTATGAAGTGGGTGGTGGGTGGGTGCTAACTCTTGAGCATGTGTTGGTTTTCCTTTGAAGAGGAAAGGGTGATGCAGCAAAGTAGCGTAAGTATTTCCCTCAGTTTTTGAGAACCAAGGTATCAATCCAGTAGGAGACTACACGCAAGTCGCCTAGTACCTGCACAAACAATCAAGAACCTTTAAATCAACGTGATAAAGGAGTTGTCAATCCCTTCACAGCCACTTGCAAAAGTGAGATATGATAAAGATAATAAGATAAATATTTTTGGTATTTTTGTTGTATAGATTCGAAAATAAAGATTGCAAAATAAATAGCAAACTGGGATTATAGATCGGAAACTTATATGATGTACAGTAAACCCGGGGGCCATAGGTTTCACTAGTGGCTTCTCTCAAGATAGCATGTATTACGGTGGGTGAACAACTGCCGAGCAATTGATAGAAAAGCGCATAGTTATGATGATATCTAAGGCAATGATCATGAATATAGCCATCATGTCCGTGTCAAGTAGACCGAAATGATTCTGCATCTACTACTATTACTCCACACATCGACCGCTATCCAGCATGCATCTAGAGTATTAAGTTCATAAGAACAGAGTAACACATTAGGCAAGATGACATGATGTAGAGGGATAAACTCAAGCAATATGATATAAACCTCATCTTTTTATCCTCGATGGCAACAATACAATACGCGCCTTGCTGCCCCTGCTGTCACTAGGAAAGGACACCGCAAGATTGAACCCAAAGCTAAGCACTTCTCCCATTGCAAGAAAGATCAATCTAGTAGGCCAAACTAAACCGATAATTCGAAGAAACTTGCAAAGATATCAAATCATGCATATAAGAATTCAGAGAAGAGCCAAATAATATTCATAGATAATCAAATTCATAAACCCACAATTCATCGGATCTCGGCAAACACACTGCAAAAGAGTATTACATCGAATAGATCTCCAAGAACATCGAGGAGAACTTTGTATTGAGAACCAAAGAGAGAGAAGAAGCCATCTAGCTAATAACTATGGACCCGAAGGTCTGTGGTAAAACTAGTCACACATCATCAGAGAGGCTATGGTGTTGATGTAGAAGCCCTCCGTGATCGAATCCCCTTCCGGCAGATCGCCGGAAATGGCCCCCAGATGGGATCTCAGAAGGTTGCGGCGGTAGAAAATTGGTTTCGTGGCTCTCCTGGATTTTTTATGGTACATGGGTATATATAGGTGAAAGAAGTGCGTCGGTGGAGCTCCGTGGGGCCCATGAGGGTAGGGGGCGTGCCCCCTGCCTCGTGGAAGCCTCGTGGACTTACAGACTTGTACTCCAAGTCTCCTGGGTTGCGTTTGTTCCAAGAAAGATCCTCGCGAAGGTTTCATTCCGTTTGATATTCCTTTTCTGTGAAACACTGAAATAGGCAAAAAAACAGCAATTTGCACTAGGCCTTCGGTTAATAGGTTAGTCCCAAAAATAATATAAAAGTGCATATTAAAGCCCATTAAACATCCAAAACAGATAATATAATAGCATGGAACAATAAAAAAATATAGATGCGTTGGAGACTTATTAAACATCCCCAAGCTTAATTCCTGCTCGTCCTGGAGAAGGTAAATGATAAAAATAGAATTTTTGATGTGCAATGCTACCTAACATAATTTTCAATGTAATTTTTCTTTATTGTGGCATGAATATTCAGATCCGAAAGATTCAAGACAAAAGTTTATTATTGACATAAAAACAATAATACTTCAAGCATACTAACCAAGCAATTATGTCTTCTCAAAATAACATAGCCAAAGAAAGCTCATCCCTACAAAATCATATATTTTGGCCATGCTTCATTTTCGGCACACAAAATGCCCCCATCATGCACAACCCCGATGACAAGCCAAGCAATTGTTTCATACTTTAGTATTCTCAAACTTTTTCAACTTTCACGCAATACATGAGCGCGAGCCATGGACATAGCACTATGGGTGGAATACAATATGATGATGGAGGTTGTGTGGAGAAGACAAAAAAGGAGAAAGTCTCACATCGACGCGGCTAATCAACGGGCTATGGAGATGCCCATCAATTGATGTTACTGCGAGGAGTAGGGATTGCCATGCAACGGATGCACTAGAGCTCTAAATGTATGAAAGCTCAACAAAAGAAACTAAGTGGGTGTGCATCCAACTTGCTTGCTCACGAAGACATAGGGCATTTTGAGGAAGCCCATTGTTGGAATATACAAGCCAAGTTCTATAATGAAAAATTCACACTAGTATATGAAAGTGACAAAATAAGAGACTCTCTATCATGAAGATCATGGTGCTACTTTGAAGCACAAGTGTGGAAAAAAGGATAGTAACATTGCCCCTTCTCTCTTTTTCTCTCATTTTTGGGCCTTCTCTTTTTTATGTGGCCTTTCTCTCTTTTTTAATTTCCTCACGGGACAATGCTGTAATAATGATGATCATCACACTTCTATTTATCTACAACTCAAAAATTACAACTCGATACTAGAACAAAATATGACTCTATATGAATGCCTCACACGGTGTACCGGGATGTGCAATGATTCAAGAGTGACATGTATAAAAATTATAAGTGGTGGCTTTGCCACAAATACAATGTCAACTACATGATCATGCAAGGCAATATGACAATGATGGAGCGTGTCATAAAAAAATGGAACGATGGAAAGTTCCATGGCAATATATCTCGGAATGGCTATGGAAATGCCATAATAGGTAGGTATGGTGGCTGTTTTGAGGAAGATGCAGGGAGGTTTATGTGTGAAAGAGCGTATCATATCACGGGGTTTGGATGCACTGGCGAAGTTTGCACCAACTCTGGAGGTGAGAAAGGGCAATGCACGGTACCGAAGAGGCTAGCAATGATGGAAGGGTGAGAGTGCGTATAATCCATGGACTCAACATTAGTCATAAAGAACTCACATACTTATTGCAAAAATCTACAAGTCATCAAAACCAAGCACTACGCGCATACTCCTAGGGGGATAGATTCGTAGGAAAAGACCATCGCTCGTCCCCGAGCGCCACTCATAAGGAAAGCAATCAAAGAACACCTCATGTTTCAAATTTGTCACACAACGGTTATCATACGTGCATGCTACGGGACTTGCAAACCTCAACACAAGTATTTCTCAATTTCACAATTACTTAACTAGAATGACTCTAATATCACCATCTTCATATATCCAAACAATCATCAAGTATCAAACTTCTCATAGTATTCAATGCACTCTATATGGGAGTTTTTATTATACCCATCTTGGATGCATATCATATTAGGACTAATTTTATAGCCAAAGCAAATTACCATGCTGTTCTAAAAGACTCTCAAAATAATATAAGTGAAGCATGAGAGATCAATAATTTCTATAAAATAAAACCACCACCGTGCTCTAAAAAGATATAAGTGAAGCACTAGAGCAAAATTATCTAGCTCAAAAGATATAAGTGAAGCACATAGAGTATTCTAATAAATTCCGATTCATGTGTGTCTCTCCTAAAAGGTGTGTACATCAAGGATGATTGTGGTAAACTAAAAGGCAAACACTCAAATCATACAAGATGCTCCAAGCAAAACACATATCATGTGGTGAATAAAAATATAGCCTCAGGTAAAGTTACCGATAGACGAAGATGAAAGAGGGGATGCCTTCCGGGGCATCCCCAAGCTTAGGCTTTTGGTTGTCCTTGAATTTTACCTTGGGGTGCCTTGGGCATCCCCAATCTTAGGCTCTTGCCACTCCTTGTTCCAAAATCCATCAAATCTTTACCCAAAAACTTGAAAACTTCACAACACAAAACTCAACAGAAAATCTCATGAGCTCCGTTAGTATAAGAAAATACATCACCACTTTAAGGTACTGTAATGAACTTATTCTTTATTTATATTGGTGTTAAACCTACTGTGTTCCAACTTCTATATGGTTCATACCCCCCGATACTAGCCACGGATTCATCAAAATAAGCAAACAACACACGAAAAACGGAATCTGTCAAAAAATAGAACAATCTATGGCAATCTGGAAGTTTCGAATACTTTTGTAACTCCAAAAATTCTGAAAAATTAGGGCGACCTAAATAATTTGTATACTGATGTACTGCAGTTTGAATTGGTATTTTATCGCTCTCTGGTAGAAAATGAAAAGTATTCTCATGAGCGCATACTTTCTGTTTTTTTCAGCAAGATCAAACAACAATCACCCAAGAAGATCCTAAAGGCTTTACTTGGCACAAACACTAATTAAAACATAAAAACACAATCATAATAGAGGACAGATGAATTATTTATTACTAAACAGGAACAAAAGGCAAGGAACAAAAATAAAATTGGGTTGCCTCCCAACAAGCGCCATCGTTTAACGCCCCTAGCTAGGCATAAAAACAAGAATAGATCTAGGTATTTTCATCTTTGGTATACAATCCATATGTGGCTCTCATACTAGATTCATAAGGTAATTTAATTTTATTTCTAGGAAAGTGTTCCATGCCTTTCCTTAACGGAAATTGGAATCTGATATTTCATTCTTTCATGTCAATAATTGCACCAATCGTTCTAAGGAAAGGTCTACCAAGAATAATATGACATGTAGGATTGCAATCTATATAAAGAACAATGAAATCTACGGGCACATAATTCCTATTTGCAACAATAAGAACATCATGAATCCTTCCCATAGGTTTCTTAATGGTGGAATCCGATGCAAATTTAAAGAACAATTATCAAATTCACAGAAACCTAGAACATCACACAAAGTTTTTGGAATTGTGGAAGCACCCAAATTACATTAAGCATAGCATTCATAATCTTTAATCTTAATTTTAGTAGTAGGTTCCCACTCATCATAAAGTTTTCTAGGGATAGAAACTTCTAGTTCAAGCTTTTCTTCATAAGATTGCATTAAAGCATCAATGATGTCTTTGGTGAAAGCTTTATTTTGATCATAAGCATGAGGAGAATTTAACACGGATTGCAACAAGGAAATTAAATCTATCAAAGAGCAATTATCATAATTAAATTCTTTGAAATCCAAAATAGTGGGTTCATTACTATGTAAAGTTTTGACCTCTTTAATCCAACTTTTATTAATTTTAGCATCAAGATATAAAAACTCCGAATCATTGGGACGCCTTTTAACTAAAGTTGACTCATCTCTAGTCCCATCTTTATAAAGTTTCATATTGGAAAACAAAGATTTAATAGGAGACACATTAATCACTTTTAGATCTTCATCATTATTATCTTGAAAACTAGAAGAACACGCTTTCACAAAGCAATCTTTTTTAGCATGCATCCTAGCGGTTCTTAATTTGCACTCATCAATGGTAATTCTCATGGATTTGAGAGACTCATTGATGTCATGCTTAGGAGGAATAGATCTAAGTTTGAAAGAATCAATATAAAGAGAAATTATATCCATGTTCCTAGCCAACTCATCAATCTTAAACAATTTTTCTTCAAGCAAAGCATTGAAATTCTTTTGCGAATTCATAAATTCTTTAACACTAGTCTCGAAATCAGAGGGCATCTTATTAAAATTTCCATAAGAGTTGTTGTAGGAATTACCATAATTATTAGAGGAATTACTAGGAAACGGCCTAGAATTAAAATTTCCTCTATACGCATTGTTACCAAAATTGTTCCTACCAACAAAATCCACATCCATAGATTCATTATTATTCTCAATCAAAGTGGACAAAGGCATATCATTAGGATCAGAAGAAACACTCTTATTAGCAAACAATTTCATAATTTCATCCATCTTTCCACTCAAAACATTAATATCTTCAATAGCATGAACTTTTTTACTAGTGGATCTTTCGGTGTGCCATTGAGAATAATTAACCATAATATTGTCTAGGAGTTTAGTAGCTTCTCCTACAGTGATTTCCATAAAAGTGCCTCCTGCGGCCGAATCTAAAAGATTTCTAGAAGCAAAATTCAATACAGCATAAAAATTCTGTATAATCATCCATAAATTCAAACCATGTGTAGGGCAATTACGTATCATTAATTTCATCCTCTCCTAAGCTTGTGCAATATGCTCATGATCAAGTTGCTTAAAATTCATAATATCGTTTCTAAGAGAGATGATCTTAGCGGCAGGAAAATAGTTAGAGATCAAAACACCTTGAACTTATTCCATGAATCAATACTATTTTTAGGCAAAGAAGAAAACCAAATTTTAGCACGATCTCTAAGTGAAAACGAAAATAGCTTCAATTTAACAATATCAGTATCCATATCTTTATTTTTTTGCATATCACACAAATCAACAAAGTTGTTTAGATGGGTAGTGGCATCTTCACTAGGAAGGCCAGAAAATTGATCTTTCATGACAAGATTCAACAAAGCAACATTAATTTCACATGATTCAACATCAGTAATAGGAGCAATCAGAGTGCTAATAAAATCATTGTTGTTGGTATTGGAAAAGTCACATAATTTAGTATTATCTTGAGCCATTGTGACAAACAATCAATCCAATGCAAAAGCAGACAAGAAGCAAGCGAAAAAAGGCAAACTAAAAAGGGCGAATAAAATGGCAAAGGTGAAGTGGGGAGAGAAAAACAAGAGGTGAATGGCAAATAATGTAATGCGAGGGATAAGAGTTTGTGATGGGTACTTGGTATTTCTTGACTTGAGCGTAGATCTCCCCGGCAACGGTGCTAGAAATCCTTCTTGCTACCTCTTGAGCAAGCGTTGGTTTTCCCCTGAAGAGGAAATGGTGATGCAGCAAAGTAGTGTAATTATTTCCCTCAGTTTTTGAGAACCAAGGTATCAATCCAGTAGGAGACTACACGCAGGTCGCCTAGTACCTGCACAAACAATCAAGAACCTTGCAACCAACGCGATAGAGGGGTTGTCAATCCCTTCACGGCCACTTGCAAAAGTGAGATCTGATAATGATAATAAGATAAATATTTTTGGTGTTTTTGTTGTATAGATTGGAAAATAAAGATTGCAGAATAAATAGTAAACTAGAATTATAGATCGGAAACTTATATGATGTAAAGTAGACCCGGGGGCCATAGGTTTCACTAGTGGCTTCTCAAGATAGCATGTATTACGATGGGTGAACAAATTACTGCCAAACAATTGATAGAAAAGCGCATAGTTATGATGATATCTAAGGCAATGATCATGAATATAGGCATCACGTTCGTGTCAAGTAGACCGAAATAATTCTGCATCTACTACTATTACTCCACACATCGACCGCTATCCAGCATGCATCTAGAGTACTAAGTTCATAAGAACAGAGTAATGCATTAGGCAAGATGACATGATGTAGAGGGATAAACTCAAGCAATATGATATAAACCCCATCTTTTTATCCTCGATGGCAACAATACAATACATGCCTTGCTGCCCCTGCTGTCACTGGGAAAGGACACCACAAGATTGAACCCAAAGCTAAGCACTTCTCCCATTGCAAGAATGATCAATCTAGTAGGCCAAACTAAACCGATAATTCAAAGAGACTTTTAAAGATATCATATCATGCATATAAGAATTCAGAGAAGAACCAAATAATATTCATAGATAATCAAATTCATAAACCCACAATTCGTCGGATCTCGGCAAACACACCGCAAAAGAGTATTACATCGAATAGATGTCCAGGAACATCAAGGAGAACCTTTTATTCAGAACCAAAGAGAGAGAAGAAGCCATATAGCTAATAACTATGGACCCGAAGGTCTGTGGTAAAACTACTAACACATCATCGGAGAGGCTATGGTGTTGATGTAGAAGCCCTCCGTGATCGAATCCCCCTCCGGCAGATCACCGGAAAAGGCCCCCAGATGGGATCTCACGGGTACAGAAGGTTGCGGCGGTGGAAAAGTGGTTTCGTGGATCTCCTGGATGTTTTTGGGGTATATGGGTATATATAGACGAAAGAAGTACATCCGTGGAGCTCCGTGGGGCCCACGAGGGTGGCCCCCTACCTCGTGGAAGCTTCGCGGACTTCCAGACTTGTACTCCAAGTCTCGTGGGTTGCATTTGTTCCAAGAAAGAGCCTCGCGGAGGTTTCGTTCCGTTTGATACTCCTTTTCTGTGAAACACTGAAATAGGCAAAAAAAACAGCAATTTGCCCTGGGCCTTCGGTTAATAGGTTAGTCCCAAAAATAATATAAAAGTGCATATTAAAGCCCATTAAACATCCAAAACAGATAATATAATAGCATTGAACAATCAAAAATTATAGATATGTTGGAGATGTATCAGTGGGACGTAAAATTCCCTGCTCTCAGCCCTAATCCGTGCTGGGCATAGTTCAAAGGTGATCCCTTTGTAATGGCGAGGGATCGCCTTAAGTCTAGAGCCTCATTTAAGAGCGAGGTTTGGACGGGGAAACGAGAGTCTGTGGAGCTAGCCAGGGAAAAGCCTCCTGGCCATGCTCATTTGGCATGAACTTCGAGAGTTCGGAGCTAGAGTCCGGGGGCGAGTCCGACTTTCCAACAATAAGGGGAACGCAGTCTGACTCTGGGCTTGCCGAGGACACAATCGCCTCCAGATCTCCGGTAGTGAGCTTCATAGCAGAGAGTCCGGTGGGCTCGAAACTCCCTTCTTCGGACCCGGCAATTTGCTTCGGATATAAGGCCGGAATGGTGGTCGGGGCGCGAATCGAAGATCAAATCTCCTCGGATGTCAGCGATGTAATTCAGGTTCCCAAAACTGATCTGATGACCAGGGCGTAGCTATCGATCTTTTCAAGGTGGCCAATTGAGTTGGCACATAGAGCAAAGCCACCGAACACAAAAAATTGGCCGAGGAGGAAAGTTTCCCTCAAAACAGCATCGTTGTTGATGATCGAATGAGCCATCGAACCTTCTGTCGATGACACAGCGGAACTCTCAATGAAAGCACCAATGTCGGTGTCAAAACCGGCCGATCTCGGTTAGGGGTCCCGAACTGTGCGTCTGAGGATCGAAGGTAACTGGAGACAAGGGGGACACGATGTTTACCTAGGTTTGGGCCCTCTTAATGGAGGTAAAACCCTACGTCCTGCTTGATTGTATTTGATGAGTATAGGGGTCACAAGAGTTGATCTACCTCGAGATCATAATGGCTAAACCCTAGATGTCTAGCCTATATGAATTCTGATAGCCTCTACGGACTAACCCCTTTGGTTTATATAGATAACGGAGGGGCCTAGGGTTGTACAGAGTCAGTTTACAGAGAAAGGAAACTACACATCCGGACGCCAAACTTGCCATCCACGCAAGGGAGAGTCCCATCCGGACAAGGGGGGAGGCCTTCTACCTTGTATCTTCATGGCCCATTAGTCCGGCTCACAACACACAGGTCAGACTCTCGAGGACCCCTTAGTCCAGGACTCCCTCAATGAGGGACAAGTTACAATCCAACACAGAGTTCTAGATGGAGGGAGGCATGGCGGCGGCGATGAAGAGAGAACCGGTCGTCCGACTGGCGCCGGACGTGGGAAGCGCCTCCTCCCTTGTCCCTTCCTTGTCTTGGCCCTTCTCTATGGTGGAGTTTTTTGCAATGGAGGTGTGGTGGTTGTAGATGAAACTTGTGGAGGATGGAGATCATATGAGGCGACATCCAGGGTTGGAGGCCTTCATATAGGAGTGCTTCTCGAGTGTCCTTCGTTGATCTAGCCTCCTCCCTTTCATCTAAGGGCTCAAGGGGAGCCAAACCCATGTCCCAAACAAGCCTTGGTCTTCAAGGATCTCTTAGGGAAAAAATGGGGACGAAATCGGAGCAAAATTTGGAAAGTTTTAGCCAATTTTTATGGAGACCTAGAGCTTAAACGGCCGCTCAAACGGGCGGCTCCGGTCATATGGAAGGCCATCTTTCTGTATGGACTGATAACCTAGAAGTATAGGGGATTGTAACAGTTTTCGAGGGTAGAGTATTCAACCCAAATTTATTGAGTCGACACAAGGGGACCAAAGAATATTCGCGAATATTATCAATTGAGTTGTCAATTCAACCACACCTGGAAGACTTAATATCTGCAACAAAGTTTTCAGTAGCAAAGTAGTATGGAAGTAACGATAACAGTGGCAATAGTAACAGTAACAGTTTTGTAGCGATTGTAACAATAGCACGACGAAAGTAACTTAGCAAAGATCAATATGTGAAAAGCTCGTAGGCATTGGATCAGCGATGGATAATAGTTTTGGATAACATTCATCATCGAGCAGTCATAACCTAGGGTGACACAGAACTAGCTCCAATTCATCAATATAATATATGCATGTATTCCGTATGTAATCATGCATGCCTATGGAAAAGAACTTGCATGGCATCTTTCGTCCTACCCTCCCATGGCAGCGGGGTCCATAAGGAAACTAAGGGATATTAAGGCCTCTTTTTAATAGAGAACTGGAACAAAGCATTAACACTTAGTGAATACATGAACTCCTCAAACTAGGGTAATCACCGGAATGAATCCCAATTATTGTCACCTTGGGGTATGCGGATCATAACTCGTAATAGGTGTCTATGATACATCTCCAACGTATCTATAATTTTTTATTATTATATGCTGTTATATTATCAATCTTGGAAGTTTTATATTCATTTTATAGCAAGTTTATATCATTTTTTGGGACTAACCTATTGACATAGTGCCTAGTGCCAGTTGTTGTTTTTTGCTTGTTTTTTACTTCGTAGAATATCCCTACCAAATGGAGTCCAAATGAGCGAAACTTTTTGGATTTTTTTGGACTAGAAGACAACTTGGAAGCCAAGGAAGCAGCATGAGGGAGGCCCGTGGGGCCCATAAGACACCAGGGCGTGCCAGAGGCCCCTAACGCACCCTGATGGGTTGTGAGGACCACCGGTGTCTCCTCCACCGCCTCTCAGCTCTATAAATATCCAAATATTGCAGAAACCCTAGAGGAGTCGATGAAACACAATTTCAGCCGCCGCAAGTTCCAGAACCACGAGATCCAATCTATAGCCCTATTCCGGCACTCCACCGGAGGTGAACACGATCATAGAGGGCTTCATCATCCTCATTGTTGCCTCTCCGATGATGCATGAGTAGTTCACCATAGACCTGCGGGTCCGTAGGCAGTATCTAGATGGCTTCTTCTCTTTTTTGATTCTCAATACAATGGTCTCTTGGAGATCTATTTGATGTAACGACTTTTTGCGTGTGTTTGTTGGGATCCGATGATGTTCAAGTTTATGATCAGATCTATATCCATGAATATTATTTGAGTCTTCTTTGATCTCTTATATGCGTGATTATTTATAGCCTCGTATCTCTTCTCTGAATCTTTGGTTTAGTTAGGCTAACTAGCAAATTGATTTTTCTTGCAATGGAAGAGGTGCTTTGTGATGGGTTCGATCTTGCAGTGTCCTCACCCAGTGACAGATGGGGTAGCGAGGTGCTACCTCTTGAGCACTGCGTTGGTTTTCCCTTGAAGAGGAAAAGGTGATGCAACAAAGTAGCGTACGTATTTCCCTCAGTTTTTGACAACCAAGGTATCAATCCAGTAGGAGGCCGCGCACGAGTCCCTCGCACCTACACAAGAAAATAAATCCTCGCAACCAACACGATAAGGGGTTGTCAATCCCTACACGGTCACTTACGAGAGTGAGATCTGATAGATATGATAGGATAATATTTTTGGTATTTTTATGATAAAGAGAAATAAAAGATGCAAAGTAAAATAAATGGCAAAGGAAATAACTAAGTATTGGAAGATTAATATGATGGAAGATAGACCCGGTGGCCATAGGTTTCACTAGTGGCTTCCCTCAAGAGCATAAGTATTTACGGTGGGTGAACAAATTACCGTTGAGCAATTGACAAAATTGAGCATAGTTATGAGAATATCTAGGTATGATCGTGTATGTAGGCATCACGTCCGAGACAAGTAGACCGACTCCTGCCTGCATCTACTACTATTACTCCACACATCGACCGCTATCCAGCATGCGTCTAGAGTATTAAGTTCAAGAGAACAGAGTAACGCTTTAAGCAAGAAGACATGATGTAGAGGGATAAACTAATGCAATATGATATAAACCCCATCTTGTTATCCTCGATGGCAACAATACAATACGTGCCTTGCTGCCCCTACTGTCAATGGGAAAGGACACCACAAGATTGAACCTAAAGCTAAGCACTTCTCCCATTGCAAGAAAGATCAATCTAGTAGGCCAAACCAAACTGATAATTCGAAGAGACTTGCAAAGATAACCAATCATACATAAAATAATTCAGAGAAGATTCAAATATTGTTCATAGATAAACTTGATCATAAACCCACAATTCATCGGTCTCAACAAACACACCGCAAAAGAAGATTACATCGAATAGATCTCCACAAGAGAGGGGGAGAACTTTGTATTGAGATCCAAAAAGAGAGAAGAAGCCATCTAGCTAATAACTATGGACCCGTAGGTCTGAAGTAAACTATTCACACTTCATCAGAGGGGCTATGGTGTTGATGTAGAAGCCCTCCATGATCGATGCCCCCTCCGGCGGAGCTCCAGAAAAGGTCCCAAGATGGGATCTCGTGGATACAGAAAGTTACGGCGGTGGAATTAGGGTTTTGGCTCCGTATCTGGTAGTTTGGGGGTACATAGGTATATATAGGAGGAAGGAGTATGTCGGTGGAGCAACAGAGGGCCCATGAGGGTGGAGGGCACGCCTGGGGGGGGGGGGGGTAGGCGCGCCCCCTACCTTGTGACTTCCTCGTTGATTGCTTGATGTAGGGTCCAAGTCCTCTGGATCATGTTCGTTCCAAAAATCACATTCCCGAAGGTTTAATTCCGTTTGGACTCCGTTTGATATTCTTTTTCTGCGAAACCCTAAAATAGGCAAAAAACAGCAATTCTGGGCTGGGCCTCCGGTTAATAGGTTAGTCCCAAAAATAATATAAAAGTGTATATTAAAGCCCAATAATTATCAAAACAGAATAAAATATAGCATGGAACAATAAAAAATTATAGATACGTTAGAGACGTATCACGAGGCATGCATGTATCGTTGCTATTAAGGATAAAAAGATGGGGTCTATTCCTACATGAATATATCTTGTCTACATCATGTCATCATTCTTATTGCATTACATTGTTTCTGCTTGAACTTAATACACTCGATGCATGTTGGATAGCGGTCGATGTGTGGAGTAATAGTAGTAGATGCAGAATCGTTTAGGTCTACTAATCTTAGACGTGGCGCATATATTCATGATCATTGCCTTGCATATCTCCATAATTAGTTGATCTTCTATCAATTGCCCAACATTAATTTGTTTACCCACCGTGTGCTATTTTCTTGAGAGAAGCCACTAGTGAAATCTATGCCCCCCGGGTCTATCTTTTATCATATTTGCACTTTTTCTTTAATTATTTTATTTCACGTTTTATCAAGATCTATTTATCCAAACTCATACAAAATTATCTATCTTTTTACCGTGGAGGGATTGACAACCCCTCTTATGCGTCGGGTTGCAAGTATTTGTTCTTGGTGTGCAGGTACCGTTTACATAGTGTTGCTTGGTTCTCCCACTGGATTGATAACCTTGGTTTCATAACTAAGGGAAATACCTACCGTAGCTGTACTGCATCATCCCTTCCTCTTTGGGGAAATACCGACTCAATTTGAAGCCGCATCAGTCTACAACTTGCAAGATAGGATTAAGAACACACATATATTCATGAAAACATAATAGGTTCAGATCTGAAATCATGGAACTCGGGCCCTAGTGACAAGCATTAAGCATAGCACAGTCATAGCAACATCAATCTCAGAACATAGTGGATACTAGGCATCAAACCCTAAAAAAACTAACTCGATTACATGATAAATCTCATCCAAGCCATCACCATTCAGCAAGCCTATGATGGAATTACTCATGCACGGCGGTGAGCATCATGAAATTGATGATGGAGGAAGGTTGGCGATGATGATGGCGACGAATCCACCATGGCAATTCTGCTGAAAACAGCGTCAGTCCGGGTTAGTTCCATTCAAATCATGCAAATTAAAGTCCAAAACAAGGGCAAAAGAGTTTGGAAAGTAGATATGATGAAGACGTATCATGGACTTCGGGAGCTGTTTCATATTTTGGTTGCCATTTCTTTATATGAACTCTGATTTTGACGTTCTTGGGCTCGTTGGATTTCTAAATAAATTTACAATGGTTTGTGGCCTTGAATCCTCATATTGGACACTTTGATAAATGACAAATCATCATACTCTCCAAAGGGCCTTGATCTCATGCTTTGGAACTTCTCTGGTTTGACCCCCTAGCTTGATTCTTTTGATGTCCCAAATCCATGAACATGTCAACACACCTAAAAATACCACAAAACAAAGGAAAACTAATAAAAACTAAAAAATTGTGCAGTGAACTTGGTAAAACAAGTAAATATCGAAAAATACGCATTGGAGACATGAATAAGTGCTAGATGGATATGATATGAGGGATTGTGGCACTAGAATATCCTCTAAAAAGTATGCATAAGATCCACTCATCAACATGCAACTGCCGTTTATACCTGTGCTAGGGAAATTCTAGCCGATCCCCTAAAATTGGTTTGAGGAGGAAAAATCCGGTTTACTCCTCTAACCGGCACCTAGCTGAACTCATAAACTATATGAAGGAGAAATATTTTAGCCCTTGCGACCGCTGAGGAGTAAAAATATTCGCCCGCTTGGCTACCGAGTAAAATGCATGACTCACTCTCTGCATCACTAGGCCGCCCAAATCCATCACGACACGCCTCCTCCTATGGTGGATCTGATGGCGCCGCTCGCCGCCGCCCATCCACTGCACTTGGCTGGTAGATCAACCGCACACAGTCACCTCGTCCTGCCCCTCCTCCTCCCACATTGGTGGTGCCTCCTCTTCCCGTCCCTCCTCCTCTCGCATCACACCTGCGTTCCCAGACCTCCTGCCACCGTTGCCGAGGCCAAACTAGAAGGAAATATGCCCTAGAGGCAATAATAAAGTTGTTATTTATATTTCCTTATATCATGATATATGTTTATTATTCATGCTAGAATTGTATTAACCGGAAACTTGATACATGAATGAACGCATAGACAAAACACAGTGTCCCTAGTATGCCTCTACTAGACTAGCTCGTTAATCAAAGATGGTTAAGTTTCCTAACCATAGATGCTACCTCTTGAGCAGTGTGTTGGTTTTCCCTTGAAGAGGAAAGGGTGATACAGTAAAGTAGCGTAAGTATTTCCCTCAGTTTTTGAGAACCAAGGTATCAATCCAGTAGGAGACCACGCGCGAGTCACCTCGTACCTAGACAAACAAATAAGAACCTCACAACCAACACGATAAAGGGGTTGTCAATCCCATCACGGCCACTTGCAAGAGTGAGATCTGATAGAGATAATAATAATAAGATATATATTTTTGGTATTTTTATGATATAGATTGAAAGTAAAGATTGCAAAATAAAATAGATTGGAAACTTGTATGATGGAGAATAGACCCGGGGGCCATAGGTTTCACTAGTGGCTTCTCTCAAGATAGCAGAAGTATTACGGTGGGTGAACAAATTACTGTCGAGCAATTGATAGAAAAGTGAATAATTATGAGAATATCTAGGTATGATCATGTATATAGGCATCACGTCCAAGACAAGTAGACCGAAACGATTATGCATCTACTACTATTACTCCACACATCGACCGCTATCCAGCATGCATCTAGAGTATTAAGTTCATAAGAACAGAGTAACGCCTTAAGCAAGATGACATGATGTAGAGGGATAAATTCATGCAATATGATATAAACCCCATCCTTTTATCCTCGATGGCAACAATAGAATGCGTGTCGTTTCCCTTTCTGTCACTGGGATCGAGCATTGCAAGATTGAACCCAAAGCTAAGCACTTCTCCCATTGCAAGAAAGATCAATCTAGTAGGCCAAACCAAACTGATAATTCGAAGAGACTTGCAAAGATAAACCAATCATACATAAAATAATTCAGAGAAGATTCAAATATTGTTATAGATAATCTTGATCATAAACCCACAATTCATCGGATCTCAACAAACACACCGCAAAAGAAGATTACATCGAATAGATCTCCAAGAGAATCAAGGAGAACTTTGTATTGAGATCCAAGGAGAGAGAAGAAGGCATCTAGCTAGTAGCTATGGACCTGAAGGTCTGAAGTAAACTACTCACACATCATCGGAGGGGCCATGGAGTTGATGTAGAGGCCCTTCGAGATCAATGCCCCCTCCGGGGGAGCTCCGGAAAAGGCCCCAAGATGGGATCTCTTGGGTACAGAAGGTTGTGGCGGTGGAAATAGGGTTTCATGGTGCTCTGGATGTTTTCGGGGTATATGCATATATATAGGAGGAAGAAGTAGGTCGGTGGAGCAACGATGGGCCCACAAGGGTGGAGGGCACGCCCAGGGCGGTGGGCGCCCCCCTGCCTCGTGGCCTCCTCGATTGTTTCTTGTCGTCCACTCCAAGTCCCATGGATCATGTTTGTTCCAAAAATAATGCTCCCGAAGGTTTCATTCCGTTTGGACTCCGTTTGATATTCCTTTTCGGCGAAACACTGAAATAGGCAAAAAACAACAATTTGGGCTGGGCCTCCGGTTAATAGGTTACTCCCAAAAATAATATGAATGTGTAAAAATAAGCCCATTAACATCCAAAACAGATAATATAATAGCATGGAACAATCAAAAATTATAGATACATTGGAGACGTATCAAGCATCCTCAAGCTTAATTCCTACTCGTCCTCGAGTATGTAAAATATAAAAACAGAATTTTTGACGTGGAATGCTTCCTAACATATTTCTCAATGTAATTTTTCTTTATTGTGGCATGAATGTTCAGATCCGAAAGATTCAAGATAAAGGTTTAATATTGACATGTAAATAATAATACTTCAAGCATACTAACTAAGCAATTATGTCTTCTCAAAATAGCATGGCCAAAGAAAGTTATCCCTACAAAATCCTATAGTCTGGTTATGCTCTATCTTCGTCACACAAAATATTAAATCATGCACAACCCCGATGACAAGCCAAGCAATTGTTTCATACTTTTTGATGTTCTCAAACTTCTTCAATCTTCACGCAATATATGGGCATGAGCCATGGATATAACACTATAGGTGGAATAGAATGGTGGTTGTGGAGAAGACAAAAAGGAGAATATAGTCTGACATCAACTAGGCGTATCAATGGGCTATGGAGATGCCCATCAATAGATGCCAATGTGAGTGAGTAGGGATTGCCATGCAACGGATGCACTAGAGTTATAAGTGTATGAAAGATCAACAAAAGAAACTAAGTGGGTGTGCATCTAACTAGCTTGCTCACGAAGACCTAGCACTACAAAAAAAAATAAACTTCCGTGATGATACGTGTTTGTCACAGTAGGTCGCGTTTTTGTCATGCATGTACATCCATGACGATTTTATGACAGAATCAAGATAGTCATACCTGTGCTGTCGTAGAAGTGTTCCATGACATTACCAAAATTATCATCACAGAAGTGTCCACTTCCATGACAATAAATCGCGTGTCACAGAAGTGCTTTCGTCAAGGGTGACCGACACATGGCATCCATCGTAACGGAATGCCGTTAAGCTATCGGGTCAGATTTTGGATCCGATAACCCGTTAACAGCCCTGACCAATGGGAAATTTCCACGTGTAAAATTCTGATTGGCCGAAGGGAACACCTGTCAGCTCGTCAGTGGGCCGGATGTCGCCCGTCCATTGGAGGAGACATGCCTATGATACGTCGACACGTGGCTGGGCCCAACAGAGGCCCATATAGGTTAAAAAGGCCGGCCCAGTCAAAGGCCCGTAGAACTTAATCAGGTACTAGTGGGCCAGCCCAGTAACGGCCTACTTAATAAAGGCCCATTTATGGCCCGAAGCCAAATATGGCCCGTTAATTGTTCGCCCAATATTTGGGCCCATTTACGACCCGAAGCCAGATCTGGCCCGTTAATTGTTTGCCCAATATTTGGGCCCATTTGCGACCCGAAGCCAGATCTGGCCCGTTAATTGTTCGCCGAATATTTGGGCCCAACTACAACCTAGTGACTTTCGTCCTGTTAGAGGCCTGATGTAGACATGGGCCCATTTCAGGCCAGTGTGACTTTCGGCCTGGGAATGGCCCGTGCTGCCCATGGGCCATATATGGTCCGACGGGAGATCGGGCCCACTAACGGCCCGTGCTAAAGGTGGCAACAGTTAAGCCCAACGTAAATTTGGGCCTGTTAAAGGCCTGTCGCATAATTCGGCTCGTTGATGCCTATGCTAAGCTTTCGGCCTCTTAAAGGCCCATGATATCAGTGGCCAACTAAGGCCCGAGATATGTTTTGGCCTGGTAACGACCCGTGAGCTAACTGGGCCCAAAACGTCCTGGTCGACAAAAGGCCCAACTAAAATATAGGCCAGTGTAAGTTTGGGCCTGACGCAATGTGTGAAGTCCCCAATCATTCGGGCCCAAGAAAGACGCAGGCCGACCCAATTGTGGCCCGCTAAAAAACCTGGCCCGTTAGAGTCGAATGTTTTGGTCTGGTCGACTACATCTGATTTTTTTCAGATAGCGAATGATGGCAGTAACTAGTAGGAATACAGAACAAACCTACTCTATATAATAAAGAAATTACGGCATAGTAACTAAGAATAAATCTACACTGTACAATAAAGGATTTAAGGTATACTACATCCACTAGGCATCAAAGTTTGCCACCAATGATCATAAAGCGCAACGAAGAAGTAGATTACAAAAACTGGGCACCATTGCAGCATAACAAAATAATACTGAACTGAGACCACTTCCAAGACAGTTCAAGAAAGGTTAGCCTTGCGGGGGAACTGCTGCGCAAGCTGCTGAGCAAGGCTGTGAGACCGGCCTAGCATGTCGGTCATAGCTTCCAGGTGTAGCTGTTTAGCGATGAGGTTCTCATTGGTGTTCTCCTCAATCTTTCTTAGAGATAGGACTTCAAGTCAAAGTTGAGTTGCAGAATGCCTTTCTGCTAGAACTTGAGACTGAAGAAGTCGAACTGATTCAGACAACACATTCTGTGAGCTTGTCTAACTGTTAGTCTCAAGTAACTTGAACACTGCATCAAGACAAGACTTTGGGGTTGTCTCGCTATCTTCAAGATGTTTTGCCTTCTTTGCTGCAATATATGTTGGGTTTGTCTCACAGCCTTCAGCAGACTTTTGCATGCCATCAGGCATATCACGCAGAAACAAAGCAGAGAGATGACAGGTTTTGCATGTGTATAAACAAAGATGATAACTGTTCTGTCAATTCTATCCAATTTCAAATTAGAAAATAAAGAGTAAGTTCAAAATATCAATAGCATAATTTGGCATTGTTCATAATGTGGGGAGCTTCACCACACTACTGGATTACCATGTCAACATAACAAGCATAGATGAAGGGCAAAGAAAATCATTGTATCTATTTTGGATAATGTGCATGGCATGTTGTTCATATCATCAGCCACTTCAGTAAGATAAAACAGGAGATGACACGGTGCAAACGTGGGCTGCTTCACCACACACTGGATTATAGGTCCACAAAAACAAGCATACATATAGGGAGTATTAAGTAATGTGCATGGTATGAATAAGTAATTTGGTTTTACAAGTAAAACTTAGAACTAACGGTTCTTACGAACATGCATTTTGGTAGAAATATCAAACTAAACAGCAGTAAACAATAGGTAGTATGAGCAAATTAAACAGTAGTTGAGGATAAAGGCTTTAGAAGGACTGACTTACATTAACAGTTAACACCGGCTTTATAATGCCCTTCTCCATGTCAAGGAAGGATAACTCAAGAATTTCAGCACAAAATCTTCTTCATAAGCATTGCCTGTACTCTACATTTTGTAGAGAGTAATTATAGATATGATAATACTAGAAGGGATAGAGGATAATGAAGATAAGATGCAGATTGATGCTACATAATCAACTACCAATCCCTAGAAGTACAAGCGTTACAGGACAAAATGTACTGACAAGAGCAATGGGCTACACTTCTGCACTGGCATTGTCTATGTATTCTACTTGTTGGTAAGATTAAATATAGATCTGATCTTTTTTAGTAAATGGTGGGCGAGGGAGATAAGATGCAGAGTGCTACAAAATGAACCAATCCCTCTTCCCATAATACAAGAGTGTTTTGAACACTGGTGTATTGTACAAAACGTTCTTATATTATGGGACGGAGGGAGTAGCTGTTAATGTAAGTACAGTGATAGACCACGTTCAGTCCTTACAAGAGGACTACAGAGCTAAACCTCTTCAAAAGCATTGGGTTGATTCTAAATTTATGTAAGAGTCCATACGGATCTTATAATGTCCACCAAATGGACGATTACGAGGCTAACATGTGTAGTGATGCTACATAATCAAACAATTATGAAAGTAAGTATGGTCATACAGGGCAAGAGGTACTCACAAGAGCAATGCAGTGTGCAGTATAGTTGCAAGATTCTGTGGTCCCTTGAGAACGAATGTTCTTCTGCTAATAGTTTTCGTACAAGTGAGACATTAAGGCAAATGCAGAAATGTAGTTCAAATTGTGATGTGATATCATAGGCAGTACCTTACGCTGCAGCCGAGACCAATGTGTAACAAGATTATTCCAGTCACCGTCGGATAAATGTAGCACCGGAGACTTCACAGATATTTCATTCAGAGGCTTGCCATCGAAGCGCGCTTGCCTTAGGTAGGAACGATACTTCATCAACGAGTGCTTGAAAAGCGCAACCAACCCTTGCTCGTCATCACAATCCAGTTTGCTCCTCGCCTATTTAAAAGAATGAAATCTTGTGTCTTCTGTCAGCAGAAACATATGCAGTAATGACCATGAATAACATTAGTACATTACTTACGTGTAAGTTGCAGAGGAAGACTGGAAATTGTTCTGTGTCTGCGGTATAATCTTTCTATGAAGCAAAGATGCGCACAAAGTTCCTGACAACAACATAAGCTTCATCTTCTAAACTGGGAAGAAATGGAACAGGGGTCTATTTGCTGCAATTGGGGCTCTCTCTGGTTCGAAAAGGGATTTGGCAACTGGATTTGGTGTACTCTTTGCTGGAATGGGGTTTTTGCATTGTACAGCTGGTGCTATGTCAACTGGCATAATCATACTGTTTGCTACAGTTGGGGTCTGCTGAGTTGGGGCATCAGAAATGACCAGTGTAGTAGGGCTAGAGTCTGCTAGAGTTGGGGTATTTTGTGGGTCAGGTGATATTGCAACTACACCTAATGGGCTATTTGATTTATCAGGTGCCACTACCTTTTCCAAATACTTTGCTTGTGCTCCTCCACGATCAGCAATCGCCCTCTTCCTTTTGAACATCTGATACACAAGAACATCATTTGAATGGATAAATATGGTATGATGACAGATGGAATATGTACTGAAAATGGATAGGCAGGGCGTATTCACATACACGATGTGTAAACTAAGCTAATGGCAGTTCAACAAAGTAGAAGCAATGCAAAGCATCAGTTGCAAGATATGTGCGAGCAATGTAACCTTGGAAAGTTAGAGCAAGTACCTTGATGGGTGAATAAGATAGGGCATCTTCCTCTGACTCCTCCACTTAGAAGCTACATTGACTTAGGTCTCCCTCTAGCTCAGAATCACTGTTAGGATCATATTCTGAGCATGAATCTGTAGGTGGAGAGCGTTTGCATTGCATTGCATCTAGACTTGATTTCAGTCCCTTAATGCCAAGTTTGACAGCCATGGCATTGTTCTGCTTTATTCTTTTCATGCGCGCAAGCTCATAATCATTATGATGCTGTTCAGAATATGAGATTCATGAAAACATAAAAAGTAGTCAGATCATCTATGGAATGCATTGCGGATTCAACTCGAAGAGTGTCTCCCTATAAACCCCTGCATACGCAAAGTTCACCTCCCCAACCGTGTTGACCAAACCACACACAGAAATACAAACCCCTTATGTCTCTATAACAGGCAGACACACATTTCAAAACTGAAGTAGGAACATTAGAATCATATGAAATTCGTATTTGAACAAATAAACTAAGCAATTATGAGTGGCGTAATGTTTAGCTTCAAGGGTGGAGTGTTGGTAGTGCGACGCAAAGCAAGTAGGCAGATTGTATTCCATGTAAAAGATCAAAACATATGTAAAAGCTGGAAATGACACTTTCTTTCTATACAATGCAGTGTTCGTTACCCACACATGATGGAAGAGATCACATAGGGAAATACTATTCACTCATGTCTACGGTTCCAGTATTTAGAAATAGGGTGGTCCACCCTAAAAGAATATTGACAACAAATATGACAAGGCAAGCATAGATGTAGTGAATCAATCATTTACTTGTGAGCTTACTAGGACAAGTATGCAGAATTGTAACCGCAGTAAGAGACCGTCCAAAATCTGAATGAAGAAGTTTGTCTAGCACTTATTGTTTGCAACTAATCGACATGAATAATTGGATATTATATCGAATGAGTAAGAAAGACAAGTAAAGTTGTCAACAAACCTGGCTTGCAGTAGTAATCTGGGTCAATGTCACTACGACCAACAATCCAAAATGACTAGTTTCTGTTCCGAGGGCCGGAATTTTGAAAACTCTGTGAACTTTAGAGGTACTAAAGATTAGCAAAATACATCTGAAACATTAAGTGTAGGTAGCACTGAGCACACAACAAACCTTAATGACAGTCCTGCCTAATGAGTAATGAATCAATTAGAAAATGGGTGATGAGGAGTGGCTGCTGAGTGTTGAGGACGTATCTCAGGATAAATCGGGTTGGCTTGGTGGGTGCTGCACGCCTGAGCCCTAAACGGACTGGAAAGGTAGGCACGGCGGCGCGCCTCAGCAGCGGTGACGCTGTTGGGCGAGCGGCTCCTGGCCTCCTGTTAGTCCGGCGTCTCCTCCTAGAGTCATGTCGTCCGGGGATTGCAAGTCGCCGGAGAGGCAGGCGGCTGCGGGCGAGTAGAGATCGGAAGCGCGCAGCAGAACAGAGGGGAATCGAGGCCTGGGACGACCCAAAATCCCAGAGTGGGCCGGCCCACCGTGGGCACCCTGTAGAGATACACACCCGAGTGGCGAACATGCATTTGCGAAACTAATTTAGGAACATTTAGCTGACCAATTAAACAACTCTGTTTTAATTATCAGATTCGTATTTGAACAACTAAGCTTGTTTAGCTTGATGGGTGGAGCAGTGTTATTATGACACGAATCACGTATTCTGATTGTATAGTGATCATAAAAGGGGGAAACTCTAAGCATATTTTTTTAGCAAAAGAGGGTTTCCCCTCCGATTTCTATTAAAGAAACCACCACGGAACCAACATGATCAATTAAACCCTAAGCATGATCAATTAAACCGTATTATGGCTGTGCTATGGAAGATTTGAAGCTGCAAACCGGAGAAATGATATTTAGCATCCATTGTTTGCTTCGAACTAAGAACTAAATTCTAAGAGCTGAAAAGAAAGTAGAGTAACCAAGTTAAGATCTATTTTCTGGTTGAGATCAAAAATTTGAGGAGATATGAAGTACCACCTCTCTTGCGGCGCCGTGTAGGCATCGGGGGTGCGATGGCTGTCGGTGGCGTTGAAGCAGATCTGCGACGGTAAACGGGTGCATCGGGGGATAAGTCCCGTTGCGGTGGAAGAGAAGGTCGTGTGAGCGGCCCCGGCAAAGAGGACGATGACGCCGATGAAGCGAGAGGACGCGATGCAAGGCTATTGGTCCGTCGCCGTGGATGAGAAACGTCCATCTCTAGCAGTGGACGATGCAGTCTTGGTAGGCGCTCCGGCATGGTGGAGAACGGTGGCGATGGATGTGGTGGAGGACGGCGGCGATGGATGGGGTGGCGGACGGAGGCTGGTGTGGGGATGGGGTGTTCTAGCACGGACGGTGTATGAATGGGAAAATGGAGGGAGAGGTACGGGGAACCATGTTTTTGGGACACGCCTGTCTGAAATATGGGAAAGTTATGATGTTAGCCCCCGTTTAAAATTTGGACGTCTCGTCGGTTGGGGATAGGACGGTAATCTCGCATCTTGCCAATATTTGCCCAGAGCGATTTCGGGCGAGGCGAGGGTGGTTGGCGCCCATGGTTGGTGCCCACGGTGTATGAACGGGGCTGACAAGTAGGGCGGTTGTGTCACGTCTGAGTGAAGTTACAAACCTGCCCCTATTGAAAATATTTACCTACATCGATTTCGGCCGAGTCAAGTTTGTTTTGCCGCCCACCGTCTATGAATGGGGAATGGAGGGAGAAATAGAGGTCTTTTGGACGAGCTTGAATCAAATGAGTTTTGCCGCCCATGTTTGACGCCCACCGTGTCAGAATGGGCTCAGAGGCGGTCGTGTCACGTCTAATTGAAGTTACTAACCTACCCCTATTTAGAGCAGTGGAAATCGGGCCGATGGATTGTCCGTGTAATGGGTAGACAGTAATTTCCATCTCCCAAACACTTGGCTTCGGGCAGCCGATGTGGGAGTGGACTTTTGCTGCTTCTTTCGAATTTTGGGACAATAAGCATCCACGTTTACCCTAGAAACTAAATTCGAATCCATTTTGTATTCCTATATGAATCTTTATAAATCATTCTATGTGTTTTTATATATCTTCAAAAGGATGGCAAAGATGTATTCCACTGTCATATATGAATATGGTTTACAAATGCCGATACTCAAATTTAGAAACTAGAATCCAGTTTAAGGTGAATTCAAATATTTGGAACACTTCATGTCCAACTCATATGTCACATGCAGCATAATGTGTACTCCCATTTAGATATATACACAAGCAATGTATCAAGATTCAAATACCGAGTCAATCAACCAAGAATGTACAGAACTAACAGACATATAAACACTTATAGAGTATATGGATCAATAATATCAACTAACATACATAAGCCAGGCCGCTGTACCTTTTTTGGCTACAACAGCATCCTTTTTTTAGCCAGCATCTTGGCCCTTTCCGATGCGTGCCACTTATCGTCCATCTATACTACTACTATTGCTGAATGCACATTCAGCCCGATTGGCATATTTGTAGGTCTGGCACATCAATCCAAATGAAATGTCTCTGAGTCTTATCAATTAATATAGACTTGTGCTCAAATAAAATTACAAACCAAAAAACAAAAACAAAACAATTATTACATGATCTCTAAAACAAATGGTTTGATTGATTACATGAACATACAACACAAAGGTTATTCAACTATGGAAAGAACATTTCACCTATGATTTACCAAGTAGGAATTTAATTTCCTTTTTTCCTTCAGGATCTTAACAATCTGGTCAGTCTCAGCTTGCTTCGTTTTGAAATCCACCAAATATTTAATGGTTGTCTTGAGTACTGCTTGTGATTGTATTGTTTGCTTCCTCAACATGTCAACTTCATCTCTAAGCGCAGAAGCAGAATCTCTTTCTACCACTAGTTTAGCCTCGAGAGCATCAGCAGTTGGCAATTCATAATGCACGATTGGGCCGGTGCCACTGCTGTGGGATGATCCAACGTCCATGGGGACCTCGCTCTTTGATCTTGGGCTAACCTGTTTTGCCATTAAAGTTCCGATTGGATTCAGAAAAGTTGAAGTTAGCAAAACATCTCAACTGGGAGTTATAACAGCAAACCAGTCAAACAAATAAGGAATTAAAGAGTTTCAATTGGATGCTGAAAAGTAGTTATTAACATCATTGTAACCCACTGTTGCAGTAGCAAAGCAGTTAAACAAACAAGTAGATATTTAAGTTAAGGCAAATAGGTAATTCTTAACAGTAAGTATCAAACACATAGATAGATGCAGTCTACAATATGATTAACAGGCTGTGCTTCTATGTAATCAGTAGCAAACTAAATTAAGCCAAGCAACGTAATTGAACAATTTTGCAATAAGTGGCTAATTAAAATTCCGAGAAGCAGGTAACTGAACTTATGCTAGTTCCTTGTACAGGCACACTGCAACTTCTTTTTCACTTACAAGGTTGTACGAAGGAGTCCATGGCATCAATTGCTTGAATACGCAGTCCCAATACTTCTTTCTTCCCACACTGCATGGGTAAGTCGAATGGTTAATCTGGTAAGATGGTGCGTCCTTGATATGTTACATGAGGATGTGTAGTCAGACTAGTTGTAGTCAAACACATCACACTGGCTTTTACTGTATATTTCATGCAATTACTTTTGGCATATCGAGATCTAAGCAATCTACAATAGGATGAAAAGACTGGCATCCTTCACATTATTGGTTAACTCAGTTCATAGAAACAAATAATTCAACCATTCTGTGGGTAAATCAAAAGCGCCACTGGAATATTTTGCACTATCCAATCATACACGCAAAAAGGGGCGACGCCACCATAGGGGCTGGTATGGGCGGCCGCCTCAGGTGGCTGGAAAGTGTGCACCTAGTTTGAGTCGTCCAGGTTGGCCCATGCTAGTTTTGTTCGTCCCAACGCACAAGCAGGCAATGTAAAAAATGAAGAAAAATGTTTCAATTTGGATGGGCCAATAACATAAGTGCAAGGCAGGCCCTATAGTAGGCTCGCGGCCCAAACGAGTGCCTCCTATATCGATCGACAGCAGGAAAAATCCCAATTGATTTGCTCCAGCCTCCAGTCTGGTTCGCTCCTAACCTAGCCGCCGTTGGATAGACCGACACAGCACTTCCTCAAGCCCTCGTTGGAGGGCGGTCACCAGGCTTCAAGCGAACGGAAGGACAAGAAGATGAAGATCCAACCCTGGGTGTAGCCTGCGTGGGAGGCAGCTGCGGCAGCACGGGCATAGCATCGAGCTTGCGCAAACGGACAGTCGCAACTTGCAAGAGTAGCATGCGCAACGAGCAGGTACATCACATCCCTGATTATATCTAATTCAACTCTTCAATTTCTGGCCAATAGTTAAACCTGACGGTGTTGTAAAACTGCTTGTATGTAGGGAATCTATGAGAAAATGAAACCAATTTCTACTTATTTTATAACTCCCCCAATCAATACTAAACTGACTGAATCTGATGTATCTAATCAAGTTTCTGGTGCAAACATACAAGCTCATGATGTTCTTGAGCCTGAAGTGTCTAATGAACAGACTGCTAATGAAGGATTTTATGCAAAAAAAATTACATGCTCCTGGTGATGAACATATAGTGTCTAATGAGGGATCTAATGCAAGCATTTTGCAAGCTCATTGAAGGATTTAGTGTCTAATGATGATCTACTATGTTGAGAGAGACAGAGATTTGCAGGCATTGATGACAAGCAAATTATAGTGCATTTTCATAGCTTGAGGAAACATCGAGGCCATCTACCAGAAAGTCCCCGTATCATGACAACATAGCATAAATACTTTTCTAATCTGTTGTTTGAAACTATTGGCATACTTGTGCAGGATAGATATATTGATATGCAGTTTGTGCACTGGTTATACGTGCAATTACACTTCGATATTTTCAGCCAGAGAACGAATAATTCAAGCAGATACAGACCATGTTTGTAGTCCTTGTACACCATGTTGCATTTTGTGTTTTTGGTGCTTGCATCATTTAGTGTTTATAATCTGAACTACTTTGGATCATTAGCTGGTTTTCAAAGTGCATGTAGCTTCACATTTCTCAAGTTATGCTGATTTTCGGAGTGCAAGTGCCTTCGTATTTTTTAAGTTAAATGTTCGCCCTTGGTAACTTGAATTCGTGGATCAGCCACTGCACACAAATCATACACGAATGCTAGTATGAATTAAATGAAATGCAGGGACTTACGCTAGCTTGTTGTACAGGCTCACTGCAGCTCTTCTTGCGCTTGGGATGTTCCATGTACAAGTCCATGTTACCACTTGCTTGGATGTGTAGGCCTTGTGCTCCTTCCATCCCCCTTTGCATTTTTGACACGGCGAATGGTTGATCAAATAAGAGGAATCGACCTTGATGTTGTACCGGAGGACAGATACTTACAAGGTTATACAGGTGTGCATGATGTGTACCAGGTCCCGTAGCGCTGTCATGCTTTGCTAAAAAATGGATTTGCTTGTTTCAGATGATATCTCCAGAAGAAATAAGAGTTAAAGTCAAAGTTGCATAGGCGTGTAAGCTAAGAGAGTAGTGAAAGGATATCCAAATATCGTCGGAACAGTGCACAAGGGAGTGATGTGTGGATACCTAGTTCGGGCTAGCGTTTGGGCATGCTCGCCTAGCTAGAGTGTGGGTCACTTCAGAGCCGTTGAGGGTGATGCGCTGGCGTTGGCTGGCTGCGCACGGATGCAAATATTGAGTGGCAGTGGAGCGCTATGATGCGGTGGACGAGACCGTTGGTGAAGCCCCAACGGCCTCGGCGGGCAGAGGTGCGACGATGTGCTCAGTGAAGTAGCCCCGGTGAGCTGGGAGACGGCGTCGGTGAAGCGCACCTGATGTGGTGGAACTCGATGTCTGTGAGGCACATCGGTTGCGGCGGCCGACGTTGTCGGTGGACCACCCGGTGCGGTGGACGAGGGCGTAGATGAGGTAGCTCCGGTGCGGTGGTGAAGCGCGACAGTCATCTTCGTCGTCGTCGTCCGGCACAGAGGTGGGGAACGGTGGGGAAAGAGACGAGACAAGGGCGATTCGAGGGTTGGCGGCGAATTAGGGATTTGAGCAATCTGGGCGCGGAAGGGGATGGTGGAGAAGAGAGATTTTACAGGGCTAGAATGGGGCCGCCAGATATTTCAATCCGAAACGTGGAAGCGCGAACTTATATTGTCATTGTCCTTTTTTTGGGGGGAGGGGGGCTGAGTGGCTGGGTGCTACGCGTCCGTCCGACACACGCGGCCACCCCGACAGGACTACGCTTCGGTGCCTTAAGGCACCTTCCTTTGTGTCCATGACATGTGGGCCCAACAGGTGGCTGGCCCACATGTTAGTGACCCAAAGGCAGTTGCCTTTAAGACACCGAAGCAGCGTCCACCCCGACATGACCATGGTCTGCCTGGTGCGCCTACATTTGAGAATGCAAACGAATCTTCTTTCATTTGCAAATGAATCTGTATGTATTACCATGCCCATGTTTTCCTTGCAATAATTAGTCATTCGAAATGAGATACTCCATCCGTTCACTTTTGTAAGTCGTTTCAGACAACTTAAAATGAACTGTTTTGCACATTGTCTGAAATGTATTCAAGGTCTTATAAAAGTGAACAGAGGGAGTACTATAAATTAATTAATGAGGAGTTATTTGAAAAAAAATCGAAACGGTACCCACGCTAACGTGGATTAGAGTGTGTGTCACATAATTAGTTATTTGAATTAAAATTGTGTCACATAGTTAGTTATTTCAATTAGAGTGTGTGTCACGTAGCGATCTCCAATTCTAACGTGGATTTCGCATTTCACTATATCCATGCTACTTTTTAAATACAAATTCATATGTATATGATGAACACCATGGTAGTGAGAAAACTTTTGGATGGATTCAAACATATGACCTACAAAATAGCACAACACACTGAGTCAGTGTCAACTTTTCGAAACTTAGTATGGCACGAATTCGAAATAAGTACCCGTATGCCTGGTCCTCGGTTCAAATCTTACAATGTACACAGAATTGAAACATCGATATTAAGTCTCGTACTATGTACATTCAAATGTTGTTTTTAGCCCCCCCCCCCTGCAGAAACACTACATACTTCCTGTATCGGTCAATCTTCCTCTCCTAACCACCTTAGGAAGCTATCGGTTTCCAACACACGTTCATTCTTTCTCTCCATGTTTCGATCTCTAAGTCTCTCAAATACACAACCCCCTTTTCCACTCTGTTACCAAATGTATTTACCTCACACACCCGCCATTGCACCCCATGCCGAGCTCTCTCTCTCCCCCCTCTCCCTCTCACCCTCTCGCGCTAAATACATGCAATGCCTATCTAGCCCCCCAACCTCTCGTGCGCACGCACGCAAGTTATATATCTAGGTCACTCCCTCGAGACTGTCTCACTCTTTCTTCTGCACGGCAGGCCACACTCGCTCAATCTCGCTCTCTTTATCCGAGTCTCGTTTAACCTCGTTTTCTTTCACACACAAATGATATATCTCCATGTTCGGGCCTCGATCGACACACTCTATACTCTCTCACGCAGATTGTCTATCTAGGTCAGTCCATCCAAACCACCGCCACTCTTTCGACCTCATGGTGGGCCACGCTCACTCAATCTCTCTCTATCTATCTATCTATCTCTCTCTCTGTATGTCTCGATTAACCTTGCTCTTTCTCGGACAAAAATGATATATCACCATGTTTGAGCCGAATTGACCTATTCACATTGTATACTCTCTCACGCACATCGTCTATCTAGGTCACTCTCTCCAACCCGTCTCAGTCTTTCGATCGCACGGTGACCCTATGTGATCGGTTGACCTTGCTTCCTCCCACGCACAAAATATATCTACACGTCTATGACTGGATCATCTCTCAAGCTCTATCTTACAGCCCTCACCCTTGCCAAAAAGATCAATCGGACAATATCTCTCCAGAGCATATATATTTGTTCAATGAGTGTCGGACCACACTCACTTTGTCTCTCTATCTATATGTCTCCCGATTGACCTTGCTTTCTCACACCGTATCTTCCACATCTTGAAGCTACTACCTCTCCATCCCTCGCAAAGCTGGAGCTATTTACATTGCGAGGGGAGCTCCAACCTTGGATTAATTTGTGTAGGCATTTATTCCGGTCGGTTTAGATTATATTTTCGTAGCATTCGGCCCACAACTACTCCAAACACCGTTGCAACCCACGCAACTCCCCTAGTTGATTTCCCTCTGGCTCGGTCATCGCTCTCTCGCACGTCCTTTCTCGCCTTCAACGTCACACCATGGTATTATTGAACAAACTATGTTGTTCTCTTTAATTATTATAAATAAGCTACAAAACTACACACCGATAGTCCACTTGGAATGGAACAAATTTCGACCCACAAATTAAAGTGCTACAAACTACACACCGAGGGGCCCACATGTCATGAAACAAATTTGGACCCATATACAAATTAAAAAATAAAGGACCAGGATCTAACATGCGACCGGGCCTTCAAGCCGCACGTCAATAGGCAACATACGTAGAATAGCAATGTTTGTTGTACCCCCTTTGTTCACATAATGTTTTTATATTACCACAACCTAATTAATGAATAACATGTAATATTATTTTTAGTACTATTTGCCTTCACTTGCTGGTGGGTTCCATGTGTGCTCTCTCTCTCTCCTCCCCTTCTGCGTTTAGACGCACGGGCAAACAGGAAGAACTCGTGGGCGATGTTGCCGTTGACCATATCTGGACGCGTTCACAAGTCACAGCACCAGTTTCACGTACTAGCAGCACTAGTCAGTGTGTACGTGCAATGCACGTTAATTTGGAAGTATATTAAGTGCATGTGGATATTAACTACTAGGATATTATTTGCATGTTGTCATGTGATTAGCACTATTTTTGGCATGAAATTAATTGCATGCTAAACGTGTTGAGCGCTCGACATTGAAGCAGTCTAGGTCGTTGGATGACAAGGAATACATGTGGCTTGATGACGTTTTATATTTAATTTGATACGGCTCTAGCAGAACATTCAATCGATCAAACCATACATTTCGTTCAGTCCGACACCGACTTTAAATTATACGACGATCGATATAAAATAAACGGAAATGATAAACGTTCGGATTTTAAGCATGGCAATCCGAACATTTTTCATGGCAAATTTAGATTACGCGGTGGCGTCGGGGGCGTCGGTGGGAAGCGGCTCCTCTGTCGTGCTCTGTGTGTCGTCGGGCCACTGACCAACGGCGACGGCGGCGTCTTGCGCCATTGTTGGCGTACTCCTGGACGTTGGCCTAGCTTCAAGGAAGGCCAAAATGTTCTGGACTTCGGAGCGAGTCAACCGGCAGGAGGAGGGGACTGGCATTTGTGCAAGGAAGCGGTCGACGGCGGCCATCCATGCCACTGAGGGGGGCACTGGCACCCGTGCGGGGACAGGCGGTGTCAACGGCGCAGCGGAGACATTCATGTGCACGGGCATCGGCACGGGCGCGCACGTCAGTGCACGCGCAGGCGCATGCGCTGGCAGGTGCACGGGCACCGGCACGGGCGTGCGCGTTAGTGCACGTGCAGGCGCATGCGCTGGCAGGTGCACGGGCACGTGAAAGTCGGCGGGGACCTCGTGGAACCCCGTGGGATCAAGCTCGGCGACAATGTGCGTCTCCCAGCCCATCAATGCCACGGGGATGGGCACTGGCACAGTCGAGGCGACAGGAACCGGAACGGGAGCGGGGACAGGCGCGGCGTCTTCCCGCAAGGCCAGTTCAAGCTCGTCCCAAAGCGCCTTATGTTCTTGAGACTCCGGCTGGGTGTCTTCCTCAGGAAACTAGAACACTAAGGGCAGACCATCGTGATGCGGCATGGCGTACGTTTAGGTTAGGCTAGTTGGAGGTAGACGACAGGAGAATCGGAGAGGAAGAGAGAGGATTGTAGCGATACCGGGTAGTGTGGGGTTGATTTTAAACTGCGGCGCCGGTGACATTAAAAGTGGGAGCAGTTGGAACAACGGTGGGCGGCGGAGCCTGGTTAAAGGGCTCGCCTCCCGGTGAGCCTGCACAGTGGTTTGCTCGCACGCCTCCCTGACAGCCGGCGCAGCGGTCTGCTCGCACGCCTCCCGTCAACTCACACGCTTGCTTGGACGACACCTGCCGATGAGAAGCGGGGACTCGTGGCGGCATGTAAACGCCCACGGTTTCAATAGTGAAAGCATTCGCCTTAACTTGACAGGTCTTTGTTCCAAAATACCTTGGCTCTTCATTTGTGCAACTTGTCATAAGCAGCTTGTCTCAAATTCAAGAAAAACTTACGAAGTAATATTTGTGCCATATCACGTGACCATGCTTAGTTTCAAGAATTTATGCTCACTTTTGGATTTTCTCAAATTTAAGATCCAGGATTCGAAACAATATCATAACCTGCATCATGCAATAAATTTTCAAGCCGTACATCTGTCCTGTTGTATTTCTTAAGAAAGGATTTGGTCAAACATTTTGCTTAGTTAGACTTCAGACAAGTTATATATGTAGAGTAAAAGGATAATCCCACCGTACTAGTGCATTGCCTGATATATTAACTCAAGTACTAGGCACGAACAAACAGGCTCGATTCTGTGCTCATCCTGGCGTAGTAGTAGTACTAGGCAATGCAGTTGATGGGTGACCTTGACGAGCGGCGATCGAGGGAATTGAACCATGCTCGGCATGGTAGGTAATGTTGTCTAGTTACTAAAGCATCCCTCCATTGTTCATCGGTAGTCATTATGGACCGGGGACATGAGGGGAATTTCCTAGGGCTGGAATTCTGGCCGCCAGATATTTCAACTTGAAATGCTGAGGCTCGACTGGTTGGGGTTGCCTAATGTGTGTACCACACACACCACCGAAGGACACGAGCCCAGTTTTTTTAGGATCAACACGAGAAAAGGTCTGGCTGGTACGCCGTTGGGTCCTACCATTTGAGAATACGAAAGAACCTTTTAAATTGCCGAACGAATCTATGTGTATTACAATACCTGTATTTTCCTTGCAAATACTAATCTCAACGTGGTAATTGATTTATGACGAGTTGTTGAATTAGAGTGAGTTTGTGATATAGTGATCTCAACGTGGATTTCACATTTCATGGTATCCCTAGTAAGTTTTCCAATGCAAATTCAAATTTAAAAGATGAACAATATGGAGGTGAGAAAACTTTGTATGTATCAAGCATATGACCACACACACACACACACAGAGAGAGACATGCACGAACACAACAACAATCCAATATGTATAGTGCATCTATTTTTCCAAACCATGCATGTATGACACGAATTCAAAAATACTCCTTCTATTCCTAAATATTAATCTTTTAGAGAGTTCAACAAGTGACTACATACAGAGCAAAATGAGTGAATCTAGACTCTAAAATATGTCTATATACATACGTATGTGCCAGTCCATTTGAAGCCTCTAAAAAGACTAATATTTAGGAACAAAGGGAGTAAAATGTAAGACATCCATGGTCCTCAGTTCAATATTTAAAATGAACATGAAACTGAAACATGAATATTAAGTCTAGTACTACACTACATGCAAATGTTGTGTTTAGGTGGAGCTATGATTGTCGGGGGTCAACCCCTCGACCTTAGATAAAATTGTGGAGCTCTGTTTAGGGTTGTTTAGATTATATTTGTCCCCACCCTCCCAACCACCGATTGGTGTGCACCCCCGCCCCTCCTCCCCGGGAGAATATCATGTGCCCCCATATCTTAGATGCTCTATGCCGATATGAGTTGCTTGGAGCTTGTAGATCTGAGATATAGCAGCTCACATGATGTGTCTTAATATTTTTACAGGAAACCTTGATGAGTTTGAGAATTGCACACAATTCGTACAAAACTACTTAGATGCCCTTTGATCCCATATCCAACGACCTCGAAGCTCGTATCACCATAGCATCTAAGATGAAGGAGGACATCATATTGTCATGTATATAAGAATATCATGTGCTACCACACCTTAGATGCTTTGGTGATACAAGCTCTTCGGAGGGGTTGGATTTGTGACCCAACACCTCCTCGGTGGTTCGAATGGGTTTTTGCAGAAAAGCCCCAAAAGAGTTAGGCCACTGCTTACAAGCACAAAGACTGCTCAGATGCCATTGGATCTCAGATCAAATGACCTCCAAGCTCGTATCACCGTAGCATCCAAGCTGCGATAACACCTTATGTTTTCTCGCACGGGAGAGTATGAGGTGCTCCCGCACCGTAGATTCTATGGTGATACAAGTTCACTGAGATCTAATGGCCCATAGTAGGAGGTTTGAATGTTTTTGCAATATACGGTTGATAGAGTTTGGGAAATGCACAGAAAGTACAAGTACTACGCATGTGCCATCTGATCACTAATCATACGACCTAGATGCTCATATCACTGTAGCGGGTAATTAAGCTATGGGGAGCACCTAATATGAGCACTGGGGAGCCGTTGGATCGAAGATGCATCGGCACACACGAGGCCTGAATGTTTTATTTGCAAAAAAACCTCTGAGAGTTTGGAAATTGCGCATAATTACAAAGACTACTCCCAAGCCATTGGATCTCACTTCTAACGGTGTAAAAACTCGTATCACCATAGTATCTAAGCTGCAGGGTGGATGAGATATTCTATGCCGCTGTCATTTTTGTTCGTAAACTTGCAAAATACGTGTAACTCGTGCCGTTACTTGTCTAACCGCGCAAAGTGTTTGTTCAAAAAAACCATCCTACACTGAAATATCGGAACAACACACGTGGGTCCCACTTGTCATTAATCAAATTTGGACCTAAAACTAACAAATCTGAAAGACGAGATTCGAACTGGAAACCTGGACTACAAAGCATAAGTCGATAGCCTAAAAAAACGAATGGTTCTTGGCTTTGTACCATAACTTGATTTTATACAGTACTTGCGTTGAGTAGAGTAGAGGGAGTGCCTCGTCAACACGTGCATGACCGTTGTCTCACTTACTGGCGGGTCCCAGGTCTGCGATCTCAATCTCTCTTCTCTCCATCGTCTAACCTTTGCACGGGCACACACGAAGAGCGGCGCTAGCTTGCCGTGGTGTTATTACAACTAAAAAAATCTTGGAAAATAGAAGAATCGCCTAGAACAAGAGACTTTGTGGCTGGTCGAGACGGAGCTAACCACATCTATCCTCCGTGCCACATTTGCATGATGAAGCTGTGTGGCTAGTGGGGTGTTTTTGACCGACTGGCTGGGTCCCGAGGTCGAACCATAGGTACTACGTCTGATACAGTATATTTTTACACGCACATTTTTCCTCCGTGTCGAGACGTGGCACACCCTACCGCGCGGTTTCGGGGTCCTCCCGGGTGGTGCACGCATATATTCTTCCTGACGTGGGATGCCCTACCGCGCGTTTTCTGGGTCCTCCTCAGTCGTAGCACCGAAGCAAGTAAATGAGTCGTCAAATCACGAAAGACCACCTTTCCCGCCGAGTACATCAGTGAAGCACTGTGGCTAGCTAGTTGGGATAGTTCGACCGATTAGCTAGGCCGCCGCCACATTTGTTTTTTCACCCCTTTTTTATCTACTTGCCGGCAGGTAAATTTAAATATCCACCGCGGCGTTGCTCTGGTGTTTGGGTGCGGCAGGATTTTTAATTTTTTGATTGACGGGAGCAGGCGCGGCAGGATTTTTAATTTTTTGATTGACGGGAGCAGGCGCGGCAGCAATTAGTCACGATGACTCCGCCTGTAAAAAGCCACTGCTCCCTGATGTGAGAAGTCGTCGACTGGTGTTTTACCGTGGTGAAAACCAAAAGATTCCCTGCTCCCTCCGCCTTCCCGTAGATTGCATTGCCTTTCAGCCGTTTCGCCCCCTTTGCTTCCTCTCCCCATTGCTTCTACCAGGTTACATGGCGGCATAACAGATCACGGAGTCCGAGGTGAGGCTCCTGACACAGGAGCTCCATGCCAAGGATGCAGAGCTCAGGGCCAAGGACGTGGAGCTCTGTGAGCTCAAGGAGGAGAGGAGTGCCATGCTCCTCCGCTATGTGCGGGAGTTCACGGATCTTCAAAAGCGGCAGGCGTCCACCACAAAGATGCTCGAGGCGTCGGCGACGTTGCTGCAGAAAGCGGGAGATACGATAGGCCGTCAGGGGAGCCGTCTGGAGCGCGAGCGGCCCGATCGTGACGAGGTCCAGGATCGCCTCAGCCACTTGGTGAACCAAGTTGCCATGCACGTGTTGCGGCTGCGCGATGCCTACCGTCGTGCCAGTGCGACGATGCCGGCCGTCGGGCTAAACCCGTTCGACCACCCGGTCGACTTCAATGAGCTGCGGCTTCCTGACCTGGTCTCCTTCTTCACCTATATCTCCGAGGAGCTGAGCCGTCTCCGCGCGATGGTGGGGGCTGTGTTGGACAAGGAGCGGTTGCGGGCTGCCGTCGCTGTTGCCGGGCAAATCTCAGGGCTCCGTCACCAGAATCCATTTGTGCCATTGGACGCCGTCTTTGACGAGCTGACTCCCGTCAACCGGGAGCAGGCTCTACGGGCGGTTTCACCCTACATCAGCAATGTCGTGTGCCTCGAGAAGCAGAGGGACTTCGGTGGTGTTTAGGCGCCCTCTGCCTGGGCATGTCCATGTCTCGGCGCAACATGACCGTTGGATCAAACTCAGACGGTGTAGATCAGTCACTGTAGCACAAAGCGTGTGGGTGTGTTCGGTTGCATTCTTATCTCAATATAGTTGTTTCCTCTTCGTGTATTTTTATCAACCTACTAGTGTGGACTCATGCACCCTTCATGCACTCTGCCAAACAACCAAAAGTGGGTCGAGAAGGGAACTTTTGCTCCCATCCCGTGCACCCTTCATACACCCTGCCAAACACTATTTGTGCTTCATCTGGTTCCTGTTTCGTGGAGTACTGTAGCACCGTACTCTCCCTGCGCTGTGGACCTAGTTCTGTTAACATTGATCTCACCTTTCATTCTCGATGGGACAGTCGAAAAAGCGGTACTATGTTACATATAGGAGTAGTTGACATGCGCACAACATCATTTGTTATCGTCATATCTTACTACACTAGCAACTAGATTGTGTAGTACTGACATATGAACCACTGCACATACCTAGTAGTAGGAGCACTGTGTATGTTCAAGTGGCTGCCGTGTTTCGCACTCCTTCGTTGTAAGAATGGAAACACTTGTTGTAATCATTTTTTCTTCTTCAGAAAAATAGTGGACACGCTCTACCGTGCGGATCCTCCTCCAGCCATGCACTAAATTACTCACTTTCGTCGATGTGTGGGACAGCCAGCACCTGGGTCCACTAGCCATGCACTAAATTACTCCGTAGTAGAGTGAAGGTGGACTACCCCGATCGAATCGCGCAGTAATGCCCACTGAGCCATCAAATCACAAAACCCCCTGCTTTCTAGCAGTAAGTTGGACGTACGAAGCAACCATCATTTCACTCTTCTCTCTCAGCTTCCTCTCTTGAATAAAACCCCCACTCGCTTCGCTTCTCCCTCATCTCGTTCCTCCATTCACTCTTCTCTCTCAGCTTCCTCTCTTGGATGGACGCTGGAGCACCGGCTGACGTGATGTCTATGGCTCTGTCCAAAACCGTCGAGGCTCATGGTACGAAGAAGCGCAAGGACCCCGCCGAGACTACGGCAGACAAGCTCAAAGCCATTGCCATGTCCAAGCCCCCCTCTCCGGGATCCCTCATTAAGCAAGTCCAGGTAATGTCTCTTGTTGACGATCTTTTTCTTGATCTTGATCATGTTTTTTCATCTAACACGTAGTACTAGTACTGGTAGTACAACTTTCTGGGTGATCTTGTATGTGATTTTAGTGTGCCAAATGACACGTAGTACTAGTACTGGTAGTACAACTTTCTGGGTGATCTTGTATGTGATTTTAGTGTGCCAAATGACGGTTCTAAATTCCTCTTTTGACCAAAACATGCGAGAGGTTGACACTAATTTCTTATAGATTACTTTCAACTACTCCCTTTGTCCCAAATTTCTTATCTTAGATTTGTCTAGATACGGATGTATCTAATACTAAAATGTGACTTGATACATCCGTATCTAGAAAAATCTAAGACAAGAATTTTGGGACGAAGGGATTACTTTATGAACATCAATGCTACCTTTTAAGAGGGTATATTTGCCTCAGTAACTTGTGTTATGGATATTACATGTAATCCCTCTGCTCTCATGCCTTTGAAGACATGTTCTAGTGTCTTTGTTCACTCATTTCTGTGCGTATATGTAGTCATATATGGAGTATAATATCGAAAATCATCTTATATTTATGAACGGAGGTAGTAATCAAATATGGTTTCTGTTTGAATTAAAACCAGGTCCGCGGTGGAGATGAAGTTCTCAAAGTCACGCCGTGTGAACTGGAAGACCTGATGCTGAGTTCTACTGCTGAACTATTCAGCTGCTGTGTCCTTGTCGCCACGTGTCCTGAACTAGTGTTTTCCTGTAGCATTGTTGTCAGGCGTGTTCTCGAGGCTGTACTTGACCACAACAATTTCCTGGTTGTGCCTTCGATTATGAAGAGTGTGGTTCTTGTAAAGCTTCCCAACAAATCTGATGCGGTCTGTCTTCATCATCATGTTTATGAGTGGAAAGACCACTCTGTTAGGTTTCCAAGGTTGACAATATGGTGATGGTGCATGTAGACATCTCACACAAAGTCCATGTCCTAGTCAGTTATGCGGGGAGCACCCCGTAGGTCGGTGGCAAGAAATAGTCTGCAGAGTTTAGTTAGTGCAACTTTGCTTGTCTGTAGTAAGTACTATTGTTCATTACTTGATTTGTGTTTGTGAACCCTGTATTGTTTATTAGTACTACCGCTTTTGGTGTGTGGTCAGTCCTGAGAACGGTCTATGTTAATGTCTGTCCACTCAATTCAGTCTGTATATTTTGAAGTATCCAGATCATATTTTTTGTGAGGACAGTTTATCAATTATGGTTACACTCCAATATCTGTATTCATTGTAGGGTTTATCGCACACACCAGGACTTCCAGTCCCATGGATGTTCGGTCCATTCGATTTGTCACGACCTTTGGACTGTCCTGCTTGTGGGAGTAGGCGGGGCCCCTGCATGCCACGCGTAGTTGGACGATCAATCTTCTGTTTAGTACTTCAACATAGTGATTTCCTGGTAAGGATTCACTCGTGTCACATCAAGTAAATCTTATTGATTTACTGTCTAAATCTTATTGATTTATTGTCATGTTTTCTTTCTTTCCCTGCAATTTTACGATGTAGGTTTTGCCATGTGACATTCATCACAGAATAAACCGTTTGGTTTGCTCTACGATGGCTATTTTTGCAGGTTTCACTTCTTATGTCGTGTCAGTAACGAAGGCACTGTCCATCACTTATATTACTGGACAAAATTGGATCAGTCTGTTGTCTGAGTACAAGCTGAATCCCTATGATGAACTGCAGTTTGGTTTAACAAAAATGCCACAATTAGTCCTTCTCGCGTTTAAAAGAAATTAAGAAAAACAACTGGATCACGGTCACGGATCCTGGTCAAGTTAGAAAGCTAATCATAGCATTCCAGACACGATCGCCGTTGTCTCGCACAGATCGAGCACCAGCAGTTGCTCTAGCACTGACAGTGGCAGCAGCTCAGTCTAATCCAGCTGAGGATTGGGCACCGACCGCGTCAGCGGATCAGTCTGATCTACCGTAGGATCGGGCATCGACACCGGCACTTGCTTCGACACCGGCACCAGCTCTACAAGGAGCACCATCTTCGGCAGCAGCAGCGGCTTTGACACCTGCACCAACACTTGCACTTGCATTTGCTCCAGCCCGTGCAGTTGCACCGGCAACAGACTGGGCTGCAGTTCGCACTTCATATACCAAAGTCCTTACAAAAACCGACATGTCCACCTTCTTGGTAAGCATTGGCCGCCCAAGTGCTTCGTTCTTTTTTCTTTCCATGTTGTTTCACATGATTCATTGTGTCGATCTAACTATTTGGGTATGTCTTCTTGTTTGCAAACAGAGAATTCCTAGAGCAACGAGGGAGTCGTTCAACAATCCGGGCGACCGCGGCCAAGTTTCTCTTACCATGCGTAGCCTTGGTGTGAATGAACCAGCTCAATATACCGTAAGTACAAAAGATGGTCACATGATGATTGAAGCTAAAGGATGGTCAAGGTTCAAATCTAAATCATATCTTGCGGTAGGGGGATGATGTCAAAATCGACCTTTCTCAGCAAGGAGAGCTGGTCCAAATCAACTTTGAAATTCTTCAGTAGCAGCACGCTACTGCCGAACTGATCTATCCTCCGAGAGATTTTGATGTAATAATCTGGCATGATGAAACAAGTGTCCTGTGTGTATAAGTAGTACGACAGTATTATTTATCACATGGTATATTATTAATCACATGGTATACATAGTTTTACAGCCGTGATCTTCTTGAAGCAGGAACTGCCGAGTTCTATTGTTCCTATACAGATGCCTGACCATGGTCGGGTCAGACTTGCGCTTGGTCACAACATGATGTTTATGTCGACCTACTCAATTCCCCTTGGAGGTGAAAAGATACTTATTCATGGGTGGTCTCAAATAATGAAGGCCCATCCATCTTGGAGAATAGGACAGAAGATTATGTTCATGCTTTTCCATGGCTCTAAAGCGAATATCCTGTTTATTGACCACATTGCGAGATGAAGCCGCTTTCAGAAGGTTGTGGATGCACGGGGTGGCGCCCGGGCCTTGTCCTGGGGCTTGGCGGCCTCACCCTTGGTTAACTGTAGGCAAATATCACTGTTCGAGGCGTGCTTTGTACGGTTGAACCTGTATAAATACTCATACCGCTTTCAGCTTTGGTTGTTAAGTGCCCCTGCTGGTTTCAGTTAAGGTTGTTAAGTACTCATGCTGCTTTTACAGTCTGTCGTGTTTCTTCAGTCCTGTCTTCCTCCAGCCGCCAAAACCAAACCAGCGTTGGCGGGGCCGCCTGCTTCCGCCTCCCATGGCTGGCTGCACCTCAGCGCACGCATCGCCGCCCCACCGTCTCCTAAATCGTTAACGCCGACGTCCTCCGCGCGCTTTGGTGCGCTCGCCGCGGCGCCGCCCTCTCGCGTTGTCAACATGGTCAACAAACAACAGGAATCGGCAGAAGTACGTGGAGAGGATGACAATAGGGGCCCACCACGTCAGCGTATGGAAAAATAAAATGCTTCCTCCTAGTGTTTTCCTGACATCTGGGACCCATGACATTGTGAGCATATATAGTCAATAGACAAGAGACCATCACAAGATCGGCTGACACCTGGGACGTAGCTACTCGAGCAGAATTTTTTGTTTGGTATTGTTGAGACGGAGCAGGGTTTGAACTGGTTTGTGGCCCATCTAGCCCAGGCTTATATTTTATGTTCACCATGTGACCAGCCCAGCTATTTTTTCTTTGTGAAAATGAGCCCAGTTAATTTTTTCTAAAGAATACCCAATACAGGCCTACTTATTTTTCTACGCCCTGATGGGCTGCAACTCTTTCAAGACGCGTGCAAATCTTGAAATTAATATGAAATGGGTTGTAAATATAAAAACAGATGACAAATTGGCAATTACTTTATAATTTCTGAATTTTTTCACATTTTCAGATTCCTATTTCACTGGGCATTAACCTAATTTAAATATATCTTCAAAGTACTTTAAATCTGGCTCGACATTTCGGTATTAAAAATAGTTTGGAACTCACAGAAATATGCGAAATTCGCCCTGGCCAACCAAAAAAATGACTGCAATAAATTGCATAAGAAGTTGCCATGAGCTATATATAAATTATTAAAAAAGGGAGTGGTCTGACTTGTGGGCCTGTTTAGTTGACGCGTATGCAAGATTTTTTTAGTTATTATATACGTCAACAAACGATTCTAGCAGACATAACCATTGGATGTCAATCCAACGGCCGTCGTGTTTCTTCAATCTCTGATCTTCTTGCTCCAGCCGCCAAAGCAGCGCCGGCGGGACCGCCTACTCCCGCCTCCCGTGGCCAGCTGTGCTGCCGCGCAGGCCTCAGTGCCCCCTACTGCTCCCACTGCTGGCCAGGGCATCCCTCTACTCACCCACACCCCCTGTTATTTTGCGGCGACGGCAGCCTCACATCGCAGCCGAACCGGTGAACCCTCATACTCCTCTCCACGCGGGCTTCCACTGCCGCGTCTTCCCCGGCTCCGCGTCGTCCCCTTCCTAGGCCTCGCTGTCGTCCACCGCCGTGGTGCTATCGGCGCGGCGTGGTCAATGTGGTCAACGACTGACTTCCATCGAAAGAGTACTACACGTGGAGAGGCTGACAGCTGGGTCCATGGCAGTCGCAAGGAAGTGCCTCCTTATTACATGGAAAATAATTATTCCTCCACCTGACAGCAGGGACCCACCGGACGGGCCACCAGTATTTCGCGAAAAAACGTTTCCCCCTGATTGCTGGGACCCATAGGACGGGCCACCGTATTTCGTGAAAAAAACGTTCCCCCCGCTGTCAGCTTGGACCCACCGGAAGTGCCTCGTTATTATGCACAAAAAAATGAATACCCCCTGCTAGCTAGGACCCACCTTGGTGGGAGGCTGACTTGTGGGCCTACTAAGTTGACTGGGACGGAGGCCTTTGTCAACTTTAGTCAATATATGAACGATTCTAGCTCCAGTGACCGTACGATGTCCATCCAATGGCTGTAGTGCTTCTTCAACCTCTGGTCTTCTTGGTCCAGCCGCCCAAAGCAGCACCGGTCGTGACGCCTGCTCCTGCCGCCCGTGGCCGGCTGTGATGCCGCGGAGGCCTCACCGCCCCCTACTACTCTCACCGCTGGCCAGGCCATCCATCTATGCACCCACACCCCTGTTATTCTGCGACGACGACAGCCTCACACCGCAGCCGAACGAGTGAACCCTCATACTCCTCTACGCATGGGCATCCACTGCCGCGTCTTCCTCGGCTCTGCGTCGTCCCCTTCCTAGGCCTCACCGTCGTCCACCGCACTGGTGCTCTCGGCGCGGCGTGGTCAACGTGGTCAAGGAATGGCTTTCATTGGACGTGGACTGTACGTGGAGAGGCTGACAGCTGGGTCCATGGCCGCAACAAGGAAGTGCCTCCTTATTACACGCAAAATAATTATTCCTCCACCTGATAGCGGGGACCCACCGGACGGGCCACCGTATTTTGCGAAAAAACGTTCCCCCTGACTGCTAGGACCCACCACCTACATCTTCGCATGCAAGGAAGTGCGTCCGAAAAAAACGATTCGCCCACCTGACTGCTGGGACCCACCAACTACATCTTCGCATGCAAGGAAGTGTGTCCGAAAAAACGATTCGCCCCCCTGACTACTGGGACCCACTAGCTACATCTTCGCACGCAAGGAAGTGCGTCCGGGCAAAAAAACGATTCCCCACCTGACTGCTGGGACCCAGCAGCTACACCTTCGCACGCAAGGAAGTGCGTCCGGGCAAAAGAAAACAAAACGATTCACCCCCCTGACTGCTGGGACCCACCAGCTACATCTTCGCAGCCAAGGAAGTGCCTGACAGTCGAGACCCACCTGGTCGAAGCGTACGTAGCGTTGTCATTCTGGTCGCGAATGTGTACGTACATATATACTGGTCGATGTAGAGGCGCGCATGTGTCGTACTAGAGGCGCGTACGTGTTGTAGTAGAGGCACGCATGTAGCATGTACACGTACATACAGCGGCCAGGGTGCAAGAAAGAAAATACAGCCACGTACGTACATACGGACAGGGTCTCGAACGCCTACTCGCGCATACGTACGGCCAGGGCTCGTGTACATGTCTGGGTTGGAACGGAGAAACAGCGTCGTCGTCGTGTTCATGGGGAGGCAACGGAATGATGCGTCGTGTTCATGGGGAGGCAACAGATGCGTCGTGTTCATCGGGAGGCAACGGAACACGTGGGAGCCAACCGGCTGGGTCGGAACGGAATGCGTGGTCGTGTTCATCGGGAGGGCTTGGACGGAACAGGCGATAGAAACGAGGCCTGGCATACCGCAAAACGGAGGAAACGACCTTGTGTTCGACCGGCCACGTTCAAAACGGGATCCTGTTCATTGGGAGGGGTCTGGCGTACCGCAAAACGGAGGAAACAGACCTGCTACAGTCGAAATGGGGGTCCTGTTGATCGGGACGGGTGTGGCGTATCGCAAAACGGAGGAAACGGACTTGTGTTGGAGCGCTACGGTCGAAATGGGGGTCCTGTTGATCGGGAGGAGTGTGCGTACCGCAAAACGAGACTCCACGGGATACTGTTCATCTCCACTGTCGACCTCCTCCAGCCTCCATGGGCTACCGATGACCTCCACCGCGCACTACTCCACCGGCTACTATTCAACCACCCCTCCACGGGCACCCCTCCACCGTCTACTGTTCATCCAGCCCTCCACACCACGGGGTCCTATTCAACCACCCCTCCACCGTCTACTGTTCATCCAGCCCTCCGCACCACAGGGTCCTGTTCATCCAGAGGCAACGCCACCACTCACTGTTCATCAAACCCCCCGCAACGCTCACTATTCATCCAATCGATCGGCTTCAGTTAGCAGCAATAGCGAAGGAATCGCTCGATCGGGTTCAGTTAACAGCCATCGATCGATCGCTCAGGTTCAGTAACGCGTAGCCTGCAGTGTAATCGCTTGGGTTCAGTTAGAGCCCAACGCCTCGCTCGGGTTCAGTTAGAGCCAATGCCTCGCACACGCGCGTACGTGTACGAGAGGAACGCGCATCGCTCGGCCCCCGACCTCCCACCATAACCGGGAACTCCCCGAAATTTTCCTCCCCCTCGCTTCTACCACGGTTTTTTCCGTCATGGACGGCCCAAAGAATGTCATGCAGCTGCGTCTCCGGCCCGTCCAGGACGAAAAGCCCATTTTCTGTCATGATTTTTTTCATAGAAGCAGGAGCCCACCCCATCTATGATGATACCGGGTTTTGTCACAATTATCGTCATAGAAGTGTCATATGTATGACAGAAAAAATTTCATTCGGCCCAAAATGTCACAGATGTGTCTTTTTTTGTAGTGTAGGGAAATTTGAGGAAGCCCATCATTGGAATATACAAGCCAAGTTCTATAATGTAAAATTCCCACTAGTTTATGAAAGTGACAACATAGGAGACTCTCTATCATGAAGATCATGGTGCTACTTTGAAGCACAAGTGTGGAAAAAGGATAGTAACATTGTCCCTTCTCTCTTTTTTCTCATTTTTTTATTTGGGCCTTCTTTCTTTTTTTCTTTTTGGCCTTTTTTCATTTTTTTCATTTTTTTATTTTTCGTCCGGAGTCTCACCCCGACTTGTGGGGGAATCATAGTCTCCATCATCCTTTCCTCACTCGGACAATGCTCTAATAATGATGATCATCACACTTCTTTTTACTTACAACTCAAGAATTACAACTCTATACTTAGAACAAAATATGACTCTATCTGAATGCGTTCGGCGGTGTACCGGGATATGCAATGAATCAAGAGTGACATGTATGAAAAATTATGAACGGTGGCTTTGCCACAAATACGATGTCAACTACATGATCATGCCTGGCAATATGACAATGATGAAGCGTGTCATAACAAATGGAACGGTGAAAATTTGCATGGCAATATATCTCGGAATGGCTATGGAAATGCCATAATATGTAGGTATGGTGGCTGTTTTGAGGAAGGTATATGGTGGGTTTATGGTACCGGCGAAAGTTGCGCGGTACTAGAGAGGCTAGCAAATGTGGAAGGGTGAGGTTGCGTATAATCCATGGACTCAACATTAGTCATAAAGAACTCACATACTTATTGCAAAAATCTATTAGTTATGGAAACAAAGTACTACGTGCATGCTCCTAGGGGGATAGATTGGTAGGAAAAGACCATCGCTCGCCCCCGACCGCCACTCATAAGGAAGGCAATCAATAAATAAATCATGCTCCGACTTCATCACATAAGGGTTCACCATACATGCATGCTACGGGAATCACAAACTTCAACACAAGTATTTCTCAAATTCACAACTACTCAATCGGCATGACTCTAATATCACCATCTCCATATCTCAAAACAATTATCAAGTATCAAACTTCTCACAGTATTCAATGCACTTATATGAAAGGTTATATTATGCCTAAAATAAAATTTCCATGTTGTTCTAAAGGACTCTCAAAATAATATAAGTGAAGCATGAGAGATCAATTATTTCTATAAAATAAAACCACCACCGTGCTCTAAAAGATATAAGTGAAGCACTAGAGCAAAAACTATATAGCTCAAAAGATATAAGTGAAGCACATAGAGTATTCTAATAAATTCCAATTCATGTGTGTCTCTCTAAAAAGGTGTGTACAGCAAGGATGATTGTGGTAAAATAAAAAGCAAAGACTCAAATCATACTAGACGCTCCAAGCAAAACACATATCATGTGGTGAATAAAAATATAGCTCCAAGTAAAGATACCGATGAACGAAAACAAAAGAGGGGATGCCTTCCGTGGCATCCCCAAGCTTAGGCTTTTTGGTGTCCTTGGATTTTAACTTGGGGTGCCTTGGGAATCCCCAATCTTAGGCTCTTCCCACTCCTTGTTCCATAATCCATCAAATCTTTACCCAAAACTTGAAAACTTCACAACACAAAACTTAACAGAAAATCTCGTGAGCTCCGTTACGAAACAAAACAAAACAACACTTCAAGGTACTGTAATGAAATCATTATGTATTTATATTGGTGTTAAACCTACTATATTCCAAATTCTCTATGGTTTATAAACTCTTTTACTAGCCATAGATTCATCAAAATAGGCAAACAACACATGAAAAACAGAATCTGTCAAAAACAGAACAGTCTGTAGTAATCTGTGACTAACGCAAACTTCTGGAACCCCAAAAATTCTAAAATAAATTTCTGGACGTGAGGAATTTATCTATTAATCGTCTGCAAAAATAATTAACTAAATAGAACTCTTCAATAAAAAATGGCAGCAATTCTCGTGAGCGCTAAAGTTTCTGTTTTTACAGAAAGGTCAAAAAGACTTTCCCCAAGTCTTCCCAAAGGTTCTAGTTGGCACAAACACTAATTAAACACAAAAAACACAACCAAAACAGAGGCTAGATAAAAAATTATTACTAAACAGGAACAAAAAGCAAGGAGTAAAAATAAAATTGGGTTGCCTCCCAACAAGCGCTATCGTTTAACGCCCCCAGCTAGGCATAAAGATTTCAATGATGCTCACATGAAAGACAAGAATTGAATGACAAAGGGAGCATCATAAAACATGTGACAAACACATATAAGTCTAACATACTTCCTATGCATAGTCATCTTATAGGCAAACACATTATCAAGGCAAGCAAAAACTAGCATATGCAGGGAAGCAGAAAGAAACAATAGCAATCTCAACATAACGAAAGGTAATTTAGTAACATGGAAATTTCTACAACCATATTTTCCTCTCTCATAATAATTACATGTAGTATCATAAGAAAATTCAACAATATAGCTATCACAAAACATATTCTTAACATGATCCACATGTATGCAAAGTTGACACTCTTCCAAAATAGTGAGATTAAAATTAACTAAAGTCATGACCTCTCCAAACCCATTTTATCAAAAATTTCATAAGATTGAACATGCTCCAAATATGTGGGATCTAAAGTTGACACTCTTCCGAACCCACTTTCAATAATATTGCAAACACTATTATCAATCTCATATTCAACATGGGGCTTAAATAAGTTTTCAAGATCAAAAGAAGAATCACCCCAATCATGATCATTGCAACAAATAGTAGTGATAGCAAAACTATAATACCCAAGCTTGAGGTTTTGCATATCATTAACACAATTAACATTAAGAGAATTTATAATAACATCATTGCAATCATGCTTTTCATCGAAGGAACTATCAAGTATGGGTGCAATAGCAACGATCTCATGTTTAACATAAGGAACTATAGCAAATTCATCTTCATAAATATTGGCATCATGACCACAAGAATAGCAAGCATCATGTTCATCAAGGGATATTTCAATCAAATCATCAGAATCATATTTATCTATAGATTCATGCGTATCATTATTTTCTTCCGAAGCAATGGTCATTCTTTCAATAAATTCTTTGACATAGACATTATGAGCATAGTTTTCATAGCAATATTTAAGTATGTCAAAATTTTCAGATTCATAGAGAGTAATATCATACTTTTCAATAAAAGAAGCAACTTCATAAGCACCCTTAAAAGCAACAAATTCTTCAATTTGTTTAATATCATAGTAACTATAAACTCCCTTTGCATAAGAAGATAAGATTTCATTATCATTAAACTCACATAGGTAGGGGAGGCGTTTTTTAGCGTTCTTAGAGCAACAAGTAAGATCACAAATTTCACAAATATTCCAAGCATAACATAGCAATCTGTTTATTTGATCCCATAAGAGTCTCCCTTTTTTAGACACACGGTGACGCACAAAATGAGCATGCTCATCTAAAGATTTCCCATCAACTAGGCTAGTTGGGGTTTCAGCACGAGCGCATAAGGATCGAAGATGATCCAAGTAGAACACTTTAAGTGGATCCATATCAATAGATTGTTAGCAAGCAAAGATGCAAGCAAATAGAAGGCACATGGAAACACAAAGAAAGATACATACGGGAAGAAGGAGAACGGAAAAAGGGCGAATAAAACAACAAAGGTGAAGTAGGGGAGAGGAAAACGAGAGGCAAATGGCAAATAATGTAATGCGAAGGAAAAGAGTTGTGATGGGTACTTGGTATCTCTTAACTTGCCATAGATCTCCCCGACAACGGCGCCAGAAATCATTCTTGCTACCTCTTGAGCACTACGTTGGTTTTCCCTTGAAGATGAAAGGGTGATGCAGTAAAGCGGCGTAAGTATTTCCCTCAGTTTTTGAGAACCAAGGTATCAATCTAGTAGGAGACCACGCGCGAGTCACCTCATACCTACACAAACAAATAAGAACCTCGCAACCAATGCGATAAAGGGGTTGTCAATCCCTTCACGGCCACTTGCAAGAGTGCGATCTGATAGAGATAATAATAATAAGTTAAATATTTTTGGTATTTTTATGATATAGATTGAAAGTAAAGATTGCAAAATAAAATAGATTGGAAACTTAAATGATGGAGAATAGACCCGGGGGCCATAGGTTTCACCTGTGGCTTCTCTCAAGATAGCATAAGTATTACGGTGGGTGAACAAATTACTGTCGATCAATTGATAGAAAAGAGAATAATTATGAGAATATATACGTATGATCATGTATATATGAAGGAAATATGCCCTAGAGGCAATAATAAAGTTATTATTTATTTCCTTATATCATGATAAATTTTTATTATTCATGCTAGAATTGTATTAACCGGAAACATAATACATGTGTGAATACATAGACAAACAAATTGTCACTAGTATGCCTCTACTTCACTAGCTCGTTGATCAAAGATGGTTATGTTTCCTAACCATAGACATAAGTTGTCATTTGATTAACGGGGTCACATCATTAGAAGAATGATGTGATTGACATGACCCATTCCGTTAGCTTAGCACCTGATCGTTTAGTATTCTGCTATTGCTTTCTTCATGGCTTATACATGTTCCTATGACTATGAGATTATGCAACTCCCGTTTACCAAAGGAACACTTTGTGTGCTACCAAACATCACAACGTAACTGGGTGATTATAAAGGTGCTCTACAGGTGTCTCCAAAGGTACTTGTTGGGTTGGCGTATTTCGAGATTAGGATTTGTCACTCCGAATGTCGAAGAGGTATCTCTGGGCCCTCTCGGTAATGCACATCACTTAAGCCTTGCAAGCATTACTACTAATGAGTTAGTTGCGAGATGATGTATTACAGAACAAGTAAAAAGACTTGCCGGTAATGAGATTGAACTAGGTATTGAGATACCGACGATTGAATCTCGGGCAAGTAACATACCGATGACAAAAAGAACAATGTATGTTGCTATGCGGTTTGACCAATAAAGATCTCCGTAGAATATGTGGGAGCCAATATGAGCATCCAGGTTCCGTTGTTGGTTATTGACCGGAGACGTGTCTCGGTCATGTCTACATAGTTCTCGAACCCGTAGGGTCCGCACGCTTAACGTTTCAATGACAGTTATATTATGAGTTTATATGTTTTGATGTACCGAAGGTTGTTCGGAGTCCCGGATATGATCACGGACATGACGAGGAGTCTCGAAATGGTCGATACATGAAGATTGATATATTGGAAGCCTATGTTTGGATATCGGAAGTGTTTCGGGTGAAATCGGGATTTTACCGGAGTACCGAGAGGTTACCGGACCCCCCCCCGGGGGACTTAATGGGCCTTAGTGGGCCTAGGTGGAAGAGAGGAGAGGCGGCTAGAGCTGGGCCGCGCGCCCCTTCCCCCAGTCCAAATAGGACAAGGAGAGGGGGGTGGCGCCCCCCTTCCTTCTTCTCCTCCACTCTTTCCCCCTCCGAAGTCCTAATCCAACTAGGGAAGGGGGGAAGTCCTACTCCCGGTGGGAGGAGGACTCCTCCTGGCACGCCTCCTCCCTGGCCAGCCTCACCCCCCTGCTCCTTTATATATGGGGGCAGGGGGCACCCCATAGACACAACAATCGATCGTTTGAACTTTTAGCTGTGTGCGGTGCCCCCCTCCACCATAGTCCACCTCGATATTACTATAGCGGTGCTTAGGCGAAGCCCTGCGTCGGTAGAACATCAACATCGTCACCACGCCGTCGTGCTGACGAAACTCTCCCTCAACACTCGGCTGGATCGGAGTTTGAGGGACGTCATCGGGTTGAACGTGTGCTGAATTCGGAGGTGTCGTATGTTCGGTACTTGATCGGTCGGATCATGAAGACGTACGACTACATCAACCGTGTTGTGCTAACGCTTCCGCTTTCGGTCTACGAGGGTACGTGGACAACACTCTCCCCTCTCGTTGCTATGCATCACCATGATCTTGCGTGTGCGTAGGAATTTTTTTGAAATTACTACGTTCCCCAACAGTGGCATCCGAGCCAGGTTTTTTGCGTAGATGTCATATGCACGAGTAGAACACAAGTGAGTTGTGGGCAATATAAGTCATACTGCTTACCACCATGTCATACTTTGGTTCGGCAGTATTGTTGGATGAAGCGGCCTGGACCGACATTACGCGTACGCTTACGCGAGACTGGTTCTACCGATGTGCTTTGCACATAGGTGGCTGGCGGGTGTCAGTTTCTGCAACTTTAGTTGAACTAAGTGTGGCTACGCCCGGTCCTTGTGAAGGTTAAAACAGTACCAATGTGACAAACTATCATTGTGGTTCTGATACGTAGGTAAGAACGGTTCTTGCTAAGCCCGTAGCAGCCACGTAAAACTTGCAACAACCAAGTAGAGGACGTCTAACTTGTTTTTGCAGGGCATGTTGTGATGTGATATGGTCAAGACATGATGCTAAATTTTATTGTATGAGATGATCATGTTTTGTAACGGAGTTATCGGCAACTGGCAGGAGCCATATGGTTGTCGCTTTATTGTATGCAATGCAATCGCCCTGTAATGCTTTACTTTATCACTAAGCAGTAGCGATAGTCGTAGAAGCATAAGATTGGCGAGACGACAACGATGCTACGATGGAGATCAAGGTGTCGCGCCGGTAACGATGGTGATCATGACGGTGCTTCGGAGATGGAGATCACAAGCACAAGATGATGATGGCCATATCATATCAGTTATATTGATTGCATGTGATGTTTATATTTTATGCATCTTATCTTGCTTTGATTGATGGTAGCATTATAAGATGATCTCTCACTAAATTTCAAGATAAAAAGTGTTCTCCCTGAGTATGGACCGTTGCCAAAGTTCGCCGTGCCTAGACACCACGTGATGATCGGGTGTGATAAGCTCTACGTCCATCTACAACGGGTGCAAGACAGTTTTGCACACGCAGAATACTCAGGTTAAACTTGAGGAGCCTAGCATATGCAGATATGGCCTTGGAACACTGAGACCGAAAGGTCGAGCGTGAATCATATAGTAGATATGATCAACATAGTGATGTTCACCATTGAAAACTACTCCATTTCACGTGATGACCGGTTATGGTTTAGTTGATTTGGATCACGTGATCACTTAGAAGATTAGAGGAATGTCTTTCTAAGTGGGAGTTCTTAAGTAATATGATTAATTGAACCTAAATTTATCAAGAACTTAGTACCTGATAATATCTTGCTTGTCTATGTTTGATTGTAGATAGATGGCCCGTTGTCAGGACCCCGACTCAATGCCACATAGGTCTAGCATGTAACACCTCATATCACTTTGCGGCCTCACGCACGGTATTCCCACGGGTGTCGCCTTACCTTTGCCCGGGACCATTTGCGCCTTTTGGCACACGTATATGACAGTGTCGCTAGCACCCATATGATAAGGAGCCCGGGCTGACATGGCTAGTCGTAAATCCAAAGTGGCACAGACTTACAGGGACAGGCATCCATGACCCAGCATCGAACGTGTCGGTCATCAGCGAGTGAATCCAGGCTGTAGCACTGGGCTAGCAGGACTCCGGTGAACCGGGCTGTAGCGGGCTAACAGGACTCCGGTATTCATCGCGTGACATTTCCCCGAAGGGACAGACACAGGAACGAAGAAGGACACATGCCGGCCAGCCTGAGTGTCCCGGAGCAGTAGCAAGCTACCATGGCTCGGTGGAAACACTAGGAGACATTTCCCGGTAAGAGAGGCTACCAAGGATAAACAACTAGGTTGTCAGATCCCACCCATACCAAGCATTTCAATAACATACACACAATATGCTCGATATGCGCAAATACAACATGGCATCACAACATGACTCTACAACTCAAGTATTTTAATCAATAGGCTCCGAGGAGAGAGATATTACAAACATGGGTCTCATGACCCAACACTCAGAGCATACAAGTCAAAGCACAAGCGGAAGCTATCATGTCTGGGTACAGACATCTATAAATGAAAAAGGCTGAGAAGCCTGACTATCTACCAGATCCTGCCGAGGGCACAAGATCGTAGCTGAGGTAACAAGCTAAACGTCGAAGACCACGCGGAATTACTAGTGAGACTGAAGTCTCTCTGCAAAAACATAAAATAGGCAAACGTGAGTACAAATGTACCCAGCATGACTTACATCAGAACTATCTACATATGCATCATTATCAACAAAGGGGTGGTGGGGTTTAACTGCAGCAAGCCAGCTTTGACTCGGTGGCTATCCTGAACTACGACTGCAAGTAACTCTTTGGAAGTGGCGCACACGAGTCCACATATTCACCATATCAATACACCACTATGGATCCGCTCTCGTTCCCCTACGAGAACGCCATCCATAGCACTCACGCTTATCTTGCGTATTTTAGAGTATCCACTTTCACTTGTCTATGAACTGATATAAGCAACCCAGAAGTCCTTTACCGCGGACACGGCTATTCGAATAGATGATATTAACCCTGCAGGGGTGTACTTCTTCATACATGTTTCCACCACTTAGCGTCTGCACACGACATGTGCTCGGCAGACTTCAAGCGAAAGCCGACGTGGGTGTAGACCACGACCTACCTAAACACTTAAGCCTCTAGTCCAGGTTTATCGCCTATTCAGGTTCCATCCGCAGGGAGTCCGGCCGAGGTTTCCCATACGGCCCCGAACGATGTGAACAGGGTTCCCGAGATACCTAACGGGTATTCGGTACACCCGGCCACGTACCTACCGCATCACAGCCCACCCCTACGGTCAGCGCTGTCCACGGCCTCCAGTAGGCTACAAACACCAGAAACTACTTGCAACTCCTGGACAGAGAGCTAGGGTGAATAAGAAGTCGAGCGGGGTCATATTTCAGGGCCCAATGTATGGTAGTAGCTGAATCATGGATCACAAACACAGAACTCAGTTCCTGAGGACGGCTTCAATGAGACAACCCACCATGTACTCCTACATGGCCTCTCACCGCTACCTTTACCAAATCGTGTTCACACACTTAGCTCACACACGGTAGGACATGTTCACACGCCTTTGATTCATCCCCGATGAATCAGACCTGACTCAACTCTAAGCAGTAGCAGGCATGACAAACAAGCATGAATGAGTAGGCACATCAGGGCTCAAACAACTCCTACTCATGCTAGTGGGTTTCATCTATTTACTGTGGAATGATAGGTCATGCAAAGGATAAAGGGGTTCAGCTACCGCAGCAAGTAACAGATGAATCGATGTTGTCCTAATGCAGTAAAAGAGAGCAGGAGCGAGAGAGTGGGATTTTATCGGAATGAACAAGGGGGTTTTGCTTGCCTGGCACTTCTGAAGATAGCATTGAGTCTTCATCAGTGTCAACGATCGCATCATCGGTATCACGTCTATCGAGAGGGGACAAATACCGGCAACACAGAAGGGAACACAATCAATGCAATGCACAATATGATGCATGATCATGACATGGCAAAATGAATGTGTTTTGGGCTAATGCAACTAGCAACAGATTAAATGAAGTTGGTTTGAATACAAGATTCAAATTCAAACTCCATATGTGATTATTCAAATGCCATTTAATTGATTTGTGCTAAACAGCACCTATAAGTTGTTCTAACATGCATGAAAATGGTACAGATGGATTCCTTGAATTTTTCTGATAATTTTTCATATATAATTTATTTCATTTGGAGTTACGGTTAATTTTCTATGATTTTTAGAAGTTATAGGCATTTTCTGGAATTTCAGAATTAAATTAAATCCAGAAAATGAGTTATGGCATCAGCACTGCGTCATGCTTGCATCAGCAAGTCAACAGGGCTGCCCCGGGTCAAACCTGACCAGGGGGTCCCATTAGTCAGTGACTTAGGGCTCGTTTAGGTCGCTGGCAGGTGGGCCCAGTCAACGGACACGTCAGCACAGTCAACGGGCGCCGTCCAGGTCAAACTGACCTGTGGGACCCATATGTCAGCGGCTTAAATAATTAACTAACTTAATTAGTGTTAACTAATCTAACACCTAAACTAATTAACAGGGGCTGGCCCCACCTGTCATCGACCCAGGGGGGAGGGTTCCGCCGTGGTCAAGTGGGTCAACCCCACCGGCGTCTCGACGCCGGCGAGGCCCGGGACGGTGGCGGCCGTCGGAAACACGCTACAGGGCACGGGCGAGGCCGTGCTTGGGCTCGTTGGAGAGCCCTTGCTCCCGCGCGTCGAATGGTGCGGTTGCTGGGTCGTGGGGAGGCCGGAGCTGACGACGGCGAGCTCCAAGGCGGCGGCCGGAGTTCGGTGAGCTCGGAGTCGGTGTTAGGAAGCACAGCAGAGGGTGCGGATGGGCGCTATGGCCTCCTGGGGGTGCACTGAGCACGGCTGCGTGCTCGGTTGCAGCTCTAGGCAACCGTGGCTACGGCGGCGACATGGCCGGCGGCGAAGAGCTCTCGGCTCCGACGGTTGTCGGTCTTAGAGGAAGAAAACGAGTCAGGGGAGAGGGGGAAACGACGGAGGAGCTCACGTGGATCCCGTAGAGGTGGACGGCGGGCTCGGGGAAGGCCGAACGGCGACGAATTTGACGACGGCGATCCTCGGTGGCCGAGGAGGGGAACGGCGAGGCTAGCGGCATCCAGGGGCTCTTCTGGTCGCGTGAGACGACGAGGAGGACGAGGGAGGACTGGCGGAGCTCGGGAGCGCAACGGCAAGGCGGGTCAGTGGCTGTGGCCATGGCAGCAGCGAGCGGCGGCGGTGAGCGTGCTCGGTGGCGTGAGTGAAAGAGCCAGAGAAGGGAGAAGAAGGAACCAGAGAAGTGAGAGCGGTCCAGGGCGGTGCGTGGCATCCTCAGGGCGACGGGGAGACAGGCAGAGAGGCAGGAGGTGGCCTGGGCGTGTGCCCGCGCGCTCCGGCCACGCGCCTGCGTCCTACTGTCCGAGGAGGAAGACGACAGGGACGGCTGCGGTGGTGGGCTGGGCTGCGCTGGGCCGGTCCTGTTGGGCCACCAGGTGGGCTTCACAGGTAAGTCCTTCTCTCTTTTATTTCTGTTCTGTTTGTTTTATTAATTTATTTTGCCACTGTTTTGAATTTTAAAAACTCCTCTGAATATTTTATATTGCTAGATGGACTTTTCCAAAAGCTTATAAAATATTTCAGGGGTATTTAAATTATATTCTAATTATATGAATATAATTCAAATTCAAATAGCTAATGAATTAAATCCAAAGTCCCAAAAATAATTCCTTAAAAATGTTCAATATTTTGGTTGGGACCAGAACCCTTACCAAAAATTATCAAACATTTAAGAAGAGCATTTTGGAGCAATGGATGAGATTTCTAGGGTTTTTGCCCCTCTTTTATTTAAGTTTTTGAGGCTTCCAAAATTCCTCAGTTCAAGTTTCAGAATTTAAACATGATGCACACATGAAGCTAACCTAGAGCATTACCAGAAGCTAGGGATGTGACACCCGTGTTGTTCTTCCGTCGAATTTTAATGCGTTCGTTGAGAAAGCAAAGTTGAAAGATGATGGTAGCAATTACACGGACTGGGTCCGTAACTTCAGGATTATCCTCATTGCTGCTCAGAAGAATTACGTCCTGGAAGCACCGCTGAGTGCCAGGCCTGCTACTGACGCAACTGACAATGTTAAGAATGTCTGGCAGAGCAAAGCTGATGACTACTCGATAGTTCAGTGTGCCATGCTTTACGGCTTAGAACCGGGACTTCAACGAAGTTTTGAACGTCATGGAGCATATGAGATGTTCCAGGAGTTGAAGTTAACATTTCAAGCAAATGCCCATATTGAGATATATGAAGTCTCCAATAAGTCCTACAGCTGCAAGATGGAGGAGAATAGTTCTGTCAGTGAACATATACTCAGAATGTCTGGGTACCATAATCACTTGACTCAGCTGGGAGTTAATATTCTGGTTGATAGTGTCATTGACGGAGTTCTACAATCACTGCCACCAAGATACAAGAGCTTCGTGATGAACTAAAATATGCAAGGGATGGATAAGACAATTCCCGAGCTCTTCGCAATGCTAAAGGCAGCGGAGGTAGAAATCAAGAAGGACCATCAAGTGTTGATGGTCAGTAAGACCACTAGTTTCAAGAAGGGCAAAGGGAAGAAGAAGGGGAACTTCAAGAATAACAACAAGCAAGTTGCTGCTCAGGAGAAGAAACCCAAGTCTGGACCTAAGCCTGAAACTGAGTGCTTCTACTGCAAGCAGACTGGTCACTGGAAGCGAAACTGCCCCAAGTATTTGGCGGATAAGAAGGATGGCAAGGTGAACAAAGGTATATGTGATATACATGTTATTGATGTGTACCTTACTAGAGCTCGCAGTAGCACCTGGGTATTTGATACTGGTTCTGTTGCTAATATTTGCACCTCGAAACAGGGACTACGGATTAAGCGAACACTGGCAAAGGACGAGGTGACAATGCGCGTGGGAAATGGTTCCATAGTCGATGTGATCGCGGTCGGCACACTACCTCTACATCTACCTTTGGGATTAGTATTAGACCTAAATAATTCTTATTCGGTGCCAGCGTTGAGCATGAACATTATATCTGGATCTTGTTTGATGCGAGACGGTTATTCATTTTAATCAAAGAATAATGGTTGTTCTATTTATATGAGTAATATCTTTTATGGTCATGCACCCTTGAAGAGTGGCCTATTTTTGATGAATCTCGATAGTAGTGATACACATATTCATAATGTTGAAGCCAAAAGATGCAGAGTTGATAATGATAGTGCAACTTATTTGTGGCACTGCCGTTTAGGTCATATTGGTGTAAAGCGCATGAAGAAACTCCATACTGATGGACTTTTGGAACCACTTGATTATGAATCACTTGGTACTTGCGAACCGTGCCTCATGGGCAAGATGACTAAAAGGCCGTTCTCCAGAACTATGGATAGAGCAACAGATTTGTTGGAAATCATACATACAGATGTATGTGGTCCGATGAATGTTGAGGCTCGTGGCGGATATCGTTATTTTCTCACCTTCACAGATGATTTAAGCAGATATGGGTATATCTACTTAATGAAGCATAAGTTTGAAACATTTGAAAAGTTCAAAGAATTTCAGAGTGAAGTTGAAAATCATTGTAACAAGAAAATAAAGGTTCTACGATCGGATCGCGGAGGAGAATATTTGAGTTACGAGTTTGGTCTACATTTGAAACAATGCGGAATAGTTTCTCAACTCACGCCACCCAGAACACCACAGCGTAATGGTGTGTCCGAACGTTGTAATCGTACTTTACTAGATATGGTGCGATCTATGATGTCTCTTACAGATTTACCGCTATCATTTTGGGGTTATGCTTTAGAGACGGCCGCATTAACATTAAATAGGTCACTATCGAAATTCGTTGAGACGACACCTTATGAACTGTGGTTTGGCAAGAAACCAAAGTTGTCGTTTCTGAAAGTTTGGGGCTGCGATGCTTATGTGAAAAAGCTTCAACCTGATAAGCTCGAACCCAAATCGGAGAAAAATGTGTCTTCATAGGATATCCAAAGGAGACTGTTGGGTACACCTTCTATCACAGATCCGAAGGCATGACATTCATTGCTAAGAATGGATCCTTTCTGGAGAAGGAGTTTCTCTCGAAAGAAGTGAGTGGAAGGAAAGTAGAACTTGATGAGGTAACTATACCTGCTCCTCTATTGGAAAGTAGTTCATCACATAAACCGGTTTCTGTGACGCCTACACCAATTAGTGAGGAAGTTAATGATGATGATCATGGAACTTCAGATCAAGTTTCTACTAAACCTCGTAGATCAACCAGAGTAAGATCCGCACCAGAGTGGTACGGTAATCCTGTTCTGGAAGTCATGCTACTAGATCATGATGAACCTATGAACTATGAAGAAGCAATGGTGAGCCCAGATTCCGCAAAATGGCTTGAGGCCATGAAATCTGAGATGCGATCCATGTATGAGAACAAAGTGTGGACTTTGGTTGACTTGCCCGATGATCAACATGCAATTGAGAATAAATGGATCTTCAAGAAGAAGACTGACGCTGACGGTAATGTTACTGTCTACAAAGCTCGAGTTGTTGCGAAAGGTTTTCGACAAGTTCAAGGGATTGACTACGATGAGACTTTCTCACTCGTAGCGATGCTTAAGTCTGTCCGAATCATGTTAGCAATTGTCGCATATTATGATTATGAAATTTGGCAAATGGATGTCAAAACTGCATTCTTGAATGGATTTCTAGAAGAAGAGTTGTATATGATGCAACCGGAAGGTTTTGTCAATCCAAAGGGAGCTAACAAAGTGTGTAAGCTCCAGCGATCCATTTTTGGACTAGTGCAAGCCTCTCGGAGTTGGAATAAATGCTTTGATAGTGTGATCAAAGCATTTGGTTTTGTACAGACTTTTGGAGAAGCCTGTATTTACAAAAAGGTGAGTGGGAGCTCTGTAGCATTTCTGATATTATATCTGGATGACATATTACTGACTGGAAATGATATAGAATTTTTGGATAACAAAAATGGATACTTGAATAAGAGTTCTTCAATGAAAGACCTCGGTGAAGCTGCTTACATATTGGGCATCAAGATCTATAGAGATAGATCAAGACGCTTAATTGGACTTTCACAAAGCACATACCTTGACAAAGTTTTGAAGAAGTTCAAAATGGATAAAGCAAAGAAAGGGTTCTTGCCTGTGTTACAAGGTGTGATGTTGAGTAAGACTCAATGCCCGACCACTGCAGAACATAGAGAGAAAATGAAAGATGTTCCCTATGCTTCAGCCATAGGCTCTATCATGTATGCAATGTTGTGTACCAGACCTAATGTGTGCCTTGCTATACGTCTAGCAGGGAGGTACAAAGTAATCCAGGAGTGGATCACTGGACAACGGTCAAGAACATACTGAAATACCTAAAAAGGACTAAGGATATGTTTCTCGTTTATGGAGGTGACAACGAGCTCATCGTAAACGGTTACACTGATGCAAGCTTTGACACTGATCCGGACGATTCTAAATCGCAAACCGAATACGTGTTTACATTGAATGGTGGAGCTGTCAGTTGGTGCAGTTCTAAACAAAGCGTTGTGGCGGTATCTACATGTGAAGCGGAGTACATAGCTGCTTCAGAAGCAGGAAATGAAGGAGTCTAGATGAAGGAGCTCATATCCGATCTAGGTGTCATACCTAGTGCATCGGGTCCAATGAATTTTTTTGTGAAAATACTGGTGCAATTGCCCTGGCGAAGGAATCCAGATTTCACAAGAGAACCAAGCACATGAAGAGATGCTTCAATTCCATCAGGGATTTAGTCCAGGTGGGAGACATAGAAATTTGCAAGATACATACGGATCTGAATGTTGCAGACCCATTGACTAAGCCTCTTCCACGAGCAAAACATGATCAACACCAAGGCTCCATGGGTGTTAGAATCATTACTGTGTAATCTAGATTATTGACTCTAGTGCAAGTTGGAGACTGAAGGAAATATGCCCTAGAGGCAATAATAAAGTTATTATTTATTTCCTTATATCATGATAAATGTTTATTATTCATGCTAGAATTGTATTAACCGGAAACAAAATACATGTGTGAATACATTGACAAACAGATTGTCACTAGTATGCCTCTACTTGACTAGCTCGTTGATCAAAGATGGTTATGTTTCCTAACCATAGACATGAGTTGTCATTTGATTAACGGGGTCACATCATTAGGAGAATGATGTGATTGAAATGACCCATTCCGTTAGCTTAGCACCCGGTCGTTTAGTATTCTGCTATTGCTTTCTTCATGACTTATACATGTTCCTATGACTACGAGATTATGCAACTCCCGTTTACCGGAGGAACACTTTGTGTGCTACCAAACGTCACAACGTAACTGGGTGATTATAAAGGTGCTCTACAGGTGTCTCCAAAGGTACTTGTTGGGTTGGCGTATTTCGAGATTAGGATTTGTCACTCCGAATGTCGGAGAGGTATCTCTGGGCCCTCTCGGTAATGCACATCACTTAAGCCTTGCAAGAATTGCTACTAATGAGTTAGTTGCAGGATGATGTATTACAGAACGAGTAAAGAGACTTGCCGGTAATGAGATTGAACTAGGTATTGAGATACCGATGATCGAATCTCGGGCAAGTAACATACCGATGACAAAGGGAACAATGTATGCTGTTATGCGATTTGACCGATAAAGATCTTCATAGAATATGTGGGAGCCAATATGAGCATCCAGGTTCTGCTGTTGGTTATTGACCGGAGACGTGTCTCGGTCATGTCTACATAGTTCTCGAACCCGTAGGGTCCGCACGCTTAACGTTTCGATGATAGTTATATTATGAGTTTATATGTTTTGATGTACCGAAGGTTGTTCAGAGTCCCGGATGTGATCACGGACATGACGAGGAGTCTCAAAATGGTCGAGACATGAAGATTGATATATTGGAAGCCTATGTTTGGATATCGGAAGTGTTCCGGGTGAAATCGGGATTTTACCGGAGTACCGGGAGGTTACCGGAACCCCCGGGGGACTTAATGGGCCTTAGTGGGCCTAGGTGGAAGAGAGGAGAGTCGGCTAGAGCTGGGCCGCACGCCCCTCCCCCCCCCATTTCGAATAGGACAAGGAGAGGGGGGCGGCGCCCCCCTTCCTTCTCCTCCACTCTTTCCTGCTACCAAGTCCTAATCCAACTAGGAAAGGGGGGGAGTCCTACATCCGATTGGAACTGGAAGTTCCAGAACTGGCGGCTGGTATACCACCATAATAAAATTGCCTTTTATTTTTAGTATTCAGATAGGATTCTTTTGGCTTCATCGGGAGGCTCGTGTAGTTTGTTACGTCAACTCCAAAAGGATAAGTTGCATTGGAATCGAGAAAGTTTCGTTCATAATTGCATAAAAGGAGTCAAAATAGTGGCTGCGGCGCGTCGAGGGTCAACCTTTGATATCGAATAACCTTTCGAGCCTTCCCCAATGGATCTCTATCCTCCTTTGAAACCAATAGAATTTCACTGACCATCCCTGTCAAACATAACCCAAGGTAGGATCGATAGGAGAAGAATATGATTCTTGCTAGTATCGTAACCTCTCGATGGGAGAATGAAACCATGGTACCTACCTCCCTCCCTTACTTGGTAATCTAAGAACCCTTCAGGGGGGGAGCAAGAGATCTTCCATACCAACATTTTGTTCGCCACCCCTGCTTCCTCCTCCACTTGAGCTTGTGCAGCAAATCTACTTTATGCTTAGGCCAGGTCCTGCAAGTAAAGAGAAGTAAATATTGGAAACATGGGTATCTAGTTTATTTTATTCAACGGCTGAGTAATTGAAATTCCTTGCTTCTTCAAGCGGGAGATCCCGAGTACCGGGTGTCGTCAGACTCCCATTCTATTACCTTTGTGCCAAGAGCACGTTAAGCTACCTGGGCTGTTCCGCTACCGGCGTGTAAAGAAGCTCCGCCTAACAACTAAACCAATGAATTTCTCTCCTTAAAGGAATCTACTTCCCTGACTGTCAACTACTCGCTTCTTCACCGGTATCACACCCGCGCCAGACTGAACAGCAGAGTGAGAACCCAACCAAATACGATTCTTGTATTATCTTACCGAAATTCAGATCCATTTGGCTCCAAAGGAGCAAGCGCGGGAGTTCTAATAGGACTTTGAGACTCGAAAAATCCTTCGGCCTGCTGAGAACAGAGAGAAGTAGTTGCAGAGAGGTTTGATAGGGTTAGGCAGATGCCCCATTATTCGTAAACAAGAAGAAATCCAAATTAGTTTGATGGAGCTGTGGCTTAGCACAAGCATGGTGTCAATGTGGTTCCTCTCGACTAAACACTTAAACAATTGGATCAAGTAGGGTTCAATAGAGGTATGGTATCGGCGTGTGCTGCCACACCCAGAAAGGTTTCTACCTACGCAAGGAAAATGAAGAAAGCAGGCCAAATACTGAAATGTATTAAGCTATCGATCGGGGGACATAACACTATGAGGGTTGTTAAGGCGGGGCTAGGAGCTTGATATGCTGCCGACTCAGAATCAAATGAGCACAGGGGACCCTAGTCAACATTCATATTTCTACCCACGGTGGATGATCGGTCACCTTAGTTCCAATTTAGCTATTGTTCATTTTGTTGAACTCCAAGAAGGACCGATTGCTACATACTCTTGAGAAACAAGATGTTATGACGCCGCTGTGCCCGTGGTCCAATGATCCACCTATGTTTGTGTCGGATCTTATCCATGCTGCAACCAGGCGGTGGAATATGGAGGTGGTCAGAGAACATATGTATGAGATGGACGCCGAAGCAGTAGAGAACATTCCCATCAGTCATGTTGCCCAGCCGGAAAGAATGGAAGAGGATTTTTCGTATCACATTCGTACTGACTTAACAGGATCCGTCTCCCATAGTAATATTATGAGTCTCTCTTTCCCCTTCGTACTTACTTGAAACAGGGGAGTAGGACTCCTCCTAGCGCGCCTCCTCCCTGGCCGGCCGCACCCCCCCTTGCTCCTTTATATACGGGGGCAGGGGGGCACCCCATAGACACAACAATAGATCGTTTGATCTTTTAGCCGTGTGCGGTGCCCCCTCCACCATAGTCCACCTCGATATTACTGTAGCAGTGCTTAGGTGAAGCCCTGCGTCGGTAGAACATCAACATCGTCACCACACTGTCGTGCTGACGAAACTCTCCCTCAACAGTCGGCTGGATCAGAGTTCGAGGGACGTCATCGGGCTGAACGTGTGCTGAACTCGGAGGTGCCATACGTTCGTTACTTGATCGGTCGGATCATGAAGACGTACGACTACATCAACCACGTTGTGCTAACGCTTCCATATTTGGTCGACGAGGGTACGTGGACAACACTCTCCCCTCTCGTTGCTATGCATCACCATGATCTTGCGTGTACGTAGGAATTTTTTTGAAATTACTACGTTCCCCAACAATATAGGCATCACATCCGAGACAAGTAGACCGAAATGATTTTGCATCTACTACTATTACTCCACACATCGACCGCTATCCAGCATGCATCTAGAGTATTAAGTTCAGAAGAACAGAGTAACGCCTTAAGCAAGATGACATGATGTAGAGGGATAAATTCATGCAATATGATATAAACCCCATCTTTTTATCCTCGATGGCAACAATACAATACGTGTCATTTCCCTTTCTGTCACTGGGATAGAGCACCGCAAGATTGAACCCAAAGCTAAGCACTTCTCCCATTGCAAGAAAGATCAATCTAGTAGGCCAAACCAAACTGATAATTCGAAGAGATTTGCAAAGATAAACCAATCATACATAAAAGAATTCATAGAAGATTCAAATATTGTTCATAGATAATCTTGATCATAAACCCACAATTCATCGGATCTCGACAAACACACAGCAAAAGAAGATTACATCGAATAGATCTCCAAGAGAATCAAGGAGAACTTTGTATTGAGATCCAAAGAGAGATAAGAAGCCATCTAGATACTAGCTATGGACTCGAAGGTCTGAAGTAAACTACTCACACATCATCGGAGGGGACATGGAGTTGATGTAAAGGCCCTCTGTGATCAATGCCCCCTCCGGCGGAGCTTCGGAAAAGGCCCTAAGATGGGATCTCTTGGGTACAAAAGGTTGCGGTGGTGGAAATAGGGTTTCCTGGTGCTCCTAGATGTTCTTGGGGTATATGGATATATATAGGAGGAAGAAGTTGGTCGGTGGAGCAACGAGGGGCCCACGAGGGAGGAGGGCGCGCCCCTGCCTCGTGGCCTCCTCGATTGTTTCTTGACGTCCACTCCAAGTCCCCTCGATCACGTTTGTTCCAAAAATAACGCTCCCGAAGGTTTCATTCCGTTTGGACTCCGTTTGACATTCCTTTTTGGCGAAACACTGAAATAGGCAAAAAAAAACAACAATTTGGGCTGGGCCTCCGGTTAATAGGTTAGTCCCAAAAATAATATAAAAGTGTAAAAATAAGCCCATTAACATCCAAAACAGATAATATAATAGCATGGAACAATCAAAAAATATAGATACGTTGGATACGTATCAATAGACATGTGTTGTCATTTGATGAACGAGATCACATCATTAGGAGAATGATGTGATGGAGAAGAGACATCCGTTAGCTTAGCATAATGATCATTAAGTTCTATTGCTATTGCTTTCTTCATGACTTATACGTATTCCTTTGACTATCAGATTATGCAACTCCCGAATACCAGAGGAATACCTTGTGTGCTATCAAACGTCACAACGTAACTGGGTGATCATAAAGATGCTCTACAGGTATCTCCGAAGGTGTTTTTTGGGTTGGCATAGATCGAGATTAGGATTTTTCACTCCGAGTATCGGAGAGGTATCTCTGGGCCCTCTCAGTAATGCACATCATGATAAGCCTTGCAAGCAATGAGACTAATGAGTTAGTTATGGGATGATGCATTAAGGAACGAGTAAAGAGACTTGCCGATAATGAGATTGAACTAGGTATGAAGATACCAACGATCGAATCTCGGACAAGTAACATACCGATGACAAAGGGAATGACGTATGTTGTCATTGCGGTTTGACCGATAAAGATCTTCGTAGAATATGGAGGAACCAATATGAGCATCCAGGTTCCGCTGTTGGTTATTGACCGGAGATGTGTCTCAGTCATGTCTACATAGTTCTCGAACCCGTAAGGTCCGCACGCTTAATGTTCGATGAAGATTTGTATTTTGAGTTATGTGTTTTGGTGACCGAAGATTGTTTAGAGTCCCGGATGAGATCACGGACATGATGAGGAGTCTCGAAATGGTCGAGAGGTAAAGATTGATATATTGATTGATAGTATTCGGGCACCGGAAGTGTTTTAGAATGTATCGAGTAAGTACCGGAGTACCGGGGGGTTACCGGAACCCCCCGGGGGAAGATATGGGCCCTATGACGGAGGCAAGGCAGCCCACAAGGGTGGCGCACGCCCCCCAAGGGAGGATTCCTAATTGGACTAGGGGAGGGGCGCGGCCCCCCTTTCCTTCTCCTTCTCCCTCTCTTTCCCCTTTCCCCCTCACATAAAAGGAAGGGGGGGGGGCAAATTGGACTAGGAGTCTAAGTGGGACTCCACCCACTTGGCGCGCCCCTAGGCCGGCCTCCTCCCCTCCCCCTACTTTATATACAGGGCGGGGGCACCTCTAAGGCACATCAACTGTTCTTAGCCGTGTGTGGTGCCCCCCTCCACCATTTACTCCTCCGGTCATATTGTTGTAGTGCTTAGGCGAAGCCCTGCGTGGATCACTTCACCATCACCTTCACCACGCTGTCGTGCTGACAAAACTCTCCCTCGACACTTTGCTGGATCAAGAGTTCGAGGAATGTCATCGAGCTGAATGTGTGAAGAACTCGGAGGTTCCGTACGTTCGGTGCTTGATCGGTTGAATCGAGAAGACGTTTGACTATATCAACCGCGTTAAGCTAACGCTTCCGCTTTCGATCTAAGATGGTACATGGACACACTCTCCCCCTCTCGTTGCTATGCATTTCCTAGATAGATCTTGAATGATCGTAGGAATTTTTTTGAAATTGCATGCTACGTTCCCCAATAGTGGCATCTGAGCCAGGTCTATGCGTAGATGATATGCACGAGTAGAACACAAAGAGTTGTGGGCGATCATAGTCATATTGCTTACCACCAACTTCTTATTTTGATTCGGCGGTATTGTTAGATGAAGCAGCTAGGACCAACCTTACATGACCATGTTCATGAGACCGGTTCCACCGACAGACTGATACGTCCCCATCGTATCTACTTTTCCAAACACTTTTGCCCTTGTTTTGGACTCTAACTTGCATGATTTGAATGGAACTAACCCAGACTGACGCTGTTTTCAACATAATTGCCATGGTGTTATTTTTGTGCAGAAATAAAGGTTCTCGGAATGACCTGAAACTTCACGGATAATATTTTTGGAATATATAAAAAATACTGGCAAAAGAATCAAGGCCAAGGGGGGCACACCCTGTCCATGAGGGTGGGGGCGTGCCTACCCCCTGGGCGCGCCCCCTGCCTCGTGGGCCCCTGGAGCTCCACGGACCTCAACTCCAACTCTATATATTCACGTTCCGGGAGAAAAAAATCATAGAGAAGGATTCATCATGTTTTATGATACGGAGCCGCCGCCAAGCCCTAATCTCTCTCGAGAGGGCTGATCTCGAGTCCGTTCGGGGCTCCGGAGAGGGGAATCCGTCACCATCATCATCATCAACCTTCTTCCATCACCAATTTCATGATGCTCGCTGTCGTGCGTGAGTAATTCCATCATAGGCTTGTTGGACGGTGATGGGTTGGATAATATTTGTCATGTAATCGAGTTAGTTTTGTTAGGGTTTGATCCCTAATATCCATTATGTTCTAAGATTGATGTTGCTATGACTTTGCTATGCTTAATGCTTGTCACTAGGGCCCGAGTGCCATGATTTCAGATCTGAACCTATTATGTTTTCATGAATATATGTGAGTTCTTGATCCTATCTTGCAAGTCAATAGTCACCTACTATGTGTTATGATCCGGTAACCCCGAAGTGACAATAATCGAGACCACTCCCGGTGATGATCGTAGTTTGAGGACTTCATGTATTAACTAAGTGTTAATGCTTTGGTCCGGTACTTTATTAAAAGGAGGCCTTAATATCCCTTAGTTTCCAATAGAACCCCGCTGCCACGGGAGGGTAGGACAAAAGATGTCATGCAAGTTCTTTTCCATAAGCACGTATGACTATATTCGGAATACATGCCTACATTACATTGATGACTTGAAGCTAGTTCTGTGTCACCCTATGTTATAACTATTGCATGAGGAATCGCATCCGACATAATTATCCATCACTGATCCATTGCCTACGAGCTTTTCCCATATTGATATTTGCTTAGTTACTTTTCCGTTGCCACTGTTACATCACTACAAAACCAATACTGTTACTTTTGCCACCATTACCGTTACTTCCATATTACTTTGCTGCAGATATTAAGTCTTTCAGGTGCGGTTGAATTTACAACTCAACTGTTAATACTTGAGAATATTCTTTGGCTCCCCTTGTGTCGAATCAATAAATTTGTGTTGAATACTCTACCCTCAAAAACTGTTGCGTTCCCCTATACTTGTAAGTTATCACAGACATGCAACTTGTTTTCCATAAAGGTGGCTGGCGGGTGCTACCTCTTGAGCATGCATTGGTTTTCCCTTGAAGAGGAAAGGGTGATGCAGCAAAGTAGCGTAAGTATTTTCCTCAGTTTTGAGAACCAAGGTATCAATCCAGTAGGAGATAACACGCAAGTCACCTAGTACCTACACAAACAATCAAGAACCTTGCAACCAACGCGATAAAGGGGTTGCCAATCCCTTCACGATCACATGCAAAAGTGAGATCTGATAAAGATAGTAAGATAAATATTTTTGGTATTTCTTTGTATAGATTGGAAAGTAAAGATTGCAAAATAGTAAATGAGATGCGATGTAAATAAAAATAGATGCAATATAAAAGAAAGAGACCCAGGGGCCATAGGTTTCACTAGTGGCTTCTCTCATGATAGCATGTATTATGGTGGGTGAACAAATTACTGCGAGCAATTGATAGAAGAGCGCATAGTTATGAGAATATCTAGACAATGATCATGAATATAGGCATCACGTCCGTATTAAGTAGACCGAAAAGATTCTGCATCTACTACTATTACTCCACACATCGACCGCTATCCAGCATGCATATAGAGTATTAAGTTCATAAGAACAGAGTAATGCATTAAGCAAGATGACATGATGTAGAGGGATAAACTCAAGCAATGTGATATAAAACCCATCTTTTTATCCTCGATGGCAACAATACAATATATGCCTTGCTGCCCCCACTGTCACTGGGAAAGGACACCGCAAGATTGAACCCAAAGCTAAGCACTTCTCCCATTGCAAGAAAGATCAATCTAGTAGGCCAAACTAAACCGATAATTCGAAGAGACTTGCAAAGATATCAAATCATGCATATAAGAATTCAGAGAAGAACCAAATATTATTCATACATAAACTTGACCATAAATCCACAATTCATTGGATCTCGGCAAACACACTGCAAAAAGTATTACATCGAATAGATCTCCAAGAACATCGAGGACAACTTTGTATTGAGAACCAAAGCAAGAGAAGAAGCCATCTAGCTAATAACTATGGACTCAAAGGTCTGTGGTAAACTATTCACACATCATCGAAGAGGCTATGGTGTTGATGTAGAAGCCCTACGTGATCGATTCCCCCTCCGGCAGATCGCCAGAAGAGGCCCAGATGGGATCTCACAGGTACATAAGGTTGCGGCGGTGGAAAAGTGGTTTTGTGGCTCCCCATGATGTTTTTAGGGTATAAGAGTATATATAGGCGAAAGAAGTACGTCGGTGGAGCTCCGTGCGGCCCACGAGGGTGGGGGCGCCCTCCTGCCTCGTGGCCGCCTTGCGGACTTCCAGACTTCCACTCCAAGTCTCCTGGATTGTGTTTGTTCCAAGAAAGATCCTCGTGAAGGTTTCATTCCGTTTGATATTCCTTTTCTGCGAAACACTAAAATAGGCAAAAAAGATAGAAGCTGGCACTGGGCCTCCGGTTAATAGTTTGTCCCAAAAATAATATAAAAGAGCATATTAAAGCCCATTAAACTTCCAAAACAGATAATATAATAGCATGGAACAATAAAAAATTATAGATACATTCGAGATGTATCAGTGGGTGTTTGTTTCTCCAACTTTAGTTGAATCGAATTTGACTACGGCCGGTCCTTGTTGAAGGTTAAAACAGCAAACTTACCAATGCTCGTGGTAGCGCCTGTGTATTTGATACTAGTTCTCTTGCTCATATTTGCAACTCGAAACAGGGGCTACAGATTAAACGAAGATTGGCTAAGGACGAGGTGACGAGGCACGTCGGAAATGGTTCCAAGGTCGATGTGATTGCCGTCGGCACACTACCTCTACATATACCTTCGGGATTAGTTTTAGACCTGAATAATTGTTATTTGGTGCCAGTGTTGAGCATGAACATAATATCTGGATCTTGTTTGATGCGAGACAACTATTCATTTAAATCAGAGAATAATGGTTGTTCTATTTATATGAGTAATATCTTTTATGGTCATGCACCCTTGAAGAGTGGTCTATTTTTGTTGAATCGCGATCATGGTGATACACATATTCATAATATTGATGCCAAAAGATGCAAAGTTGATAATGATAGTGCAACATATTTGTGGCACTGTCGTTTAGGTCATATTGGTGTAAAGCGCATGAAGAAACTCCATGCAGATGGACTGTTGGAATCACTTGATTATGAATCATTTGATTCTTGCAAACCATGCCTCATGGGAAAGATGACTAAGACTCCGTTCTTCGGAACAATGGAGTGAGCCACTGACTTATTGGAAATAATACATACCGATGTATGTGGTCCGATGAGTGTTGAGGCTCGCGGCGGGTGTCGTTATTTTCTGACTTTCATAGATGATTTGAGCAGATATGGGTATATCTACTTAATGAAACACAAGTCTGAAATATTTTAAAAGTTCAAAGAATTTCAGAGTGAAGTGGAAAATCATCGTAACAAGAAAATAAAGTTTCTGTGATCTGATCGCAGAGGCGAATATTTGAGTTACAGGCTTGGTCTTCATTTAAAACAATGTGGAATATTTTCGTAACTCACACCACCTGGAACACCATAGCGTAATGGTGTGTCCGAACATCCTAACCGTACTTTATTAGATATGGTGGGATCTATGATGTCTCTTACCGATTTACCACTATCATTTTGGGGTTATGCATTAGAGACAGATGCATTCACGTTAAATAGGGCACCATCAAAATCCGTTGACACGACACCATATGAACTGTGGTTTAGCAAGAAACCTATGTTGTCGTTTCTTAAAGTTTGGGGTTATGATTCTTATGTGAAAAAGCTTCAGCCTGATAAGCACGAACCCAAATCGGAGAAGTGTGTCTTCATAGGATACCCAAAAGAAACTGTTGGGTGCACCTTCTATCACAGATCCGAAGGCAAGCTATTTGTTGCTAAGAATGGATCCTTTCTAGAGAAGGAGTTTCTCTCGAAAGAAGTGAGTGGGAGGAAAGTAGAACTTGTTGAGGTAATTGTACCTTCTCTTGAATTGGAAAGTAGTTCATCACAGAAAACTGTTCCCGTGATGCCTACACCAATTAGTGAGGAAGCTAATGATGATGATCATGAAACTTCAGATCAAGTTACTACCGAATCTCGTAGGTCAACTAGAGTACATTCCACACCTGAGTGGTACAATAATCCTGTTTTGGAAGTCATGTTACTAGACCATGACGAACCTATGAACTATAAGGAAGCGATGATGAGCCCAGATTCCGTGAAACGGCTTGAGGCCATGAAATCTGAGATGGGGTCCATGTATGAGAACGAAGTGTGGACGTTGGTTGACTTGCCCGATGATCGGCAAGCCATAGAGAATAAATGGATCTTCAAGAAGAAGACTGGCGATTCCGTGAAACGGCTTGAGGCCATGAAATCTGAGATGGGGTCCATGTATGAGAACAAAGTGTGGACTTTGGTTGACTTGCCCGATGATCGGCAAGCCATAGAGAATAAATGGATCTTCAAGAAGAAGACTGACGCTGATGGTAATGTTACTGTCTACAAAGCTCGACTTGTTGCTGATAACCTACAAGTATAGGGGATCGCAACAGTTTTCTAGGGTAGAGTATTCAGCCCAAATTTATTGATTCGACACAAGGGGAGCCAAAGAATATTCTCAAGTATTAGCAGCTGAGTTGTCAATTCAACCACACCTGGAAACTTAATATCTGTAGCAAAGTGTCTAGTAGCAAAGTAATATGATAGCAGTGGTAACGGTGGTAAAAGGTAACGGTAGCAAAAGTAATATTTTTGGTGTTTTGGAGTGATGATAACAATAGCAACGGAAAAGTAAATAAGCGAAGAACAATATATGGAAAGCTCGTAGGCAATGGATCGGTGATGGAGAATTATGCCGGATGCGGTTCATCATGTAACATTCATAACATAGGGTGACACAGAACTAGCTCCAATTCATCAATGTAATGTAGGCATGTATTCTGAATATAGTCATACGTGCTTATGGAAAAGAACTTGCATGACATCTTTTGTCCTACCCTCCCATGGCAGCGGGGTCCTATTGGAAACTAAGGGATATTAAGGCCTCCTTTTAATAGAGTACCGGAACAAAGCATTAACACATAGTGAATACATGAACTCCTCAAACTACGGTCATCACCGGGAGTGGTCCCGATTATTGTCACTTCGGGGTTGCCGGATCATAACACATAGTAGGTGACTATAGACTTGTAAGATAGGATCAAGAACTCTCATATATTGATGAAAACATAATAGGTTCAGATCTGAAATCATGGCACTCGGGCCCTAGTGACAAGCATTAAGCATAGCAAAGTCATAGCAACATCAATCTCAGAACATAGTGGATACTAGGGATCAAACCCGAACAAAACTAACTCGATTACATGATAAATCTCATCCAACCCATCACCGTCCAGCAAGCCTACGATGGAATTACTCACGCACGGCGATGAGCATCATGAAATTGGTGATGGAGGAAGGTTGATGATGACGATGGCGATGGATTCCCTCTCCGGAGCCCCGAACGGACTCCAGATCAGCCCTCCCGAGAGAGTTTAGGGCTTGGCGGCGGCTCCGTATCGTAAAACGTGGTGAATTCTTCTTCCTGGTTTTTTTCTCCACGAAAGTGAATATATGGAGTCCAGGTTGAGGCGGTGGAGCGTCAGGGGGCCCATGAGGTAGGGGGGCGCGCCCCCACCCTCGTGGATAGGTGGAGGCCCCCTGACGTGGATCTTCCTTCCAATACTTTTTATATATTCCAAAATAATTCTCCGTTGATTTTTTTAGGTCATTCCGAGAACTTTTATTTTTGCACAAAAACAACACCGTGGCAATTCTGCTAAAAACAACGCCAGTCCGGGTTAGTTCCATTCAAATCATGCAAGTTAGAGTCCAAAACAAGGGCAAAAGTATTTGGAGAAGTAGATACGACAGAGACGTATCAACTCCCCCAAGCTTAAACCTTTGCTTGTCCTCAAGCAATTCAGTTGATAAACTGAAAGTAATAAAGAAAAACTTTTACAAACTCTGTTTGCTCTTGTTGATGTAAATATGTAAAGCCAACATTCAGGTTTTCAGCAAAGATTATGAACTAACCATATTCATAATAACATTTAGGTCTCATGTTTACTCATATCAATGACATAATCAACTAGCGAGCAATAATAATAAATCATGGACGCCAACACTTTATCAAAACAATCATAATATGATATAACAAGATGGTATCTTGCTAGCCCTTTCTGAGACCGCAAAACATAACTGCAAAGCACCTTTAAAGATCAAGGACTGACTAGACATTGTAATTCATGGTAAAAGAGATCCAGTCAAGTCATACTCAATATAAACTAACAGTAATGAATGCAAATGATAGCGGTGCTCTCCAACTAGTGCTTTTTAATAAGAGGATGATGACTCAAGATAAAAGTAAATGGATAGGCCCTTCGCAGAGGGAAGCAGGGATTTGTAGAGGTGCCAGAGCTCGGTTTTGAAATAGATATGAATAATATTTTGAGCTGTATACTTTCATTGTCAACACAACAACCAAGAGATGGCGATATCTTCCATGATACACACATTATAAGCGGTTCCAAAACAGAATGGTAAAGTTTATACTCCCCCTCCACCAACAAGCATCAATCCATGGCTTGCTCGAAACAACGAGTGCCTCCAACTAACAAGAGTCCCAGGGGAGTTTTGTTTGCAGTTCTTTTGATTTTATTTGCATAAAGCATGGGACTGGGCATCCCGGTGACCAGCCTTTTTCTCGTGAGTGAGGAGCGAAGTCCACTCCTCTTGAGAATAACCCGCCTAACATGGAAGATACAGACAACCCTAGTTGATACATGAGCTATTCGAGCATACAAAATAGAATGTTTATTTGAAGGTTTAGAGTTTGGCACATACAAATTTACTTGGAACGGCAGGTAGATACCATATATAGGAAGGTATGTTGGACTCATATGGAACAACTTTGGGGTTTATGGAATTGGATGCACAAGCAGTATTCTCGCTTAGTACAGGTGAAGGCTAGCAAAAGACTGGGATGAGACCAGCTAGAGAGCGACAACAGTCATGAACATGCATTAAAATTAATCAACACCGAATGCAAGCATGAGTAGGATATAATGCACCATGAACATAAATATCATAGAGGCTATGTTGATTTTGTTTCAACTACATGCGTGAACATGTGCCAAGTCAAGCCACTCGAATCGTTCAAAAGAGGATACCACCCCATCATACCACATCACAACCATTTTAATAGTATGTTGACACGCAAGGTATACCATTATAAGCTCCTAGCTAATTAAGCATGGCATAAGCAACTATAATCTCTAATTGTTATTGCAAACATGTTTATTCATAATAGGCTGAATCAGGAAAGATGAACTAATCATATTTACAAAAACAAGAGAGGTTGCGTTCATACCAGCTTTTCTCATCTCAATAAGTTCATCATATAATCATCATTATTGCCATTCACTTGCATGACCGAATAGTGTGGATAATAATAATAGTGCACGTGCATTGGACTAAGCTGGAATCTGCAAGCATTCAACTCAAGAGAGAAGACAAGGTAATATGGGCTCTTTGTCAGATCAACAATAATGCATATGAGAGCCACTTTAACCTTTTAATCAAGGTCTTCTCCTCTCGACCCCCAAAGAACAAGAAAATAAATAAAACTATTTACACGGGAAAGCTCCCAACAAGCAAAAGAAGAACGAGTAATCTTTTTGAGTTTTCTTTTTAATTACTACTACAAGCGTGGAAATTAAACTAATTAAAAGCTACAACTAATTTTTTTTGTTTTTATTCCTCTTAAAAGTATGAGCACCGACAACTAGCAATGAGTGTGTGAACATGAATGTAATGTCGGTGAGAAATACGTACTCCCCCAAGCTTAGGCTTTTGGCCTAAGTTGGTCTATGGCCACGACTGGCCTGGCGGATATCCAAAGTTGTAGCTGGGGTCATACTGAGATGCAACAGCTATTGCCTCATGAGCTGCCACTTGCAGACGGGTCGTCTCCGTCCTCCTCTTATACTCGTCTGCCTCCTCCCTGGTTATAACATATCTCCCTTTTACCTAAGAGTCAAAGAAAGCAGGAGCAGGGAGAACGACGTGATAGGTGCATCGTATGTCAAAGATTAGTCGGTACTGGAGGAATGGATCGTTCCTCTCAACAAACTGATGACAAACCATGGCCTCATAATCTAAATAAACAGGAGGCAACTCAATTTCATACCCACGTATGGGTATATCAAGAAAATTAGCTAGACGGGTTGCATAAATTCCACCAAAGAAATCTCCATGAATACGATTATTATGCAACCTACGTGCAACGATGGCCCCCAAGTTGTATTGTTTATCTCCTAAAAAAGTGCTTCTGAGAACGCTAAGATCAGGAACACACATGTGACATGCTTCATCTTTACCATTACTGCATCTACCTATGAAGAGAGCAAAATAATGTATAGCAGGAAAATGAATGCTCCCTATGGTAGCTTGTGTTATATCTCTAGATTCCCCCACAGTTATCCTAGCAAGGAAATCTCTAAACTCAGATTTGCGAGGCTCACTAGTGCTGCCCCATTGTGGAAGTTTGCAAGCAGTATTAAAATACTCTAAGTCCATAGTATAAGAATTTTCATAAAGATCAAATAGGACAGTTTGAGAATTGCGTGATGATGAAAATTCAAACCTCCTCGCAAAGGAATCAGTGAGATAGTGGTATTGGCGGCACTTATCTGCCTTGAAGCTCTCAAGATCATCATTATGCACATACGCGTTAAATTCTTCCTTGATTCCTGCTCGATCCATAGAGTCCGCTGACGGCCATTCACAAGCCCGCACCTGAGCTTCCCTCGGTGGTTCCTCATCGGCATCGCGTATTGCGAGCCTGGGTCCTTGCTTCCTCGAAGGACCACCTTGGTACATTTTCCTAAACATATTTCTTCCTCTAAAAAATTTCTGAAATTTTTAGCAACTTCAAAATAAAAGTGAACCAAACTCAACAAAATTAATGGCAACTACTCCTACAAGTGCCTAGAGGCAATATCATGCATCAAAACTACCTTTGCCTATATAAAATTGACATGCAAGCTCAAGACCATGGTCACCTAAGCAGCAAAAATATGCAATGAATAAAGCACTAGAACAAAAACTAATTGGACCATTGGAGGAGTCACATACCAAGGAACAATCCCCCAAAGAAGTTTTTTGAATGGAGCTTTGAGCAAGGAGATCGAAAATGGCAGCAAAATGAGCTTGGACTAGGGTTTGAGGTGGTTAGTAATTTTTGTGGGAGGAAGAAGGAGTGTGTGGTGGCTGGAATAAGTGGAGCGGAGCCACCGTGGGCCCACGAGGCAGGGGAGCGTGCCCAGGGGGTAGGGTGCGCCCTGGACCCTCGTGGCCAGGTGCTTGCTCCCCCTGCTGTGTTCTCAGTGCCAGATATTCTCAAATATTCTAGAAAAAATCATATTTAAATTTCAGGGCATTTGGAGAAATTTTATTTTTGGGGTATTTTTTATTGCATGGATAATTCAGAAAACATGCAGAAATTATTATTTTTGCTTTATTTAATATAAGTAACAGAAATTAAAAAGAAGGTACAGAGAGTTGTGTTTTCTAAATTCATCCATCTCATGCTCATCAAAAGGAGTCCACTAACAAGGTTGATCAGGTCTTGTTAACAAACTCATTCCGAATAACATGGAACCGGAGAATTTTCGAATAACACTAGGTTACCTCAACGGGGATATGCACATCCCCAACAATAAGAATATCATATTTCTTCTTGACAGTTGGAAGAGGAAATTCAAAACCTCCAATAGTAATAGTTGGATTTTTTCCAATAGAATTGATACTGTGGACTTGAGGTTGTTTCCTCGGAAAGTGTACCGTATGCTCATTACCATTAACATGAAAAGTGGCATTGCCTTTGGTGTAATCAATAACAGCCCCTACAGTATTCAAAAAGGGTCTTCCAAGAATAATAGACATACTATCGTCCTTGGGAATATCAAGAATAACAAAGTCCATTAAAATAGTAACGTTTGCAACCACAACAGGCACATCCTCACAAATACCGTAAGGTATAGCAGTTGATTTGCCAGCCATTTGCAAAGATATTTCAGTAGGTGTCAACTTATTCAAATCAAGTCTACGATATAAAGAGAGAGGCATAACACTAACACTGGCTCCAAGATCACATAAAGCAGTTTTAACATAGTTTCTTTTAATGGAGCATGGTATAGTTGGTACTCCTGGATCTCCAAGTTTCCTTGGTATTCCACCCTTAAAAATATAATTAGCAAGCATGGTGGAAATTTCAGTTTCCGGTATCTTTCTTTTATTTGTAACAATTTCTTTCATGTACTCAGCATAAGGGTTCATTTTAAGCATATCAGTCAAATGCATACACAAGAAGATAGGTCTAATCATTTCAGCAAAGCGCTCAAAATTGTCATCATCCTTTTCCTTGGATGGTTTAGGAGGAAAAGGCATGGGTTTCTGAACCCATGGTTCTCTTTCTTTACCATGCTTCCTAGCAACAAAGTCTCTCTTGTCATAACGTTGATTCTTTGATTATGGGTTATCAAGATCAACAACAAGTTCAATCTCTACTTCATTGTCATTACTAGGTTGAGCATCAACATGAACATCATTATTAACATTATCACTAGGTTCATGCTCATTACGAGATTGTGTTTCAGCATTAGAAATAGAAATATCATTAGGATTCTCAGGTGTGTCAATAACAGGTTCACTAGAAGCATGGAAAGTCCTATCATTTTTCTTTTTCTTCCTCTTAGAAGGACTAGGTGCATCAATATTATTTCTCTGAGAATCTTGCCCAGTTCTCTTAGGATGGACCTCAGGATACAAGGGTTCTTGAGTCATTTTACCACCTCTAGTCATAACTCTAACAACATTATCATTTTTCTTACTATTTAATTCATTGAGAAAATCATTCTGAGATTTGAGTACTTGTCCTACTTGAGTGGTAACCATAGAAGCATGTTTACTAATAAGTTTTAGTTCACCTTTCATATTGGCCATATAATCACCCAAGTGTACAAGCATATCAGCATTGCGTTTTAATTCCCTAACAAAATAAGCATTGAAGTTTTCTTGTTTAACAATAAAGTCATCAAACTCATACAAGCATGGGCTAGCAAACTTAGTAAATGGGATTTCAGCTTTATCATATCTATAGAGAGAATTTACCTTTACTACCTGTGTCGGGTTATCAAGACCATGTATTTATTCAACAGGTGGTAAATTCAGACCATGTATTTCTTCAATAGGAAGTAAATTCTTAACATCTTCAGCTTTAATACCTTGTTCTTTCATATATTTCTTTGCCTCTTGCATATCTTCAGGACTGAGAAATAGAATACCCCTTTTCTTCGCAGTTGGCTTAGGAGTTGGTTTAGGAATCGGATCAAGAATTGGATCATGAATTGGATTAGGAAGTGTCCAATTATTTTCATTGGTCAACATATTATTCAATAAAATTTCAGCTTCATCTGGTGTTATTTCCCTGAAAACTCAACCAGCACAACTATTGTAGCGACCAGACCTCAAACAGTCTGATCTCTGTGTATAAGTGTCATCCCTGGATCGGTAATGCTGACACACACAGTACTTGAAGGATTTATAACAGAGTGACAATCACACACTTATTACATCGAATGTCTCAAAAGAGAACTTATTACAATAAATATGGCTTAAGGCCATCTAATACGATAACAGCGGAAGGCTTGGAAGATAAAGTGAGTCTATCAACTCCAACGGCATCACTGAGTGAAAGACCACGACCTAAGGCTCCTTACTCGTCATCTGAAAAGTCTGCAACATGATACGTTGCAACCCGAAAATGGGTCAGCACATAGAATATGCTGGCAAGGTAACCCAAGAGAATAATGAACAGAATAAAGCTATCACTATATGCATATATGGCTGGTGGAGACTATATGGTTGATATGTTCTGCGTAAAGCCAATTTTTCCCTATTGCAAAGGAATATATTTTATTTAACTACAAAATTTGTTGAAAACATTGAGAATGGTAAACCCCACCTCAATACCAATTAAAAGTATCATTAACCCAAACAAAATTATATAGTTAAGAGTGATGAGATCCACATGATAATCCAAGAACTAGATACTCAAGATGTCCATAACCGGGGACAGGCTAACCATGATTAGTTTGTACACTCTGCAGAGGTTTGTGCACTTTTCCCCACAAGACTCGATCTCCTCCATTGGATTTCCTGCACTACATAATGTTTGGGAAACGGATGACCGAGACACAGTCTTTCAGAAGCGTTAGCACCTTACGATGGGTAGACCGGTACACCTACATCCCCTACATCTGCTAGTCTACCACTGTAATAGTTCACACAACTTAATCAACTATGCTAGAGCCCATAATAGCCTGTGGCTGCACACGAAAGTTTCCAGTATGAATAATCTTATGATCCCTTTGAGCCTGGGTGGCAGTCCATAGGAGAATCACACGGTACCCCGAGATTTCCAAAAAAATACAGGCAATCACTGGGTTCCCCAGGTGCCTCAATCCACCCAGATGTGTATTAAAGTTGCCACCTTAAATTGAACCATTAATTAACAATACTCACATCTTTCATGAAAACACTCAAACCCAATCCACGTCTACAAGCATATCATAGCAGTATAAGCATAACATAGAAGTAACTCCCAGGGTTTGGTAATAAACAGGGTAATAGGCTCCTACCTCATCAACTACTTCCCAACCCACAGTTTAATTCAGATCCTAACCATGCAATGTTTGAGGGTTGATCTAATGCAATAAAAACTGGGTAGTAAGAGGTATGATCAAAGTGTTACTTGCCTTGCTGATGATCTGCGAAACCTAGAGACTCGTAGTAGCACGCTTCGCACTCTGGGTGTTCTATCGCAAACAAACAAGCATACAATAAGCAATCAAGCAAGGACACGGGTAAAACTCGAATAAGAGATCTAACCAGAAAGTTCAAATTAAGAACTCTGGTTTGCAAAAATAATCAAATCAAATGAAACAACAAAACTCAAACGATGAAAGAAACAGGCTTCGTTTACTAATCTAACCTAAAGTCAAATTTTATGGTAGCAAAAACTTGTTTAAGTTGATTAAACGGAAAGAGGGTTTCGAGACAAAAATCTAGGAATTTGAATCGCCTGATTCCATTAAACGTGCAAAAAGTTATACTAAAACGAAAATCGGATCAGGAATCGCGATCAAAAATAATCGCGGAAAATCCGAGAAAAAGAAAAACCGACGGACAGGCTAACGAACGAACGTTTGCTGTCTGCGACTAAACGGTGAAAACCGTTCGCTAAAACGAACGTAAAAACGGGCGTTCGCTAAATAACTAAACCGAAAAAAGTAAACCGAACCGTATCT